>NC_034608.1:80883051-80909850 GCF_900095145.1 Mus pahari | reverse complement strand
TTCTTCTTCTTCTTCTTCTTCTTCTTCTTCTTCTTCTTCTTCTTCTTCTTCTTCTTCTTCTTCTTCTTCCTCTTCTTCTTCCTCTTCTTCTTCTCCTCCTCCTCCTCCTCTCTCCCTCCTTATCACACTCCCCCTCTCCCTTCCTCCTCCTTCTCCTCCTCCTCCTCCTCCTCCTCCTTCTCATTTTCGTTCTCCTTCTCCGTCTTCCTCTTTGTCTTCTTCCTCTTTGTCTTCCTCTTCTTCTTAGTCTTCTTCCTTCTTTCTTCTTTCTCCTTCCTCCCTCCTCCTTCTTCCTCCTCCTCCTCCTCTTCCTCCTCCTTAACTTTCTTCTTCCTGGCTATGATGATGTTAATTACTCTGTTCCATTCCTCCTCCCTCCTATGATGAACTAACCTCCCTAGAATCATGAGCCAAAGGACATCTTTCCTGCCATAAAATTTCCTCTGTTGTTTATTCACAGTATGGAGATAGTCCAACCAGGACATCTGTGGTGGGATCTGTGAATCAGGAAACCTCATAGACGAACATACTGACATATCTAGATCAGATTATTCAGGTGTACATGTCAGTAGTCATTTGAAGTGCTTCATAAACCTCATCGACTTGTCAATTTAACAAGATACCATTAGGTTTCCCTCAGAAACTAAGAAATCCTGCTTATCTGCTGAACACAAGCACACAATGGACATGTGATGCTTATTCTGAAGAAATTCTCAAAAGTTTCTGTTTGATATGTAGTGTCCCCCTTTAAACCAGAGGGCAGGACTATCAAGATTTTCATTTTAAATTGGTAATACATAACTTGAGAGAAAATCAGGTGCTAAAATTTAATTTGCTTTTTTCTAGCGACAATACCTTGTAACTCTTATAACTGTATGGAATGCTTTGAGGGCTGTATTGCTACAAAGTAATGTAAATTACAAAATATAGCTCTGTCCTGTAATGGGGATGCCATGCACTGATTAGCTAAAGATGCCTAAGGACTTTGTTACAATCAAAGAGAATGCAGTTTGGTTATCATTTTTCTATCCCAAGTGTGACTCCGAAGTTTCCACTCACAATGGAGGTGGTTTCTGGTGGTATACCTGAGCAAGCATCGAGAGAGGTCATTTCAGTACTTGAGTCATCCTTCAGCTGCATCTTAAATTCCTCCACTGTATTCTCTACTTTTACGACTCATGAATTCTTTGAAAAATATACCACTTAAAATTTATAAGGGGAGTTAGAAAAATCTGAGCATTTTTTGACGTTAATTCTGAATGTGTGTGTGTTTGTGTGTGTGTGTGTGTGTGTTTGCCTGTGTATGCATTTATGTGAGGTTGCACATGCATGAATGTGCTTGTGAAGGTTGGCGATAGACATTGAGTATCTTTTTTGATCATTCTACATTGTGTTTGAAACAGGGTCTCTCTAGAATCTAAGCTACTTATCCACTGGCTAGGCTGTTGGCCAGTGTATACTCGGAGGATTTGCTTTTTGTTGCCACCTCCACTCTGCCCTATGCAAGTATTACATTTGTAATATTTGACTACTCCTGCTTCTTGCCCACCTGGGTTGGATGCCCAGGCTCAGGTCTCCATGCTTAGATAGCAGAAACTTTACTGGCTGAGCTATCTCTGAGGCCCTTTCCAAATATTTTAAGCTACTTTGTCAATATAGATTATATACTTAGAGTCTATTTCTTATGTGAATACAGTTATCACCAGAGTTTGTCAGAAATTAAACTGATGAGTATTGAAGAGCTTTTAGCTTTATAGACACACCTGCCTTTATGTAAAATTGTATGCCACCAAATCACCGAGCCTACTGGTACATTTACATTGTTTAAAGAAGGGTAGTGGATGTCTTTGATTGAAACTGCTCTGTGTCCCCCTACCTCTCATCAATGGCTTTCTGAGTTCTTCTGTTTCTTTCTTTCTTTCTTTCTTTCTTTCTTTCTTTCTTTCTTTCTTTCTTTCTTTCTTTCTTTCTTTTCTTTTTTACTATTATTTTTTATTATTAGATATTTTCTTCATTTACATTTATCCCCAAAACCTTCCCCTGCCCTGCTCCCCAACACATCCACTCGCACTTCCTGGCCCTGGCATTCCCCTGTACTGGGGCATATGATTTTCGAAAGACCAAGGGCCTCTCCTCCCATTGATGGCTGACTAGGCCATCCTCTGCTACATACGTAACTAGAGACACAGCTCTTGGGAGGTACTGGTTAGTTCATATTGTTGTTCCTCCTATAGGGTGGCAGATCCCTTTAGCTCTTTGGGTACTTTCTATTACACATGGGTTACAAATTAAGAGAAAGTTAGTGATAAACAATGTTGCTAAATAAAGAGTATAACAAAACATGTCTGTAAAAAAGGTACACTCTTAAATATATAAGACTATATGACTACATTAGAAGGATTGCTCAAAATCATTTCTAGACTAAGCATTTGATTTTGAAAAATTAATAGATATCTCATAAAACCTGTCTTAAGATGTGCACTTAGTTAAGGATGCTTTTATGTAGGGGATGTGAAGTCAACCTTGTGAAGGAAAAAGGTGGGATGGAAAGTAAGGCGCCACAGGCTCCTAGACAACTCTTCAGGTCCTGGAGGCACACTCTAACCTCCTCCATCCTGGGGACCTCTGAGATTCTTCTTTTTAGTACATCCCCATCCTCCTAAGTGTCAGCTCCCAATACCTAGTGACATTTATAGGAAACACTCAGTGGCCATACCCAACAGGATCTCAGAAGTACTCATTACCAGGCAAAACAGTCACCAGAACCAGCGAGGGCAACGGAAACTAAGGGATGAAATAGTCATACAATAAAGACAAGACCAGATATTAGCACCCGCAAATAAAATCATTCCAAATCTAGATGTCTAAATGACAGTGCACAAACATAGTCAATAACACCCAGGGCAAGAGCTCAGAAATCCCACTCCAGTAGGCCTCAAAAATTCAATAATATAGCTGAAGCATAAGCCAAGGACTTCAAAATAACCTCTATGATAATGTTAGAGGTCTTTACAGAGAACATGAATAAATCTATTAATGAAATTTATGAAAGCACAAATGTATAGTTGAATGAATGAAGGAAGCATCTTAAGACATGAAAGTAGGAATAAATTCAATCAAGAAAATCCAAACTGAGGAAAAATTAAAAGTGAAAAATTTAGGAAATCCAAAAGGTATTTCAGGTGCAAGCAATACCAAGAGAATACAAGAGATGGAAGAAGGAATCTTAGAAATTGAAGACAAGGTAGAAGAAATAGATACCATGATCAAAGAAAACATTAAAAATAAATCCAGGCACAAAAACATCCAGGAAATCTGGGACATTATGAAAGGACCAAATTTGAAAATAATACGAATAAAAGAAGTAGAAAAAGCCCAGGTCAAAGATCCAGGACACCGAATAGAATGGACTAGAAAATAAACTCTCCATAGTACACAGTAATCAAAACAATAAACTTACAGAACAAAGAATATTAAATGCTGCCAAGACAAAAGACTAATTAACATATAAAAGCAGAGCTATTAGAATAACACCCGACTTTTCAATGGAGAATTTCAATGCTGGAAAGGCCTGGACAGATGTGCTGCAGACTAAGGGATGATTTATGTCAACCCAGACTAAAATACCCAGCAACCTTTCAATCCCAATAGATGGAGAAAGAAAATCAATACATGGTAAAAATTGAAGCAAAATTTATTTATGAATCCAGCCTTACAGAAGACCTTAGAAGGCAAACTTTAGGTTAATTTAAAAATGTTAACCACACCCAAGAAAACACAGGGAATAAATAGTATTAGATCAGAAAATAAAACGGACCAAGCTGGGGTTGGGCAGTACACACACCAGCACAACAAAATAATAGAAATTAACAGACACTGTTCTTGCTTTTAAGAAGCAAGTTAGTGTATCCATTTTAATATTTAACAAAATAGACTTCAAAGCAAAGCTAATCAAAAGAGAAAAGAAAGAATACTGCATATTCATCAAAGGAAAAATTAACCAAGAGGACATTGCAATTCTTAATATCAATGCACTAAGTTCAAAAAATCAAAAACAAAACAACATGACAACAGACCCCAAAACAACAACAGCAAAAAAATTCACTACTAACAGCTTAAATCACATACCATCCTTCACACAATGATAGTGGGTGACTTTAATACACCACTCTTACCAATGGGCAGGTCATCCAGACAAAAACTAAACTGTGAAATGCTCGAGGTTACAGATGTCATAAATATATATTTAGAATACATTTAACCTAAACACAAAAGAATATATCTTCTTCTCAACAGATCGTGGGACTTGCTCCAAAGGTTGACAAAACCACCTGATCATCCCATTAAATGTAGAAATGGCATTTGACAAAACCCAACAGTTTTTCATGGTTAAAAATTCTGGAGAAACTAAAGGTACAAGGGACATACCCCTACATAATAAAGATAATAAAGCAAGTCAATAGTCAACATTAACCAAAAACTCAAAGCATTTCTACTAAAAATCACAAACAAGACAAGGGTCACCTTTCTCCATACTTACTTAAAATGGTGCCTAAAGACCTAGCTAGAGTAATAAGGAAATTGAAGGATATCAAAGGGGTATATCTAGGAAAGGGAAGAAGTCAAAGTATCCCTATTCACAGATGATATAACAGAATATGCAACTGACTCTGAAAATTCCATCAGGAAACCTCTACAGCTGATGAAAACTTTCAGCAAAGTGGCTGGATTCAAAACCGATATACCAAAAATCAAGAGCCCTCCTGATACAAATGGCATATGAAAATGACAGACTGTTGCGAATTTGGTTTAATGCTTGTATCATTTTAATTGGTTTCCCCAAATTGCACTAGAATCCCACATATAAATTGTTGAGAATCCCTGCCCCCAGTTGGTTCTCATTGTTAAAGTTGCCAGCAGCCAATGGCTGGGCAAGGAGACAGAGGCAGGAATTTGGGATTAGTGGGCAAGTGAACAGAGAAAAGGAGTTAGAATCATCATTCTGGGAAAGGAATAAGTTCCAGGCTTGAGAGCTGCAGAAGAAGGAATGTACCAATCATGTAAGAGCTGAGGGAAAGCAGCGATGTCCCTCTCACCCTGCAAAGATGGTCAGGTAGCAAAGATAGAATACATATTTTAGTAAGTAACAAATACAAAGTGATTAGGCTCAGCACTGGTTTAACTGGATTTTTCTCTGATAAGTTCCTGTGGAATGGAAGAAACATCTTCAATGCAGGAGTCTGGATAGACAGGAACTAGTGTGAGGTTGCTAGAGCCAGTGAGCTAAAACCTTCAGGAATGGTTTATGACTATAGTCACTACAAAGTGGGTTGCTGTCACAAAGCAGAACCATCCCTGTGGTTTGTTCTTTTCTGTGTTTTCTTGCCATTTCATTTGTGTCTTGAAGCATGAGGCCCACTGAAAGTGGATACCTTTCTGCCTTCAGAGCCATGAGTGAATTAACTTTTTTTTTTTTTTTTTTTTTTTTTTTTTTTTTTTTTTTTTTATAAACAAGTTTACAAGATTACTCTTTATTCTACCAAAAGGAAATTGATGAACACAAGAACAGAAGAGTGAAGTTTTCCTTATGCTGTAGACAGCATAGATTTAGTCTTGGACTATGCTGTCCTATTAAATATTCAGCTCTCTTGACTATCACTATCTTGTCTCAGCATAGTGATTGATAACTGTGTGGTAGAGTAAGGATGATCGCTGGTGTGGAGAAATGAACATAATGTGAACACACACACATGGATTTCCAAGTATAGAGGCCTTTGTTTTATTCTTGTGAGTGATAAAGATATTTGACATGGACCAAGAAGGCTAATGCCTACATATGGGTAGAGGCTTCTGACACTGGGCATCTGGAGAGCCCCAAAGCGAATAGTTAATTAACTCCTCCTGGCAGAGTGTCACTTTTGGGTTGATTTCATAGAACTGAGATCTTGAGATAGGAGGCCTTATCATTTGACTTCTCCGGCTTGCTTATTGGTAGGTTTGCTTCATTACTTCCAGATGGCTTGAATGTGAGCCTGTGTGTGTGTGCCCTGTGTGCTGGGTGCCTGCTGGTGTCTGTGACCCCATGGGCAGAGTGAAGAGAGGATTTCTTGCCTGTGATTCCTGTCATGCCACCTTTGTGGCCTTCCTGCTTTCTAGGCAAGGGAGCTCAAATCTCGCATGCTTTCACTGTCTCCCCCATTTTTATCATCCTTTCTGAAACAACTGTACTAACAAAGTAATTCAAAATTAACAAATTTATTGCCGATGATGTTTGTAGGAACAACAAAGTAGAAGTGATCTGCATCCTCCACAGTAGCATTTTTGTTTCATAACGTGGGGACACGCTTATTTAAAGAGAAGACTAGTTATTTCAACAGTAGCAATAAAAGACTGCCAACAAATTCAATCTGGGTGTGCTGGTACCCACCTTTGATCCCAACACTCAAGAGGCTGAGGCATGTGGATCTCTGAGGTTGAGTCCAGCCTGGTCTACACAGTAAGTTCCAGGACAGCCAGGACCATTATGCAGAAAGAAGTTGTCTAATGAAACAAACAAACAAACAATAATAATAATGTATTCATGGCAACATTTATATTTCAATTTAAAGAACAAATAAAAGTGCTTTGCGTAAAGGCCTTTCTTTCCCAGCTCAATAGAAAGAAACACAACACATAGTGGAAATTAATTAGCTAAAATTTTACTTTGCAGCAGTGAAATTGGAGATCAGTTTTTATTGTTTTGAGTTTAATGTGTTCCTGTATTTTTAAATTGCATTTTAATTTTTTACTATTCATTATTGTTACTTGCAAATTTTTCATGTTTAATGTTTTTCTACTAGTATCTTTGAGACTCTTTGTTGTAGAATGACAGAGAACTGGCTTTAATGACACTTGGCAATTACAGTAAATGCCATGTTTTTTCCTTTTCCTCTCTTCTTTCTTTCTAGCATACATTTCCTGCACTGTTAGCCATCAGTCTTGCTGGTTTTTTTTTTTTTTCCCACACAGAATCTTGAGAGGAAGAAAATGGCATGTGCAGATACGAAATGACATTAGTTTCTTTCCAACTGGGTAATGTAATTACAGTAGAACCCAGGGCTCACCCAAATCCAGCATTAACTGCCATCCATGTAAATCAAGCATCCATCTTACTCATCATACGCCATCTGAAGCATCCCTTCTAGAACCATGGCAATTCTCTGTTCCTCCTAGATAAGCATTTCTTACTCAAGTCCACAGTCGGTGGCTCTGTCCTATTTTGACTGACCCAGTTGGATGCATGCATGTTCTGCAGCCCAAATTGAAATGTTTCACCGGAAGCAAAATTTCAGTTAAGCATCCATATACATACTTTGTTAATGTGTGTTTTTGAAATAGTTACAGAGAAAAAGTTTGGAGCTGAGATGGAAGGAACTGCCTCACCCATGGATCCATCCCATAATCAGCCACCAAACCCAGACACTATTGCATATGCCAGAAAGATTTTGCTGAAAGGACCCTGATATAGCTGTCTCTTGTGGGGCTATGCCAATGCCTGGCAAATACAAAAGTGGATGCTCACAGTCATCTATTGGATGGAACACAGGGCCCCTAAAGAAGGAGCTAGAGAAAGTACCCAAGGAGCTAAAGGGGTCTGCAACCCTACAGGAGGAACAACAATATGAACTAACCAGTAACCCCCAGAGCTGTGTCTCTAGTTGCATATGTAGCAGAGGATGGCCTAGTTGGTCATCAATAGGAGGAGAGGCCCCTGGTCTTGCGAAGATCATATGCCCCAGTACAGGGGAATGCCAGGGCCAGGAAGCAGGAGTGGGTGGGTTGGGGAGCAGGGTGGGGGGAGGGTATAGGGGGCTTTGGGGATAGCATTTGAAATGTAAATGAAGAAAATACATAATAAAAATGGCTTAAAATTTAAATAAAGAAAATATCTAATAAAACTTAAAAAAAAAAAAAAAGAAATGGACATTGGCTCACAAACATGTCTTTTTGAGGTTAAAAATGAGTGGTGAAGGGAAGAGCCAATTAAAAAATGTGTGTGGAGTCCATTCTCTTGGTTGGAGCGAAATGAGGCACACTGCTTGGGGGATGGTGAGAATAGACTCTCTAATCCATGTGGTTAAGAGCTGAGGTTTCAAATTCAGCTCTACCACTGAGCCTTCATCCTAGAAACACAACCAGTGTCTCTTCAGAGAGGAGGTGAGAATTTTCTGTGTAATTCTTGGAATTTCCCCACTGGAATCCTTTTGGATCTTTAAAAATATTAGTCTATAACTTGCTTGTAATGTCAAAAATTATTAGTAAGAAATACATTTTACAAGGTGAATATTCTTTTGAGTTTCACCTGGTGTTTTGTTTTGCTTGCTTCACAGCATCTCTCATAAAGTACCAACCCAAACTTTTATCCCCTAACAGCCACATGTGCTGCTTCTCTGAGACTCCCCCCCCCCCGCCAAAAAATAAGGTTATTGGGTGAATTTATTTCTCCTCTTCCACCCTCCAGATTAATAAGTTTTCCATGTCTACCTGACACCTGAAAGTCTTCACATCTTATTCAAATGAAAAACAATTTTATGTTTGTATAAAGATAATTAGAAATAAAATGAAATGAAAGCTTTCTTCCTAAAACCATTAAAAAGTACTGTATGAATTTAAGTATGATTAAAAATATTGGAAGTATTCAGGTTTCATATAAATGTCTTTGATGTCTTTCACCGTGTTAGGAGAATATCAACTTAACATTGGAGCTGGTTGTAAGGTAATTTCACTGATAACAAAGAGCTTGTTTTTGCGTAATCTTCCTCCCCTTGGAAAGCCTCAGTCAACTTTTAAGACATAGTGACTTGGTATAGCTCAGTGCGACGGACTGGTGGCAAACACCACTGTTCAAATAAACGTTTAGACTAAGTATTCCAGGTTAGCTCAGGGAGTGGAGGCTATAGTGGTAAATGGGCTACAGAAACTATTAATGTCAGAGATTATGGATTCAGGAAGTGGAGCATTACCAATGCATAAAGCTACATAGATTAGTGATTGGTGGGCTGTGCTTCCAACACAGCTGAGGTGGTTTCTAGGATCAGGCCCTTGCTGCTACTTTCAGAGGAAAGGCATCCACAGACGGTAGCTTCATGGTCCCTGATGGTTGTTTATGTAACCTTGAGTAAACTCAAAGAACTTTCCCAGTAGTGAAGTGTGATCTTCTGAAAACCTTCGAGTCCTGCTTAACAATATGAAAGGTTCAGGACACACAGATAAATGTGAGAGCTTTGTCTGGTCAGCTCCTTAGCTGTGGCTTCATTTGTCTGACTCCCTCCAACTCAACCCACTCTCAGACTCTTTTCATTTCTTTGCATGTTGATCTCATCTTTCAATTCTTCTCAGTCACTTTATTATTCTTGTTGGGCACACGCAGTTAAGAATTGTCCGTAAGCACTCTGTTAGTAGTCCACCTCTTGCAGAAGCATGTGTAGAGGAATTTTAAATAACACAACTAAAAGAAAGTGTGCAAGTTCTCCAAACTTTCTTTTAGTCGTTTAAAGGATACAGAAACTAAATTTAAATTGGATCCATGTATAAATGAACACAGTCCTTTTATTTAATTTCTATATAGAAGGTTCTAAATATGAAGCACTTTCATCAAAAGTAAATATATATGCTAACTAAATTTATTAAAAAACAGCTTGTTCTCTAGAGGCCAATAAGTAACACAGTTGAAAAATACTACAGCATAAGTACATGTATGTAGCTGCATTTTATATAGAATAAAATAAATTTGCTATGGAATAGAAATCACAACAGATTCAAAGTCTGAAAGCACAGGACCTGTTTATGTGCAAAATATATTTTCTGTGAAGTCTTATGTCTCAAATCCTGTTATTACAACAAGCGCTAGTGATATCGATATTATTGCATGAATTAAATTGTCTTACAATTTTATAATAGTATGAACTAACATGTCATTTTAGAAACATATTATTCATTTTATATAATTCAGACAATTTATACAAACTGAAGGTCTTCTGCCATTGCTGTTTGAAGTAAGCATAAGTGTGTTTATGTTAACATAATTTTATTTTTAAAATTAGGACAGAAAGAGAATTCCTAACTTGATACACATTTATAAGAACAAAAAATGTCATCAGCTTATTTTTTCCAGAAAGCAAAGTAGCAATGAGAACACAAGTAAGGAAAGAAGAATTAACATTTTACCTTAAATAAGTTTGGGAATTTACTCTTATTATTACAGTTCTATACATTATATTGCCCATCCAAAGACTTAACTTCTTCTTCACTAGACCCAAGCAACCAAGCAGCAACAGATGCGGGCAATATTTATAAAGAAAACAGTACTTTATTTTAAGGGAAACAATAAAGTTTTGAAAGAGGTTTTATTTTGTCAATGAAGAAAATCACCACATAAAATGAAAGATAAGAAATGTTGCTGGGTGTCTCTTATGATCTAAGTCCTTCCCTTGGTAAGCCATATAATTCCTTTAAGTCCGCAGAGCAAACCTTCCCAGGTGTTACTAGCCCTGCTTAAGAAACCTAGCAAATAGAATTGCTCTGGTATTTCATACAGCCACCCCCAGAGGGCCTGGAATTCTAGCCTTGGTGCTTCAGATACAGATCAAATACACATTCTCCCTAGATGGCTTTTGCAATTTTTTTTTTCATTCTATACAGTAAGAATCTTCTTCAAAGCCATCAAAATATTTAGGAAAATCTACATTTCCAAGGGATTCAATATGCTCAATGCCTTATTTATGCAGTGTCTCCAACAACATTGAGATATTTTCAGAAATGGTCTTGAAAGTGGCGGTGCTTTCCTCCCAGAAAAGTTACGGCAGCTAGACATTTAATAATTAACTCCAAATATGCGGGGAGGAGAGCGAATGCTGTGGGCAAGCATCCTACCTCTATTTCAAAGGTGTTGGCTTCTTGTATTTCCCATTCTTGTGGCTGGAAAACAGTAAGCATCACTCCGAGAATCATGCTAAAGAGGCAGGCGCATGTATTTACCAAGAATAAAGTACTAAACATTATCTCTCTGGGTGGCCAGATATGAGGATATCCTAGCTACTAGACTGCACTCAGAGCAGCCTCATTTCAACTAAATGAACAATCAAACGGTATTTCTAAAAAGAGTGTCTGCAGCTTGGGCAATAACTGTAAAATTAAGAAGTCAGTGGGACCAGATGTTTGTAATTACATTGAAACTCTATGGAAGGCACTGAAAGATTGGTTGAGAAAGGGAATAAGACCAGAGGCTGATCAATGGGCAGGGGATTATTTTCCAGCCGGTCTTACGTGATTTCCTTTTAGGGAAATCGTTATCATGAATTACATTGATTTTTCAAGAAAGCATTTACGCCATTTCAGATAAGAGAAATGATACCTTAATGTAGCTTTTAAAATAGCATGTAGTTAAGCAAAACTCTGTAATTCCACCCATTTCCCTTTCTTCACTGGATACTGTCCTAGCATCCCGAATGCTCCTCATAATAGTAAATTTTATTACTAACCTAATTTTAGAATTAATTTATGTGTTTCATGGGCATTCCTTCTGCATTGGGCTGGATTCTATGAGGAATGCATTTATATAATTCAAGCAGTGGCCCAGTGAGATATGCCTGCTGTTACCACATTTCCATGTAAGGGGAATATTGGCTCTCAAGAGAAGTGTGGAATATGCACATATTTGTTTAACTCCCATGAAACAGATCTGGGATCTGAATCTGGAATCTGCTTTACCAGTCACTCCCTCCCAAACACACACACACACACACACACACACACACACACACACACACACACACACAAAACCTAACTTCTACAAGAGCATGCAAAGTTCTTTGGTGTTGAGAAATTGTCCCATACTATCTAAATATCTCCTCTTAAGTTTCCTGGGAGCCATGATGACATTTACTTGACAAATGTAAAGACTGACATAATAAACTGTCCCAAATTCTTTCACATTAGCTAGCTTAATAAACCACCAGGTGAAGCTATATATATTTATCATGTGGTGTATAGTATCGATATGTCCACATGTCTAACACATATATACTATCCATGCACGTGTCTGCATACATTGCAGGATGACCAACTCAAGCTAATTTACTTCATGTAGATATCACATCTCCAAATAAAACTGGCATCAAGGTGTGCTCAATGGAAAAAGAGGGCTTTACAGGACCCTTGCCATATAATAACACCTTTATTGCACCACTAAGTTCAGAAAGGTTGAGATCATGGATTTCATATTATTTCTTTGACTTTATTTCTTTCTTTCAACAAATTTCTAAATGGATTCTACTCTGTGCAGATAATGTCTCTACTGGGTTACTGAAATAGCTTCTGCACATTCTACCCACTTCTATCCTTGTCTTACTTTATTCCCCGGGCTAGAGATTTTAAAATTTAATACAAAGGCTGTGCTGTCCAGCCTGGTCATTCCTCTTGCTTCATCCTGAGCCTCCTTTATCAGCTCCCTCAGCTCCAGTTCTAGAATCTCTGTGGTATTTCATATACATGACAAGCAAGTAATCACATGCATGCCTGTCCCCATCAACTTCAGCTTCGTCATCTTATGCTATGCTCCCCTCTGCTCTTTCTTCGAATGCCCTTTGAGGTAACTATTCACCTCTTCATGTCTACTTTATATTCAAACTTGATGCACTTTTTGTATAATTACCACTTCTCTAACATTCATCAAAAGTTCAACTTTATCCTTTATGTATGTTTAAGTATTTAATTAATTTTTATTTCTCTAACTCAGCCATAAATTTAAAAACCACATTTTGCCAAAAGTTAAGTATAAGTTTGCCAGTAGCAACTATTACATAATTATTCTTTAGCATATTAGACACAAAGCCATATAATCTCAATTATCAGGGTGACAAAATTGTAGACTACCTCAGCACTGTCATGATGAAATAACTAAAACGTATTATAAATGAGGGAAAATTTAAAATTCAAAAAATACAACTAATAGTCGGCATGAAAATTTTATTAGAAGTAGGAAATAATTGTCTTAATGATATTCAAATCCTAAATTTCCTTCACTTCCTAATTTTCATATATAAATGACTATTGGGCAGGTGAGATGATTCAGCAGTCAAAGGCATTTAATGCCAAGGCTGAAAAGCTACATTTGATCCTCTTTGTCCTTCATGATAGAAGAGAGCCAGCTCCTTCAAGCTCTTCTCTGACCTTCACCCATATGACACAGCATGTATATGCACATGTGTACACATGGGCATGCACACACACACATGCTCACCTAAAAAGTGAAAAGATTATTACTTCCATAAAGTAATTTAAAGAAAAAACAAAAACAAAAGACCATGGAAATAGGAGACTGTGTCTCTAAATTCTGAATCTGTATCTTATAACCAAAGCCCTGGACAGGAACTATCTTTCCTGAAGCTCAGAAAACCTCATGAACATCTAGCCTCCATAGAAAATGGCTACCTATGGACCCAGTGCCACAACAAATTCTGTTAGCAAAATGGAGTTTCCTGCCATTCCTGATCCCCTTCAGTGAGCATTGGCTTCAGACAGACAAGGCTTGTGAGATAAACAGAGGGAATTGATGGATAAAAATCAGTAAAATGGTGACGTTTCATGAAATTTCATGGAAGTGGCAGGGTCTTGTGGCCTTCATTACCTTTTGAAACCATGTTCTTAACCTAAAAGTTCTTAGGAATAAATTATTGGTCTCTTTATTTATAAAGGAATGCCATAGATACATGGTTTGCAGTGCCTTTTATGTACAACCACCTGTGTTGGATTATATGATGCTTTTATATCAGGAAGGTTCAGCCTTCCTTGGCTTTCCCTCTAAACATCATTGCTCCTACAATTCCTTCTATTCTGCTACATGCACCTACACCTGGGGAAATGTACAAGGCGTGGTAAACCCTGCTTTACTGTACTCTAGCTAAATCTTCTGCACACACATTGATACGTTGGAACAGTTTTGTCATGATTGTTGAATCTTTGCAACCCATTGTTAAACTAGCAGAAGTAGGTCATTGGAGATAGGCCTTGAAGGTTTTATCTGTTCCTAGTGCCAGCATGAACTGATCTGTCAAGATGAGAGCAAGCTGTGTTGTAAGCTCCTGCTGGCATGCCCTCTTCACTTTGGTGGACTGTTATCTGAAATCCATGCCAAACCAAGAATCCTTCCCAACTGTTCTGTTCTATCTTCCACACTGGTAAGAAGTGTACTTCATGTGGCAACTGTAAGAGGTATTAAATTTTAATCCAGGTTTGGGTTCCGGGTCAAATCATAGATGTTATTGGACACAAAATAGAATCTGTGATTACTTCACAAATAATTATAGGAAATGTCAAGAGATCTCTGGTGCCAGGAGCTTTAGCTTTAACAGTGGTTTCTGCCAAATCCCTGTTAGAAACTGTAGTGTTAAAGACTGGCACACCTTCGCAGTGTCCCTTTTCTTTCATAAACACTGTAAAGTCCTCAGTGCTCCCAACACACATAGTGTTATATGTTCTGTTTAGTTTCAGGCCTCTTGTATGCATGCACATCTATTACATAACTGTTGGAATTTTAGCACAGTAAAAGTCAGAGAAGTAAGAAGAATTTTCTTCATTTTGCACTCTTAAATATTTCCAGATTAACTTATACCTCCAATCTCCATGTTAATTTACATTCATACTATGTGTTAGATAAACAATTATAACTTCAATTATTTTGTTGGGTATTTTATATGGAACACTTGACAGCTATCCCAGCATGGGAAGTATTGGATGCTTTCATAGATGAAGACCCAGTAGCTGAGAGTTTAAATAGTTGGTACAGATCAACCAGGTAGTTGACAAGTGAATCTTCATTCACATCTAATTGCCCCTAAATGCCTTGTTCTGTTTGAATTATTGTACTGGCAGACCAATGGTTAATTAGGATTTTCATTGTTCCTTACAAGTTTCTGTACCGAAGGCTTGGCTCCAACACACTAATGTTCAAAGACAGTGCCTTTAGAGGGTGATTGAATTACAAACACTCTGACGTCATCAATAGAGTAAATATACTTACAAGTTATCATTTAATAGGTTTGAGCGATGAAGTTGTCATAAACCTGAGTACCTTCCTCTCTGCTTGCCTGCTGCCCTGTGGTACACAGCCTCTGCCACATGCTTCTCCCAGTTTGATGCTCTGTTTTAACATGGGCTTCAAATGTTTTACTATGGCAGGGACAACCCTGGACTAAAAGTTTGAAAATGAGGAGTTAAAATAGAGTGGTTTGAATACATTTGGCCCCCCATAGGCTCATGTGTTTGAATATGCTTGGCCCAGACTCTGAGAGGGCGTGGTCTTGTTGGAGTAGGTGTGAACTTGGAGTGTGTCACTGTAGTGGTGGACTTTGAGCCTCTCTTCCTAGCTGCCTGGAAGATAGTCTTTTCCTGGTTGTCTTTGAAACAAGATGTTGAACTCTTCAGCACCCTGTCTACCTGCATGCTGTCATGCTTCCTGCTGTAACGAGAATGGGCTAATCCTCTGAGAAGATAAGCCAGCCCCAGTGAAATGTTTGTCTTTGTAAGAGTTGCCTTGGTCATGGTGCTTCTTCATGGCAATGGAGACCCTAACTAAGACAATCCCCATTTTAAATTGTTTATCTCGGGCATTTTGTCACAGCAGACAACAAAAAGCTGACTTCCTTGCCTACAGATACACTAAGATGTAGAGGAATTAAGATAGTAATTGCCATTCAAAAGCTATGCAAAATCAGCTTTGCAACCAAACTCAGGTTATGTCACGTAGAAACCATGGCTGTTGTTTTAACAACCTAATAATCAGTGGTCATAAAGTCAGTCTTAGATGAGTAAGCCGACCATCACCCATTCTCTGCCCCATTAGTAACACAGTCAGAACACAAATGTCGGTAAAGTGGAACAATCAATGAGCCACTTGCAGCATTCCAAAAGAAAGCAACACAGAGAAGCTTCATGATAAGAATAACAATTCCAGTCAAGCCGTGAGGAGAATTACATTTTGTTTCCCAAAATTTAACAAAATTCCAATCAACATACTTGGAGGTGAAATATTTTAAAATATTACCATGAATTATAACAATAGAAAGTGAGAAAAGAAATGAAGCCTAGCCAGAGACGATAGGAAAGATGGCATCTTAGAAAACTTTGTAGAATCCCTTCAGGTCAATCTTTTTTTCCCCCAATTTCATAATAGCACAAAGCAGAAAAATAGAACCAATCAATAATTTGAAAGGATGGGGAGAAAATGAAGTGTGGAATCAAACCATCATGTTAGAATAAATTACTGCATTTATTCCAATCTTGGTAATTCTAGTAAGCATCATGATATCATTACTAAATATGTAAAGATAAAAAGTTAATATTTTGACATGTAGGAGTAGGGACATGGCTCAGTGGATAAAGTTCTTTCATGTTCAAACATGTCACTGAGTTGGTCTCTCAGGCCCAAGTCTAATGTCTGGTGTGGTGGAGTAAGTTTATAAACCTCAGTTGGGGAAGCAGAGGTTGTCATCTGGTGCTCACTACTCTAAGTGGAGAGCTCTAAGCTCAGTGAGACACACTGTATCAAGCTCAGTGAGACACACTGCATCGAGCTCAGTGAGACACACTGCATCGAGCTCAGTGAGACACACTGCATCGAGCTCAGTGAGACACACTGCATCNATCGAGCTCAGTGAGACACACTGCATCGAGCTCAGTGAGACACACTGCATCGAGCTCAGTGAGACACACTGCATCGAGCTCAGTGAGACACACTGTATCGAGCTCAGTGAGACACACTGTATCAAGAAGCAAGAGAGAAGCCTTCTGAGTAATGATGGTCAAGTTTGAACTCTGGCCTACACACAGGGGCACGCTTATGTACATCTTCCAATCCAACATAATATTTTGATAAATCAATAACATTCATTTTTTAGAAAATAGTGTTTTTCTTTTCCCCTTTCCCCTTGTGGTCACAAATCTATCTTTGTTCTCATGAGAATAATTATTATAGATACTCTATGTAAGTACAATAGGACATTAGTCATTCTGTGATTGATTTATTACACTTAATGTAATGTCCTCAAGGTCTTCTCTCATATTATTTTCTTAAATTTGTTAAAGTGTCAATACTTTTCTATTATACATATATAAAATGAAATTTTAAAAATTATTACTGCTATCATTATTATTTCAACTATAATAATCTCATTTTATTATTTTTATTTGTGTGCGAGACAGACACAGAGAGACAGAAAGAGTGAGAGAGTGAAAAAGAAAGTGAGAGAGAGAGAGACAGAGAGAGAGAGACAGAGACAGAGACAGAGAGAGAGAGAGGGAGAGAGAGAGAGAGAGAGACAGACAGACAGACAGACAGACAGACAGACAGACAGACAGAAGAGAGAGACAGGTACCCAAGTACCACAAACACAGCAAGTGTGTAAAGGTCAGAAAACAACTTTCAGGAGTGCATTCTTCTCTCATCTGTTACGGGTTCTGGAACTGACCACAGGTCATTCCGCTAGGGGGCATACACTTTTACCCAAAGAGCTACAGTGTCAGCTTCTATAGGCTGCATTTTTAATCTATTCACCCTGTTGTAGTACATTGTGTCTGGTTTAGTTTTAACAACTCTTTTAAAATAATTTTTTTCTGACTTTACGAATGCATTGTGAATGATAAAGAAAGTAGGAAATGATGCTGGAAAGCTAATGAGGTCTTGATATTCAATTTTTTAATGCCTATTGATAACATTTATGTATTTTTCCTTCATTTGTAAGTGAGCCCCATGGTATCATACATCATGGACATCAGTTATACATCTATCTTTCTTTTCTACCCATAAAATGTGATGTGGCTGAAAAGAAAACCATTTACAGGGAATAAAATATTTTACTTAAGGTTCCTTCTTCCCAGCTGACTCTAGGTTCTGTTAAATTAACAATAAAAACTAACTGACTCACTTATGCTTTATGTACACATTTTCTTAAGTCTGAGAAATAATTTAGAAAGATAAAAGCATTGGTTGGCAATCAGTTGTCGATATAAACAAAACAAAACAAAAAAACCCCATGATTTTAATTTTACCCTCAGCTCTGAACACTGGATTCTTCAACCCATTTTCATATTGTATAAATTTAACAGAAGGAAATGATTTTGAAATATGCTAGAGGTTCTAGTGGTTCTAGCTATTTTTGAAGATAACTTAATTTGAAATTCTTATGACTCCTACATTTATACTACTTTAAAATGGAAGTAGAAGATAGTCTGGAAATTTTAGACAAAGACCGTAGAGCCACTTACGCCGTGCACCAACACACAGACCCCCTTTCCTGCTAGGGTCATTCTCTTCAAATGAGCCAACAAGTCTAGAGGGTTTTGTGATCAGTCAAGAGGAATGCTGAGGAGCTAAACCAATACCAAGATGTCCATAGTTATCAAAGGCAGACCACCCCCATGCCTAGAAGAGGAATTAGCTCGCAAAACTATATACAGAGATTTAACCTGCATGATTCATGATCATTAGACACATGGTCCCTCACTATGCTTATACAAGGCTGATCTGTTATGTATTTTACTAAGAAAGATTCAAAACAGTTTCTGAAACATCACTCCATCGTCAAAGTGGCTTGATGAAGGGGTGGAATTCACAGTAATGGTTTCAACTAAGGGATGAGATTTCACCACACTTGTTTTGTAACACAGAGACACAGAAGGACAGAAGGATTCATGATAGTGATTAATAATATAAAACCCAAATCAAAGTAATCGACTGTCATCTCAAATGTCAAATTCAGGTGTGAGATTACAGACACCATGACATGGCACCAGCATATTGGCCACTGTACACTTTTTTTTGTGACTTACATAATTTCATAAGTCAATTTAAGTCACCAAGAGAGCCAAAAACTTTACATATATAAGGGCATTGTCAAATCTCCTTTCTTCCATTTCAGCATTACAATGGAATTCTTCCCCAAATCTTTGGAATTGCATAAGGGCCCGGTATAAGGAGATAAAAGTAATGGATAGCATCACATGGTTAGCTACATAAAAGAAGTAAAAATAAAATTGCCGTTTATAGACACTAGTTTTCCTAGCACTACTTTGGCAATTCGATTTTACATGGCAAATTTATATTTCTACTTACATATCCTGACCGAGGGATGTAAATGTCTATGTTTATGTGTAAATTAATTAGTAAACAATTGCATTAGAGGCTCCAGTGTACACAAGCAATATGTCTTTCCTCCTTCCAGCAGACAGGTTAATAGCTTGGCCTTGCCTGACTTCCTACATTGCTTGAACTAATTTCCAAATAGCAGAAAGATTGTCTCTGGGAAGTTCAGCTTTGGGTTCTGTTTCTACAACATATTATGTAGAGTTCAGAACAATATAGAAATGTGAAGATTTGGAGATAAATTATACATCTGAAAATTTTAATTGAAACCTCTAAATTCTTAATGCGAATAAGCTTGACCATTTCTGATATTGGACAATAACTAACTATCTGTTTTACTATTTACAAGTACAGAAATGATCAAATGTCTCCTAAATATGAAAGTTTTCATAGGTTATCTAAGAAACACTTCACTAACTTTTCTCTTAATTTTCTTTACACACACATGCACACACACCACATACATGAACTTATAGATTAAATATATATATATATATATATATTTATAAATATATATAAATATATATAAATATATATAAATATATATATATTTGAGTGCAATCATGGTATGTCAATGAACAGGCTGCGTTATAAAAGTAGAAATTCTGCTTGAGCAACAGTGTCACCAGGAGTAGAAAGGACATTTGAGCTCTTGGAAGAGAAGGACAGGATCTAGGATTGGAAACCCTACTGAGCCCTCCTTCCTTCCAGATTCAGAGAGATAAAACATATTTTCTCTACAGGGAGAGATAGCTTGGGTTCCATATGCAAATTAAACCCTTTTAAATGAATCTTGCAGTTCATTGCTTGTATGGCAGTCAAAGTAAGGTTTTGAAAACATCAGATTCCAGCAACAAAGCTGGTGTACCTGATGTCTAGTCTGCTAAATATTTAAGGCAGTTCTGAGAGGTGCAGCATCTTGTTCTAAGCCTGGTCTTTGGAATGATCCGAGTATTTTCATGCTGGGTAAGTAGTTCTAACTCTAGGAATCTTTCATTCCAACATTCTTCTAAACTTCCAATGGTTAAAATTTCTGCTTTCCTGGTCCGGATGTCATTTGTTTCCTACATTGGACTCTGAGCGATAAATCTGAAAACTCTTCAGTACATTTCTCATTCTTAGAGCCAAGCAAAATTTCTAGGTTCAATGTTCAAGGAAATTGTCAAATCTATGTTCCAAGGTTGGTTTGTCAATTCCAAATCCTCAATCAGACTGCCATATCAAAGTTGTTAGATGAAAAGAAATGTTCCAGAATCGTGTTAAAAAGACTCACAAAAGGTCTAGAGGAAGTAGTCAGCTAGCGTTGTGGTTTGAGTATAAAGACTCAAACGTCCATGCGATCAGGTGCTAGGTCTCAAGCAGACTGAACCATCCTGGAAGGTTCGAAAACTTTCGGCAGGTGAAACCTTGCTAAAAGAAGTGGATCAGTAAGGATGGCCTCTGAAGTTTCTTTGTTCAGCCACTTCCCTTCCTATTTGACTACAATGTTACCAACTACTTTATACTCCTGCAGCCACTTCTTGACTTTCCTATGTGGCTACACTGTGACCAGCTGCCAACCACTCCTGCCGCACAGTTTCTAACAACAATGAACTGTAACCCCTAGACCATGAGCCAACAGGAATACTTCCTTCTTTAATTTGTTTTTGTCTGGTATCTCTGTCCTAACAGTGAGAAACTACATCTAGTATTCTATGGGAGGCCAATTGAATAAAACTATGTCAGAGGGGCATGGTTTCCAATTTGGGCAAATGGTTGCTAAAATGGTGGTGTCTTGCATTACAGGTACAGAATCGATACAGAGTTATTGGACTGGAGCACAAAATAGGCCCTTGCATTGTATAAAGTTAGGACAATTTTTGTTTTTCACACATTTTTTGTTTCAGTGCCAAATGTAGAATTAACTCATGATTAATTCAAATCAACAGATTTAAAAGTATACGTTTTTGTTTCACTTTCTTATTAGCAGACTATACTTTCTTTTTGAAAACTAAGGACTCAAGTATGGACACCATTGTAATGTATATGTCTTTATTTATAACAGGAATACAAATGTTCGTGGCTTTTTGATGTAACAGTTGAGAAACTTGTCTTCATTTTTCAACCATTTTGATAAGCAATGACAGGCTTTTGCTCTGCATTGTGCAGTCATCAATAATATCCCTCAGTCTTCTAGCATCTCTTGATTATCTAGTATAGGTAATAATATCTCTTCAGATGAGAATTAACAAAAGCTAATGAGACAGGGGTATGAAAAATCAAATTGTTTTCTGTGTTGCTATAACTCATGTGGCAAAACCAGAAAGGTTGATTTTAAAACTCCCCTGAAAAAAATTTTTTTTTAAAAGTTCTGAGTTGGCAGACACCATGCTGGAAGTGCTACAATTGGCATGGGAACTCTCTGGAGACAGCCCACTGTCCTGCTCCTCTGTGATGGGTGAGTGCTGATACCTCACTACCCCAGAGATTTTACTGCAGGATTTCTTCTTGTTTCTGATGTGCTTTCTCATGTTTGTCATACTCCTCATTTATTTGGCTTGGTGTGAGTGGACATGGAGAGACCCTTGCTCCCTCTAGCCTGGTGTGATTACTTCCTGGGCAATAGCCCACTCTGTTGACCAAGTTTCATACAAATCAACCTGAAAATGAAAATTCTTGAGATAATGCTTTCTAGATGACATAATGATTTTTATTGAATTTCTGGCTTTATTTAAGTAGTTTTAGGAAGTTAGCTTGATTTAAATAACTTTGGGAAGGTAGGCTAATTGATAAAAAATATAAAGTTATGAAATTAGGACAGTTGATAGAAAGGTTTAAGTTAGAATCAAGAATAAATGTGCCCCTTTCTCACGGAATAGCAAATGCAGCTTATGTTATAGAAAGCAGTACAGTGAGCGTCCATGGGTCACAAGCATGTCACTGTAGAGGTGAGAATGGGCTTGGGCCACACTGATGATCACAGTAAGCATACACTCTAGGTTTGGCCTGAATTCCTTGATTCTGTGATCTAGGAATGAAGAAACAGGGTTTTGGTGTGCACTAGGAAATAGTAAGTTATAATAGAGTATATGACTCGAGTATAAGAACAGTAAACAAAGGATCAGTCAACTTAGCTGATCAGAACTTCAAAAAAGATAAATGTAAAAAGATAGATGACTTGCTTCTTAGTAAGTACACTGTGTTGTCAAACAAGCACGGGGAGAAACTGGTAACTATTGACTTGGCCTGCTTCAATTCTGTCAGCCAGTGATTAAAAAGTTATTGCTTTGAGGTGACACTATGAGCTTTTGGAAAGAAAGATAGATGAAAATTGTTTCATTAGATATGTTTCACATAAGAACACATAACCAAAGCCGGGCAGTGGTGGTGCACGCCTTTAATCCCAGCACTTGGGAGGCAGAGACAGGAGGATTTCTGAGTTCAAGGCCAGCCTGNTCTACAGCGTGAGTTCCAGGACAGCCAGGGCTACATAGAGAAACCCTGTATCAAAACAAAACAAAACAAAACAAAACAAATAAAAAAAGAAACATATAATCTATGTCTTGTTATAATTTCCTTTTGTTTAATGATTTTATTTGCTTTTAAAAAATACGTTTTTATGGTGATTATCTCTGGAAAATGTGTAACTTGTAGCTATGAGGTAATTTTCTTCTTAATAGATATTAAAAAATTGTCTAAAGGGGTATAAAAAGGAACCCCTTTAGGGAAGATATGAATGGCTGGAACTTCTCTTGGCTTCAAAGTTAGTCTCTGTGTATGAGTGTTTGATTCCCCCTTTCTCTTCTCTAACCACTGGATGCCATAGGCAGCAGGCCCTGTATGTACGTATCTGGACTGACCCCCATCAGTGGCTCTAAGAATTGGCCCCCATGGGCTGCTGGGCTCAGTTTACCCTGAGGTGCCAAAAAGCTGGTCTTTGACATTCAGCCATCTAACTAAATTTAAAGTTAGACTCAACATATTTATTGTTTCCATCCTTCATACACATTCTCTTGGTGACTTTTGTATGAACAATAGCAATAAAAAGGGAATAATATAGAGTAAGGTATGTTATTTTATTGAGAAAGAAACCAAATAAAGGTAAAGCAATTTGGTATTTCAATGGAAATAGAACAATTATGGAGGAATGATGTGTTTCAGTTGACTGCACTCAGCCCTGGGCACCATCAATCAAACCTTTCCCGAAGTGATTATGGGAAGGGGAACACAGTGAACTACAGTTTCATCATCTTGTCCATGTCCACAAATGAGCAGGTGCAACAATTGAGAATCTCATCTTCATTTTTCAACCATTCTCATAAACAAAATATAATAAATGAACATTTGCAGCCCTATTACATTAATGGACAACTGAATTTCAATGGTGTTTATACTTTTCAGTCCTTTGTTGTCAAGAAGAGACACCATGAGACAGTATGCATTCTACTGAGAAGAAAGCAGAACAAAAACATATACTTTGAATCAGTTTAATTGAGTTGATCTGAGTCAATTCTACATTTGACATGAAACAAAGGTGCCTGAAAAAAGAGGCTTGCTTTAGGATCATTGATGTAAGGATAATGGCAGTAGGAGAGCGTGCCTGATAAAAGCCGGCTAACATACTTCATAATTGTGAAATTCTGTAGGCTGTTTTCTATCTTTCTGAATATTTTTGATAATGTTTCTGAAACAGGACATATACATTTTGTATTACTTGCTATGTGTTTTGAGGAAATACAATTGTTTTTCCCTTATTAAACCATAAGTCAATGACTTTATAGCTACTATTTTGCCTTATAGCTGTGCACTCAAATCAGTACAGATTTTTGGAGATGTTTATATAGCTATTATTATAGATTTTAATTGGTAGGTCATAGATATACAAACACGGTTAATACTTATATTAATTATATTTCTAGGAGCAACTTATTATAATATCTAATGTTATTTTTATCATGTCTTATAAATACATAGCTTTGGAAGAATTAACCTCAAATGTCTTTCTAGGCATGCATTTAAATGAACAATGTAAGCCATGCATACATAAGTTGGTACATGTGAAACTGGATAAATTTGCATTTTACAAAAATTGAATGACCAGATTAAAAGACAGCACTATGATTAGTTTATGATCGGACAGTAACTGAGAAATGTGCTTGAAATGTTTTCATCTGATTTCTCCATCTCTAGATTGGAAAACAGTGTAACAATTGTCTCCTGTAGAGAAACCTATGAGAAATGGGCTATTAGCAGAGTTCCTCCAGGCTCAGTCTGGTGAACAGTAACATAGATGGAGTAAGAAGGTTTATTCTCTTTCTGGTTCCAGGCCATGTTATGCTGGCCTGTCCAATGTTACCAATGCAGTTCTCCATGCAATAGACAGTGAGCTTTATGAAGACTGATCTTCACACTGGTGACAATATGTGACAATAGTTACTTTATTGTCTGACATATACTTTTTACTAGTCATCTGATTGTTAAAAGATGAGTCAGGAATTTCTATCTTTGGGGTTGGTAAAGAAAGAGGAGAGTTGCTTTAATCCTCAGTAGTAAAAACTCTGCCCCCACCCAAGCAGTCAGAGTAAATGGACCACTGGCACCATAAAACCTCACAGAGTAACTGGAAAACAATTTGAAGAAGTATAATCTCAGATGGCCTGATCCAAACTAAGTCACTGAAATGTGAGTTTTAATTCTTATTCTGCGTGTACCAGAGAACTCTTTCGGAGACTTGAGAATGCATTATGGAGAAAATTAGTACAATATAAGCTTAAATACAAGACTGGTACAGTGCACGTAGAACCAGACATGTATGAGGTGCTTCCCTGCATAACAAGTTTTAGTGGTAAACTCAGAAATTACAAATATCATTTTTATGGGTCACACTGAAGACTGGCAGTAGGCATCAAAATTACTGGAGTCTATAGACTCTTTGAACTTGTTCAAACATTTTAAACATTGTTTGTTTATTTTTGTTCAAGTACAAAGAGGAGGAAATTTGTTCAACTCAAGATAATCAGCAGCAAAGAAGCAGCAAACAGAAATGATACCAAGGTAGACACTGCTCACTTACATGCCTGTCTAGAAAGACTTTTGACTTTACTACTTTAAAACTCTGAATCTGGGTCTACATGTTCCTGTGTTATTATGAGACATGATAAAATGACCTTAGGTATATTGAATGTTTTTATCCTAAACTCAAATTGTTGTACTAATGTTTTTAAATAAGTAGAATGCTTATCTTATATCCTGGGTCTCTAAGAGACTAGTCCCCGCAGGAGAGGGCACAAGCCACAGAAGCAACAGAGCTTCTTGGACATGTTCCCTTCGAGTCTTCATCCTCAGCTAAGAGGCAGAGCTGAGCCTCAGATATCTGTGCACCTTCCCTGCCAGAGGAGAGCTTGCGACTAGTAAGTACTCTGGGACTCAGGAGAGAGTTGGACTCCCAGGAGTGCTAACAGAGGCTAACAGAATCACAGGAGGAACAAGCTCTAGCAGAGACAGCTAGAACATCTAACACCAGAGATTACCAGATGGCAAAAAAACAAATGTAAGAATCTTACTAACAGAAACAAAGACTACTTAGCATCATCAGAACTCAGTACTCCCAGCACAGAGAGTCCTGGATAACTTAACACACTGGAAAAGCAAAATTAGGATTTAAAATCATATCTCATGATGTGGGTAGAGGATTTTAAGAAGGACATTAATAACTCACTTAAAGAAATACAGGAGAACACTTCTAAACAGCTAAAAGTCCTTAAAGAGGAAGCACAAAAATCCCTTAAAGAATTACAGGAAAACACAACCAAACAGGTGAAAGAATTGAACAAAACTATCCAAGATCTAAAAATGGAAGTAGAAACAATAGAAACAATAGAGAACCCAAAGGGAGACAACTCTAGAGATTGAAGTTCTAGGAAAGAAAACAGGAATCATAGATGTGAGCAACAGCAACAGAATACAAGAAATGAAAGAGAGAATCTCAGGTGCAGAAGATTCCATAGAAAACATGGACACAACAATCAAAGAAAATGCAAAATGCAAAAAGATCCTAACTCAAAACCTCCAGGAAATCCAGGACACAATGAGAAGATCAAAGCTAAGGATAATAGGAAATTCACCCAAGATTGGTAGATGGCAGGAAATAATCAAATCGAGGGCTGAAACCAGCCAAGTAGAACCGAAAAGAACTATACAAAGAATCAACCACACCAGGAGCTGGTTCTTTGAGAAAATCAACAAGAAAGATAAACCCTTAGCCAGACTAACTAGAGGGCACAGGGACAGTATCCTAATTAACAAAATCAGAAATGAAAAGGGAGACATAACAACAGAACATGAGGAAATACAAAACATAATCAGATCCTACAGTAAAAGCCTATGCTCAACAAAACTGGAAAACCTGGCAGAAATGGACAACTTCCTAGATATCTACCAGGTAACAAATTTAAATCAGGATTTGATTAACTATCTAAACAGTCGCATATCCACTAATGAAATAGAAGCTGTCATTAATAGTCTCCCAACCAAAAAAAAAAAAAAAAAAGATGGGTTTAGTGCAGAGTTCTATCAGACCTTCAAAGAAGAACTAATTCCAATTCTCCTCAAACTGTTCCACAAAATAGAAACAGAAGGTATCC
>NC_034608.1:80866534-80881995 GCF_900095145.1 Mus pahari | reverse complement strand
CCTTGAAGGTATGGGCACAGGGAAAAAATTCCTGAATAGAACAGCTATGGCTTGTGCTGTAAGATNAAGAATTGACAAATGGGACCTCAAAATTGCAAAGCTTCTGTAAGGCAAAAGACACTGTAAATAAGACAAAAAGGCCACCAACAGATTGGGAAAGGATCTTTACCAATCCTAAATCAGATAGGGGAATAATATCCAATATATATAAAGAACTTAGGAAGCTGGACTCCAGAAAACCAAATAACCCCATTGAATAATGGGTCACAGAGCTAAACAGAGAACTCTCACCTGGGGAATATCAAATGGCTGAGAAGCACCTAAAAAAATGTTCAACATCCTTAATCATTAGGGAAATGCAAATCAAAACAACCCTAAGTTTCCACCTCACACCAGTCAGAATGGCTAAGAACAAAAATTCAGGTGACAGCAGATGCTGGCGAGGTTGTGGAGAAAGAGGAACACTCCTCCATTGTTAGTGGGATTGCAAGCTTGTACAACCACTCTGGAAATCAGTCTGTCAGTTCCTCAGAAAATTGGACATAGTACTACCAGAGGATCCAGCAATACCTCTTTTGGGCATATATCCAGAAGATGTTCCAACTGGTAATAAGAACACATGCTCCACTACGTTCATAGCAGCCTTATTTATAATAGCCAGAAGCTGGAAAGAACCTAGATGTCCTTCAATAGAGGAATGGATACAGAAAATGTGGTACATTTACACAATGTAGTAGTGCTCAGCTATTGAAAACAATGAATTTATGAAATTTCTTGGCAAATGGATGGATCTGGAGGGTATCATCCTGAGTGAGGTAACCCAATCACAAAAGAACTCACATGATATGCCCTCACTGATAAGTGGATATTAGCCCAGAAACTTAGAATACCCAAGATACAATTTGTAAAACACATGAAACTCAAGAAGTACGAAGACCAAAATGTGGACTCTTCGCCCATTCTTAGAACTGGAAACAAAACACCCATGGAAGGAGTTACAGAGACAAAGTTTGGAGCTGAGATGAAAGGATGAACCATCCAGAAACTGCCCCACCCTGGGGTTCATCCCACAATCAGCCACCAAATGCAGACACTATTGCATAGGCCAGCAAGATTTTGCTGAAAGGACCCTGATATAGCTGCCTCTTGTGAGGCTATGCCAGTGCCTGGCAAATACAGAAGTGGATGCTCACAGTCAACTATTGGATGGAATACAGGGCCCCCAATGGAGGAGCTAGAGAAAGTACACAAGGAGTTGAAGGGGTCTGCAACCCTATAGATGGAACAACAATATGAACTAACCAGTACCCCCAAAGCTGTGTCTCTAGGTGCATATGTAGCAGAAGATGGCCTAGTCAGCCATCATTGGGAAGAGAGACCCCTAGGTCTTGCAAACTTTATATTCCCAATACAGGGAAACACCAGGGCCAAGAAGTGGGAGTGAGTGGGTAGGGGAGGAGGAGGGGGAGGGCATTGGGGACTCTGGGGACAGCATTTGAAATGTAAATGAAGTAAATACTTAATAAAAATCTTGAAAAAACCAAAATATAAATGAAGCCATGACCATAGTTGAAAATAATGGCATATATTGCTTTAACTTCTGAAATAACTAAATAATAAAGCAGTAAAGTCACATGATTCAAAGAATATGAAATATTTTTCTAATAATCAAAAATTTCATATTTTCTTTAATTAGACATCGGAAATTTCATCAGAGTTTTTATTTTGTGAGGTATAAATCAATATTAACAAAATTCAAATGATATAAATCAACATGAAAATGATAATTATTAGCATTTTTCAGAAGAATCTCAAGCAGGGAGGGGTTGGCTAGAGAGATGGCTCATGGTTAAGAACACATGTTGTTGCTTTTCCAGAGGACGTGAGTTTCGTTTCCAGCACTCACATAAGGTGGCTGTAACCTTGATTTTAGTCAGATTCAGTGTTCTTTTCTGGTCTCAACATGCACATACATGTAGTGTGGCCCACATACATGCAACATAAAATAAATTTAAGAAAGAGTATCAAGGAAAGGACAATACAATTTGAATCAAATCATAACGAATCCAATTTTAAATATAAAGCAAATACGTTTTAATAAGCTGACATTCAGTGACTTGCAAGACTTCTTCCAAAAGTTAGAAAATTGAAAAAAAATAATGAAAAGTGAATCTATGAAGGAAATTAATAAACCAAGGGAAATATACAATTAAAATAAAAGCAAATGTACGAACGGTGATTGAATCAATTGTCGTTCTAGTTAATGGTGGATGGAGATAGGTTGCCTGAATATATACATGCAGAAGAGTGAATCTAGTTTTTTTTATACCATGCAGAAAGAATGATTCAAAGCATGCAGTGATCTAAATATCAGTTAAAACTCTTGAATCCAGGAGATAACATGGGAATGAATCCTCATGGTCTTCAGTTGGGAGTGATTTCATAGATACAGCACAAGCCCCACAAGTAATAAATGAGGAGATTGATAATTTAGACCTCATCAAGATAAAGCTCTTTCTTCTTTAGAGAACTTGATAAATAAAGTGATTGGACAACCCGCACACCAAGGGGAACTATTTGCAATTCTTAGATATAATGGGGGATTTGTGTCTAGGATGCAAAAGATCTCTTACAACTCAATGATAAAAGACAGTTGAAAAGATGTTTCTGGAGAGAAGGTATATGATGGGTTCTAAAAACCTGGAAAGTGTCTGCTGTCATTATTGAGTAGGGAAATGGATATTTAAATCATGATAAAATTCCACTTCAAGATCATTAACACAGCTATAAACAAAGAGCTAGTTAACACTGTTGGAGAATACAGAGATAAATCAATATGTGCATGCTTTTGGTGGGAATTAAAAAGGTTCATACACTGTGAAAACATTTGGAATATGCTTGACTTATCATCGACAAACAATGTGATTACTCATTTCAACTCGTAAGAATACAGACACATATTCATATCAACATTTCATTTGAGTTTTCAAAATCATTTTACCAACAAGACCCAGAAGGGTAAACAACTCCTATCAGGATATTAATGGAAACTGAAATGTCATTCTTGGAATATTGACAATTAAGTGGGCTAAGTTACTAACATGGACAAACCTCCAAAATATTGACGAATCATTAGCTATTATCACCCAGTATTTTAGTGTTCCATTTACATAAAAAGTTCACAAAATAAGAATTTAGAGGGATTAGTCAGAATAGAAGTTATTCACACAAATAGAGAAACTACTGGTTACTGGTGGCCAGGGAGCTGAGCAGAACCTGATAGTGGGTATGTTTCTTTGAGCAATGCTGGGATTTATTAAAATTACTAAATTCTGATTCTTGTACAATTATATATGCATACTAAATCATTGAATTGTACATTTTAATAGATCAAATTAGTGCATTTCAGACATTTCCTCAAGTAAGCTGCCAAGAATAACAAATGTACAATAAAAACCTGATAAAGAATAAAGTTTCCAATTTTGAAAATACTTATAATGTCTGAAAGGAAAAGGTGACATTATTATAAATTCTATAGGAATTTAGAGAAATCAAGGGTCAACTTAATGTAAGTTTATTATATAATTATTACATGTACAAAGTAGACTCTAAAAATATCTTAAATCTGATAACACAGATGAGCAAAGTTTATATTTCTGAGATTAGATGAACACTTTATTCATTTTTACTGTTTTATTCCTCCTTGTGTTTACATGTAATTCCTTTGGTATCTCAGAAACTATATGCACCTCTTTAATCTAGCACCAAGGAAATGGCCAGTTATAGACAAAGGCAACTATTGCGAGAAAAACAAATGGCTGGAGGTACACATGGAACCTGAGTACAATTAAAGAAAAAAAATCACTTTGTTCTTTTCAAAACATGAGTTAGAATGAAAGCATGATCTAATGTCTCTGTGGACTCCCACAGAGCTAGATTCTAAAAGTGGGGAGCAGAGTGGTAGCTGCTTGGGATGGGAAGTGTGGGGGATGATAAAAGTGGAGATTAGGTTAGAAGATGTGCATAATTTGAGCATTTAAAGCATTCATGGTCACTACAGTTGGTAATTGTATTATATATGAGGAATTTACTATAATGGTTGGTATTATGTATTGCTACACCACTGTGGTAGCAATTGGAACAGTGAGATAATAAGTATGTTAGCTTGACTGTGGCAGTCATTTTACAATGCCTATAATGTATCAAATCTATATAATGAATCTTAAAAAAATATATAGGCCATAAAGCCAGACAACATAAAGAATATAACAATAATCCAAATACTACTAAACAGATCATATGAAGAAGATGTAAAATAATATGTTTTATACAGTCATTTACAAAGTTTAAGTATGCCTCTGTGAAAGAATTGGTGTGTAAGTATAAAGGGTACACAATGTTGCCAGGAGTAGTGAAACACTGTTATGTTAGAAACAGCTCCTTGTAAATCTGTTTAAACCCAATGAATGCTCACTATTTAGACTGAACCCTAATGGGAACCATGGACCATGGTACAATGACTATATGGGCTCTTCTCTTACACCAAATTCAGCATTTGGAAAGAAGATGTTGATGGGGGAGCTGCACCTGTGAGGGAGCCAGGCACATACAGGAACACCTATATTTCTGCTTAGCACTTCTATGTGTAGCAGGCTTTCAGCAGAACTCTTGTCTCTGGCCTGAATCTGGAGTAATGGGACCTAAACTTTAAGAAGCCCTTTGTCTTTGATTGTTATCTGAGATTTTATGGGGTTGTTCTTTTGAAGAATTTTTAGAGCCTGTTTATAACTTAGTCCAGAGACATGCCTGACAAGCCAGAAAGTCTCCTATGGCTGAGAACTGCTTAGGTGATCAGTCCTTCAAGGCAACAGCTTCTTCAAGGTCAGATAAGAAGTCTTGGGATTCGGGAATTGCCTTCCTAAAGGTGCCTTTTGAGTAATAATAAAGGAGCTCCTAGGAAGCTGTCAGTGTTTAGTCCTTCAGAGGCTGATCCCCAAGTTGCTGAGAAGCCTAGAAATTTGTCAAGCAGTGGCTCTCTTTTCTTTGATCAATCGTCCTGTGTAACCCAAAACATGAACATCTATGGACCCCAAACTTCTCTAAAACGAAAATGTACTTTTAACTTTATATGCCCCATACAGGGGAACGCCAGGGCCAAGAAGTGGGAGTGAGTGGGCAGGGGAGCAGGGTGGGAGGGAGGGTATAGGAGTCATTCGTGATAGCATTTGAAATGTAAATGAAGAAAATATCTAATAAAATAATGAAAAAAAGAAATTATTATAAGCAAATAGCAATGGTGCTTAATTATTAGATATAGGCTGACAATACTTTGGGAATATTACAGGTTCAGCCCAAATCACTACTATATTGTAAATATCACCATAACAATCATCCTGGTGATGAGAATTATATTTCTACTTGACTGTACTTGACTGTAGCCTGTTAAATGTGGAAAAACATTATATAAAAAATGTGCACTAGACTACTTTTAATGGAAAAAAAAATAAAACAACAGCAAAACCAAAAGCTTTCTTAAAACATCTGTCTTCACCATGCCATCTTCCAGTTGTGGCTCTCCTGCCTCATTGCTGCTTCTGATTCGTTAGAGTGGAGCATCTTGAAGGCTGATGATAGTGGTACTTTAAAACAAGAGAGTATGTCACATCAGTGGACTCTTGTTGGATGAACTCCTACGCTGCAGCACATGACTCTGATTGTAGTCTGCCAGAACTTTCAATACTGAAGTTCAGCATCTCAGACATTGAGATTGGTTTATCATTTAAATGTGTGCATATAAACAGTGCTGCCATTTCTACAGTACTTACGAACTTTTCATCTGGAAAACTGTTCTGTCCCAAGAAGACACTTGGTACGTTACTATGGATTGAGGTTTTTTTCATGATTTGAAATGACAGGACTTAACACATTCAGTAATCATGATCGAAAGAGGTGTGCTGGTCATTTAGTTTTTGCTATCCCGTTTGAAAAGTGAGGGCAGTATAGATTAAGTATAATTCTAATCCTAAAGCACCTAGGATTTCCAGAATGGTACATGAACATTGGTGTCAAGTGAAAGTTATCAGATGCCTTAGCTCTGAATAAATCAACCTGCTGGACACTAGCCCTCCTTCCCTCTAAAACTCCTGAGTGGCACTGCTTTTCAATGATGTTTTCTTTAAATTGAATATCAGCAGTGGATTCCTGCCTTTATTTTTGACTCTATTTAGATATTTTGAACAATGTGATATGGCCTTGATATCAGTGTGGTCATTTCTTCTTGCTCTATTGTCTTGTAGAGATGAATTATTTCCTTGAGCCTTTCAGAAACAACCTCTTCAAGCTTCAAAATTCTTGTATATTTTCCTCATGTCTCTCTACCTTTGTTGAATTCCGGATGAATGGAGACTTTCTATGGATTATGTTTTAGCATAAGGGAGTGAATACTTAGTTTGATTTTCTTTCTAGACCACTAAAACTGTCTCATCTGCTTTGTGTGTTCATGGGAGTAGCAGTTTCATTTCCTCTGTGAACTTTCTTTGGCTTTCTTAGCTGGATGTTTAGAGAGTGGAAATCAGTGAGCAGCATCTCTAGGATGAGCTGAAGGTCTGGGATCGGGAGGCTTCCTGGGTGACCCTAGCTGAGATTCTTACCAATGGGGGATATGGAGACTGAAGGCCACCTCCTGGAGCCAGGCAAGACTTCCAGTGGAAGGAGAAGTTGGAAACAATCCAGATGTCCTTCAACAGAGGAATGCATACAAAAAAATGTGGTACATTTACACAATGGAGCATTATTCAGATATTAGAAACAACGAATTCATGAAATTCTTAGGCAAACGGATGGAACTAGAAAATATCCTGAGTGAGGTAACCCAATAACTAAAGAACACGCATAGTATGCACTCACTGCTAAGTGGATATTAGCCCCCAAACTAGGAATACACAAGATACAATTCACAGACCACATGAAGCCCAAGAAGAAGGAAGACCAAAATGTGGATGCTTCAGTGCTTCTTAGAAGGGGGAACAAAATACTCATGGGAGCAAATACGAGACAAAGTGTGGAGCAGAGACTGAAGGAAAGGCCATCCAGAGACTACCCCACCTGGGGATCCATCGCATATAGAGTTACCAAACACAGACACTATTGTGGATGCCAAGAAGTGCATGCTGACAGGAGCCTGATATAGCTGTCTCCTGAGAGGCTCTGCCAGAGCCTGACAAATACAGAGGTAGATGTTCACAGCCAACCATTGGACTGAGCACAGGGTCCTGAATGGAGGAGTTAGAAAAAGAACGGAAGGAGTTGAAGGGGTTTGCATCCCATTGGAAGAACAACAATACCAACCAATCGGAACCCCCAGAGCTCCCAGGGACTAAACCACCAACCAAGGAGTACATGTGGAGGAACCCATGGTTCCAGCCACATATGTAGCAGAGGACGTCTTGTCTGGCATCAATTGGAGAAGATGCCCTTGTTCCTGTGAAGGCTTGATGCCCCAGTGTAGGGGAATGCAAGGTGGGGAGGCTGGAGTGGGAGGGTGGGAGGTGGAACACTCTCATAGAAGGAGGAGGAATGAGATGAGGTTTTCCAGAGGGTGGAGAAACCATTTGAAATGTAATTTAATAAATTATCCAATAAAAAATAAAAAGAAAAAACTTGAAAGAGGTAGGCAATGTGGAAGATTTAATAATTGCTCTGAAAAAGAAGTAAGTGAAGTAGAGTTTCTGTTTTGTTTTTATTTGAACACTAAGAGGCTATTTGCTTATCAGCTGGTTTAATGTCAATGTCATATGTCAGGGAATAGAGAAGACAGTGGGATGACTGGTCAGTGAGGCAGTCAGAGTGCAGGCTTTAGCACCTAAGTTTGCTGGTTTGGATGGGTATGCTCTATGGCATTCTACAGTACAAGGCCTCTACCAGGGATCCCAGAGCATGCTCAGATGTGTCATTCTAATGCAACTTTTCAAACATTATAAAAGTTATCAAAATTTGATACAGAGACATGAAGTGAACATGTTTCTGATGGATAAGTAGCAAGACAGACCTTTCCTATGCAGAGACACCAGAAAAATGCCCATCTGCAAACAATGCTGGGGTCATAAAGCAGAGTAAGGTAGCACAAAGGAGAGATGTGCTCAAACAGAAAACAGTTACAGCCAAGGTGTCCATGCACTGACACCGTGTATATCAGCACGCTAATTGAACTTTAACATATTGAGAGTAACAACATCTTCAGTGCCGTGCCCACTGAATAGTACTAGAATTTCTAATTTCACAGGTGAAATTACCCAACTCATGAAAATGAAAGAAATATTTTTTTGTTTGTAGTCTCATTGCAATATGTATAATAAAATTTGGTTAGCATGACAATGTGTCTATGTAAGTTGACAGGTTGGTAACTGCGGTGTGAAAGCTATTTCTTTTTTTATCTTTAAGGAATTACTGGAATGTTAAATTAAATTTTATTCCTGTATGCTGCATCAGACACATAGAAACAAGGTGTTTACATGCTCATATCTGTGTTTGAGCTGCTGGGTTTCTTAATGTGGAATTACAAAGCTGCACTCATGTTTTATTTCACTTAATAATTATAGTTGGAAATGACTGGAGATACAAAAAATAATTTAACAGGTCATCAACTCAGAGGTAGGTTTTGTCTTTTAAACCCAAGGAATTTGCTTCATATGCCAATCATATTTTGCTAGAGGACATTGCATTAACAGTTGAAGCAAATTAATCCTATATAATGTGATCTATTAAATAATATACCAATTCCTCCAGAAATATAATGGATGATTATTACTATACTCAGAAGTAATGAACCATACATGTCAGACTTATATGTCAACTAGCTATGTACATACCTATCAATTTTTTGACCTGCAAAGATGTATATTTTATTTTATTGAAAATAGATTTTTCTTTCATATAATACATCCTGACCGTAGTTTCCCATCCTTCCACTCCTCTCAGGCCCCTCAACCTACCCCCCTCCACTGCAGCTCTACTGCCAATTTATTCCCCCCCCCCCAAAAAAAAAACAGGCCTCCAAGAGACAACACAACACACAAAAAAGAGGCTGGATAGTCCAGAGTAGGATGGCCCTAGGATAGAGCCAAGCACAACTGGAAAAGAAAGTGATATTCTGCTATATCCATAGATCAATGTCTTGTTCAGTTGCCATCAGCAAGGCTTCCTCCAGCAGCACGTGAGAGTGGGTATTGAGACCCACAGCCAGACATTATGCAGAGAGAATCTAAATTGAAGGTCTGCATTGGGTCCTTCCCTTGAAGATCAGGTAAACCCATGGAAGAGCAGAAGGAAGGACTATAAAGTCATGGGGGATGGGGAACATTAGAAGAACACAACTCACTGACTCAATTAAGCAAGGCTTGCATGGGCTCATAGATACTGAAGTGGCAAGCATGATGCCTACAAGCATCTGTACCAGGTCCTCTACATATATGCTATTGTTGTTGGCTTGGTGTCCTGTGGAAATCCAAGTAATGGGATTGGACTACTTATCAATTTTAATCTTATATTTATATAGCTACCTTAGCCTATTTATTTTCCTCCCTGTAAAATAGGGAATGTGATCTCTTCATTTGAGAGGTATGCATCTCTATGATACACATAATAATCTTAGGGAACATTATCGAATTAGGCATTATAACTAGAATTAGTTAACAATTAGAATTAAACTTACTACTAATAAGAAAATATTTTATCATTTTCTGATTATATTTTCTTTTTTATTTTTCACAGAAGTGTGTCTTAGCACATGTCTCTAGAATCAAATTTATTTGAAGGCTAGTCATGTATCCTTTACTCCTTTACAAAACAGGACTTGTCGAGTTTTCCTGATGATGCAATGAAGACTAACTAACTTATCAAACTATCTGGTGTTCATGGTTACACTAGGCACTCAGCACACTTAAGAACTTGTTCTATTATTTCTCCCTCTTTGTTAAGTAAGCACATATCAATAGAATGGAATATTTTTTTCTCTGCAAACAATGTATTTTAAAAACATTGATATTTTATATATTCACATGTATCTCCATGTGCATGTATATATGTGAAGATTCATGTGTTCCTGAGGAGGATAGAGAACATTAACTGTTATTCTTCAGGTGGCACATCCCTTGTCTTCTAGCTTAGACAAAGTATTTCATCAGCTAGGCTCTTGACAAGTAACCTAGGATGGACACAGGCCCCAGGAAACTGCCTGTGTCTACCATCCTACTAGCATTGGGAGTGCACTTGCATGTCATGGAATGCTGGTCTTTTTAAAAATTCCACCTCACACCAGTCAGAATGGCTAAGATCAAACATTCAGGGAACAGAAGATGCTGGCAAGGATGTGGAGAAAGAGGAACACCCCTCCATTGTTGGTGGGATTGCAAGCTTGGACAACCACTCTGGAAGTCAGTCTGGAGGTTCCTCAGAAAACTGGACATAGTACTACCAGAAGATCCAGCAATATCTCTCCTAGGCATAAACCCAGGAGATGTTCTAACTGGTAATAAGGACATGTGCTCTACTATGTTCATAGCAGCCTTATTAATAATAGCCAGAAGTTGGAAAGAACACAGATATCCCTCAATAGAGGAATGGATACAGAAAATGTGTTACATTTATACCATGGAGTATTACTCAGCTATTAAAAACAATGAATTTATGAAATTCTTNGGCAAATGGATGTATCTGGAGGATAGCTTCCTGAGTGAGGTAACCCAATCACAAAAGAAGTAACTAGATATGCACTCACTGATAAGTGGATATTAGTCCAGAAACTTAGAATACTAAGATACAATTTGCAAATAAAAAGAAAATTAAGAAGGAAGATCAACATGTAGATACTTCATTCCTCCTTACAATAGGAAACAAAATACCTATGGAAGGAGTTACAGAGACAAAGTTTGGAGCTAAGACGAAAAGATGGACAATCCAGAGATCCACCCAGGGATTCATCCTATAATCAGGCACCAAACACAGATGCTATTACATATGCCAGCAAGATTTTGCTTACAGGACCCTGATATATTTGTCTCCTGAGAGGCTATGCCAGTGCCTGGCAAATACAGAAATGGATGCTCACAGTCACCTATTGGATGGAACACAGGGTCCCCAATGGAGGAGCTAGAGAAAGTATCAAAGAAGCTGAAAGGGTCTGCAACCATATAGGTGAAACAACAATAAGAACTAACCAGTACCCCCAGAGCTCCAGTCTCTAGCTGCATATGTAGCAGAAGATGGCCTAGTCAGCCATCATTGGGAAGAGAGGCCCCTTGGTCTTGCAAACTTTATATGACCCAGCCCAGGGGAAGGCCAGGGCCAAGAAGTGGGAGTGTGTGGATAGGGGAGCAGGATGCAGGGGGGGGGGCGTATAGGGGACTTTCAGGATAGCATTTGAAATGTAAATGAAGAAAATATCTAATAAAAAATTGAAAAAATGGTTCCTAGGGATCAAATTTAACTCATAATGCTCAAAATGCAAGCACTTGATCACAGCTGACCAGAGAATGTATTTTTTTTATTCTATTATTATTATTATTATTATTATTATTATTATTATTTTCTTTATTTACATTTCAAATGCTATCCTGAAAGTTCCCTATACCCCCACCCCCGCCCCTGCTCCCCTACCCACCCACTCCCACTACTTGGCCCTGGCCTTCCCCTGGTCTGGGTCATATAAAGTTTGCAAGACCAAGGAGCCTCTCTTCCCAGTGATGGCCGACTAGGCCATCTTCTGCTACATATGCAGCTAGAGACTCGAGCTCAGGGGGTACTGGTTAGTTCATATTGTTGTTGCACCTACAGGGTTGCAGCCCCCTTCGAGAATGTATTCTATATGTTGTGTTTTTACAATTGTCAGTATCAACTGGGTAGCTCTCTCACTGGCATCATACATTGTTAAAGTATTGGTGGAGGTGGTATATTGTAAGACTATGTATCAAGTGGTGACTGTATTAGAATATTTTGTATTAAAATATTTATATTATTTTGTTCCTGAAGACAGCTATTTGTATATAACAATATAAAATTGGTAAGATGTCTTTCACTGTGAAAAGAATCAGCACAGAACCTTATTTTGTACACACAAACGGGCCATGCAAATTCCTGCCTCTCACCATTTCCAATATTCATCACAGACCTTTGGTCTCAGGGAGTACATGAACCCTCACAGCTGGGTTCAGTGCTTTTCTGGGGATTCTAAACACTCAAAAACCATTGTTTAACCTTTATTTTATTCTTGAACCCTCATTTATGTATTTTCTTATTTTCAAAGAGTTCCTAAGGATAAGAATTATAGCTTATAATAGTAGGTAATATGAAACAATAGAATTGTATTTGGCTATAAAGAAAAAACATTTTGCTGGTAAGAAAGTAAATAAAATGGAAGAATATTTTTTTTTAGCTAATTATGTCACACTCAAAAAAGGCAAATAAAAAACACATCTATTCTTTCACTGTGGACCTTAGATTTCATAGAAATACATAGATAACGTATATATTGAAAGTGGAAACCAAACTGTTTAGGGGGGTAAATGGGACTAACAACAGAAGTGAGGAGGAACAAGGGAATGGGGGAGATATTCGAGGGGTGGGGAGATACACTGCTATAGTACTATTATATGCTTGTATGAAAATGATATGAAACTCAGTGTTTTTACAGTGCCAATAAAAAAATAAGCCCATGAAAATACTGTATATTTGTTGCATAATATAGTGTTTGGCACTTACCTAAACATCAATAATAGTAGTTAAAAATAAATTATATGTATGTGTGTGTGTGTGTGTGTGTGTGTGTGGTGTGTGCAGTGTCTGTGAGTATGTTGTGTGGGTTTACTCTTGTGCATGTGGATGGGCTTGCACATGTGTATGAATTCACATGATGGCCTGAAGTTTATTTTCTTGGTTACTTTCCATATTGTTATTTCTTGAGACGGATACTCACACTGAACTCAAATCTCGTTGATTCAGCTAGGCTGCAAATATTCTCTATGAAGCACCTAGGAGGAGAAAGACGTAGAATTTTGGATTTCTATTCTGAGATTTCCTTCTCTGGCTTCTCATGATTGGAGAATCAAACAGCCACAGCTAGTTCAGTGTTCCCATATCATTTAATTAGACAATTCTAAACTCTCATAAATTATATATATGTATGTTTAGTTATTGAGGAATTATTGCTTTTTAAGATATGGAATTATATGAGAACCAAATTGTACTCAACCCACTCAACTTCTGAAGATGATTGCCACACAGAAATAGCCTTCAGTTCTTCAGTCCTTTTTCAAAAACTGGTTCCACTTATTTCTACTTATAAGTTTTATTGTGAGACAAGACCAAGCTCAGTGAACAAATATCCTGCCAGTTATCCCTGCCTCATCTTTGCCTACAAAGCTAAGCTAAGCCCATTATCACAGGTCAAGGGTCCCTCTGTCATTAGTCCCATCTGTTACTAGAGCTAGGGAATGCACTCCAGTTCCATATCGAAACACTGTACTCTGTTCATTGGTCTTTAAATAATGAAGTATTTCTAAACCAAAGTGTGCTAAATGCTGTATAGATAGATGTATTAGCTACCAAGACTCAGACATATTTTTCCTGAGTTATTCACAATTTAATTTGTATCTAAATTAAGCAGACAGATGTGACACATTTTGATAAGGAAGAGCTGTGAATATGATCCTGTGACTTTATTCCTTAGAGGAAAAGATTTCTCATGTGACAAACTTTTTAGATCAATTATTACTATTGTGAGTAATCATGTTTTGACATTGTTCAGTAACAATACAATTAAAGTTAATATACTACTTTAAGCAGCACAGCAAATGCAATTTTCTTCATTGTGTAATATTTAAAACATCAGTCTCTCCTTTATGGTCTTCAATTCAATCTGTTTCCATAACAACCACTGGGATACATTTACAATGGTTTTACATCCTTAACAAGAATCAAAGCTCTTGAAAAACATTGTGTCTCTTATTTAATTTTCCTCATTTGCTTTGGATAGTTACTCAGATAAGAATTTAGATATCATGCACCAGTGCCTTTGGCTGTATTCAGTAAAGAGTTTGTGATAATGATTTAAAAAGTAACTGATGCATGATTAAATCACAATTAAAAGGGGAAAGAAAAAAGAAGTCAAAAGACAAGCTGCAAAAGCTATTTGTGCTAACCTAATTTATTTTCAAAATGTTACAGGTCATTGTCCACAAATGAAGTAAGTGTGAGCTGTTGAAAACAGGTCAACAGGTATAATGAGAAATCTCACATACGAAAACTCCCCTTTCTGTTTCCCTTTTATTTGTTTTTCAGGGAGGATCACATTTGGAAAAAGCATTGTTTCTTTTGCTATAGGCAGACTTAACCCTAAACCAAACTAAAACACAGGAATGGTTGTACAGACAATGGGAGAAGATGTTACTGGTAAAACCCTAACTGGTAGGCATGTTTTATTTAAAAGACAGTTTTTCTTTCACTATGTTGTGCTTTGTGAAAATAATCTATAATATTTAATTGTATACTTTGGACACAGAAACTATAATGGCATTGTTTGAACCTCGAATTTAATTCTTCCATGTCTTAAATAAGATGGCATTTCTAATAAAGAGAAGGAATTTAATACTTGAGCCTGCTTCACTTAGTGGAACTTTATAAACAGAAAACAATCTTGCTTTTGCTCAGTTTGTGCTCTCTGCTGAAGTTGTTTATTTATTGCACAAATTTTATTAAATTCCTATTATCCTCCAAATATCGAGAGGCTATAGGTAAACAGAAGAGATCTTCTTTTCCCCTTTGTAAATTTTATTCTGGTGGAAAATGGAAAATAAACAAATATGCATCCACACATTTATAAATATCTTCCAATAAAGATGATAAAAATGAGAGTTATCCAGGAGGATTAACCAGTGAAGCACAGTTGGGCAGAAAGTCTGAAAATAATCCAATGAAAGTTGTCAAGGTACAAACAATGAGTTTTGTGGACGGAGATAGCCATAGAGAGATGTGGAGAAAGAAAGCGTTTGAACCCTGTTATAGCTGTGCCTCTTAATGTCTTCACCAGGATATGATAAGTAACTGTAGAGAGGAAGAGTCCACTTTGTCAGGTGATTTGAGGGGAGAGAGGTAGCATCATGGTGGGGAAGGCATGGTGGCAGGCATGGCTCATTGTGTGTCAACAGAAGAATATTTTGTTCCCCATTCTAAGAAGGAACGAAGTATCCACATTCTGGTTCTTTCCTTCTTCTTGCGTTTCATGTGTTTTGCAAATTATATCTTGGGTATTCTAAGTTTCTGGGCTAATATCCGCTTATAGGTGAGTGCATATCAAGTGTGTTCTTTTGTGATTGGGTTTTCTCACTCAGGATGATATCCTCTAGATCCATCCATTTGCCTAAGAATTTCATTTGTTCCTTCTTAGAATGGGGAACAAAATACCCATGGAA
>NC_034608.1:80854246-80866523 GCF_900095145.1 Mus pahari | reverse complement strand
ATATATATATATATAATAACAGTCAATGTAAAAAGAAATCATGAATTTAAGGGATTAGAAGTAGAAAAAGAAGGGAGAAATGGTATAATTATAATCTCAAAAATAGAAGAAAAATGGATTTGTATAAATGCAATAAATTTATTTTCTGTATTATATCTGGTGTTTGGCATTATCCATTCAATCATGAAATGTCAGATTATAGAAGACAAAGTCTCAAATTTAGGACCTTTCATACTACATAAATACTCAAATAGACTAGCTCACTTGAAAGAAAGTAGATTATAGAAGAGCTTATACTTTTATCAAAGTAGCTTCTTTTAAAATTAACTCACAAAAATCAGTAGTCCACCTATATACAAATGATGAACAAAATAAGAAAGAAATTAGGTAAACAACACCTTGCACAATAACCTCTAATAATATAAAATATCTTGGGCTAACTCTACCCAAGCAAGTGAAGGGTCTGTATGGTTAAAATTTTGAGTCTTTGAAGAAGAAAAAATGAAGAAGATATCAGAAGATAGAAAGATCTCCCATGCTCATGGAAAGGTAGGATCAACAGAAAATATTGCCATCCTCCTAAAAGCAATCTACAGATTAAATGCAATCCCGAGCAAAATTTCAACATAATTCGTCACTGATCTTGAAGGAACAATTTCAGCTTCATATGGAACCACAGAAACCTAGCATAGCTAAAACAATTCTGAACAATACAAATGTTGCTAGAGGTATCCCCACTACCGATCAGAACTTGTACAACAAAGTTATAGTAATGGTATTGGTTATAAAATAAAAGTCAGACGTATTAATCCATGCAATCAAATTGAAGACCCAGACTTAAATATACCTATGAGCACATGATTTTTGATAAAGAAGCCATAAGCATACAAGGAAAAAAGGTAGCATCTATAACAAATAACAGAGGTCAGCATGGCTGTGTGTATATTGATGGCTATGAATATTTCCATACTTATCACCTTATACAATATACAAGTCCATATGTGCTCAAGATGTCAACATAGAAGCAGATACACTGAACCTGATAGAAGTGAAAGTGGAGAGTCACTTGAACTCATTGAGACAGGAGAAGACAACCTGAACAGAACACTATTAGCACAGGCACTAAGATCAACAGTGAATGGAGCTCATGCAGCTAAAAAGCTTCTGTACAACAAAAGACACCATCATTTTGGCAAAGCGGCAACCTATAAAATGGGAAAATATTTTCTCCAACTATGCATCCTATAGAGAATGAATATCTGAAATATATAAATAAAACCCAAAGACTAGATATTAATAAAGCAACTCAATTTAAAAAATGAGTTACAGATATAAACAAAAAGTCTCAATAGAGAAAACTCAAATTGCTAAAAAAAAAAAATGTTCAATAAAATGTTCAATATACTTAGCTATCAAGGAAACACAAATTAAATCTATTTTGAGATTTCATTTTATACCTGCCAGAATGGCTAAGATCAATAATAAAAGTAAGAGCTTGTGCTGGAAGAACTTGGAGTAAGGGAAGCAGTCATATATTGCTGGTGGGAATGAAAGCTCATACAGCCATTATGGAAATCGGGATGGTGGTTTTTCAGGAAGATGGGAATTGGTCTATGTCAAGATCCAGCAATACAATATTGTACATATACCCAAAGAATGCTTCATCCTATAATGAAGACAGTTATTCAAGCATGATCATTGCTACTCTAGTTATGATAGCCAGAACTTAGAAACAACATAGGTGTCCCTACAAGAGAAAAGTGGATAAAGAAAATATATTACATTTGCATAGTGCTATTTTAAAAAACGATGTCATGAAAGTTCCAGGAAAATGGATGGAACTAGAAAACAATCATTCTTAGTGACATATCCCAGACTCAGAAAGAGAAATATTGCATGCATTTGCTTATATGTACATATTAGCTATTAAGTCAATGATAACCAGCTACATTCCCTAGACTCACAGAGAATAGACATGGAATAAGGGACTATAAAGGACATACAGACGTCATTAGAAAAGGTAAATAGAATATTATGGATGGATGGTGCATGTGGCTAGAATAAGAGGATCAAGTGGAGAAGTGGAGGGGACAGGAGGTAAAAGGAAGGAATAAGCAAAGAGGACATTTGAGGAGTAATCTGTATACCTAATATGGGAAAATTATATTTTTTCTTTCTAAAATATATGCATATGTGAAGGCCATCTGAATGAAATCACCAAATAATAAGAGAAACAGAGTCTTAACAGGCCATCTCTTGTCATCAAAAAAACTTCCAGTACTAAGGCTGGGTTATATGTAATTGAATTGTTGGCCAAAAGAATCTCATGGGGACCCCAAAGAATCCAGGCTATTGACAAAGATCTGTTCTCCACAGACTGACAGCAAGACCCTCTTGCTATGGACAATACCCATACAACTCATTGAATATGGAGAAGTCAAACTAGTGCCTACATAGAGCCTTCATTCATACATTCTAGAATCTTTGGTTCAAGAAGGTACTCTGCGGGCTACCATAAAGAATGTAAACTCCAAGCCATGCACCAACCTCTTGATCAACAATGGTGTCCTGTCTGCAAGATATACTAGCATAATAGTGACACCAAACTTGCGGGAGTAGCTAACCAATAAGTGATTTTTAACTGAAGGTCTCCTATATACAACCCATACCTGACACTTCTTGGGTGACCAAGAACAAGAGACTCAATAGTCCATGGATCTATGATAAAACTGAATACTATCATCTCTAAAAACATTTTACATTGTAGTGATGAAATGATTACTAATGCTATTATTTCATACTCATAGATTGGTGACTTGTTCAGTCATCATTGGGTAAGCAGCATCGTCCTGCAGCAGTTGGAATAAAATAAGAGACCCACAGCTAGATACTGTGTAGAGGGAAAGAGACCTTGGAACATTTGGCCCAAACATGTGATGATCGTATCAAATCCCTCCCCTTGGAGCTTCAGAAACCCCACAGAGAAGAAACTGGAAAGAGGATAAGAGCCAAGAAAACAAGGCTCTCAAAATCAATGACTAGGTCAATGGGAATTCTAAATTTAAAAAAAAAATAAGATCTGAGGCTGGAGAGGCAACTCAGTTTTCAAAAGCATGTTTTACTTTTACAGCAGATCCAAACTCTGTTCTTAGCACCCATTTAGGGGCAGGTCACATTTACCTATAACTCCACCTACAAGAGTTCTTTTATCATCCTGTGATTTTCAGTCATCTGCACTCAGCCACATACCCATAGTGTGTGTGTGTGTGGGGGGGGGCAACTCTGGGACTAGTTGTAGGACTGGGACCATGGAGGAGATTCCTACTAGAGTGGGGAATATAGAGACTGAAGTGGCAACCTCCTGTAGCCAACCAGTCCTTCTAGAGGAGGGAGAGGGACATCAACCCATCCACAAAAATGTTCAATCAAAAGTTTTTCTTACATGCTAGATGCACAGGGATAAAGATGGAGCAGAGACAGAGGGAACAGCCCACCAATGACTGCACCAACTTGAGACCCATCCTATATGAGAGAGTCAACCAATGACACGATTAATGATACTCTGCTATGCTTGCAGACAGGAATTGAGTGTAACTGTTTCCTGAGAGCCTTGGTCCAGCAGCAGATAGAGGCAAACATCAGGTGGAGCTCAGGAAATCTTGTGGAAGAGTGGAGTAGAAACAGAATTAAGCAAGCAGAAGGGTAAAGGACACAACAAGAATACCACTAACCTGAGCTCACGAAGGCTCACAGAGACTGGGCCACCTATCAGGGAGTATGTAGGGACTGGGCCTCGGCCTCTTACACATCTGCAACACATGTGCAGCTTGGTATTCATGTGGGACCCCTAACAAGTAGAGCAGGGGTGGTGTAGCTCTCTGTTCCGTGCCATTGGACCCCCTTTCCTCTATCTGAACTGTCTGGTTGGGCCTTGGTGGGAGAGGATATGCTTAGTCCTGCTGGGACTAGATGTCCCAGTGTGAGATAGTACCCAAGGACCCCCCCCTTTCTCTGAAGAGAAGGGGAGGGGACAATTTGGGGGGGAATCTGTAAAGGGGGAATTGGGAGGAGAAGAGAGCCTATGATTGGTATGTAAAGTGAATTAAAAAATAAACTAAAAATAAATAAAAATTTAAAAATAGAAAATAAGTCTTTTAAAAAACATACAATCTATTTATGGGCTTCAAAAATAAATATTTGGTTTTTATTCCTAATTGATCATTAGTTTTCTTAAGTTTAAGATCTTAACTTCTAAATGCCTGTCTTATTTTAAAAATAAAAGGTTGTAACAAAGTTAAGCTTGGATCCTTTTCACTGCCTAGTTTATTAACAAATACTTCCAGTGTATAAGAGTGACTTAAATACAGTAAAAATGAATATCAACTTCTTATAATGAGCATAGCTATATTTCTTAAAGCTCTTGACATCATAAAATCTGGGCCCTTGTGATTTAGAGACAAAATTATATAAATCTAAATACTCAACAATCTCTTAATTTTAGTACCTATTTAAACAGTTATATTGTCTGAAAAAATATAAAAACTACTTTGAAGATTTTAAACTTAAGAAACAATATGTATTGTTTTTAAATGAGTGGCATTTAAAACTCATAGTCACATATTTCTTCTATTTTTGAGACTGAATCTCAATATGTGTTCCAAACTTGTAATCCTCCTGTCTCAGCTTCCCAAGTGTTATCATTATTTGACTTATCATATAAGTCACTATTCCTGTCTCTCTTTAAGAACATTTTTCTAATCTTTCTTGTTTAGTCTTTCCCAGAAAACTTCATATCTGAAACATCTATCACGGTTTGATTGAAAATTATTCAATGCTATGATGGTGAGACAGTAATAAACATTAGCAGAACATATCCTAACATTTTTATATTTCAATGTTTTGCAAATGTGTGACACACAGAAGAGCAATCATTTTGGACGCTAGACACTAGTACTGAGTTGCAACCTCCAGTCAACATATGATCACCAGGCTCAACCGAGGTCATCCTACAGCATAGCATGGTGCTAAACTATGGTGGTCACATAGGAAGTATATTAAGCACACTTCGCCTTAACATTTTAAATTTATGATTGGTTTATAGGGCAAAACCACTACTGTATGTCAGAAGCCATCTGACCACAGTAGACTAGAAAATTTGATCTGAGATGATGAAAATATGTTTGGAAGCAGGAGGTCACCTCTATCATGGACTGACACTTCTTATTTTTCTAACAACAGTCTATTTATAACCTTAAAGAATAAGCATTGATTAGAGGAGAGTCATTTTCTCTGGAGTCATTGCTGACCATCAAAAATGACAGTTTTTAATCTTCCCACATTGACTTCCATAGATTTTTTTTCAACTTCAGCCCCACAAAAGCATTCATTGTCTTATTCCTGACTCTTTTGATCTTCACTCTTGTTTTTAAATTTAATATTAGAATTAAATTGTGTCACGATAAATTTGAAAGTGTTCCCCTTCCTGTCCACAATATGATGAATCTCCTCTCCTGATTTGTGGTGAATTTGTCAGGGTATTTATTTGATAATCACAATTTCCCAAGTCTCTCAAGATTATTATTGTTTTTGAGAAATTTTAAACACCATTAATATGTTCTGAATTTTAAAGGTGGATAATCTGAGTACTTCACAGTTGCTTCCTGCAAGCTCAAAAGAGAAAAAGCTGCCCTTTGTAATCATGCTAGTTACTGAGAATGCAATGATGAAAGTGGCTACAAAATGAACCCTATTCATATATCAATCAATACAGACAATGGATTAATCTAATTGACACATATAGCAATAAAGCTATATTTGTCATAAGCTTTCGGGATATAATAAAAAACATTTGTCTTGTCTTTTTGCAACACTGTAATGATTTATTTTCTCATTCCCGTTTTTCTTTTATAGTGTGTACTGCTTCGTACATTTGTATTATAACTTTTAGTATTCATCAGGCCCTATTCTTCTCTCTCATCCCCACTTTCTTCCACTGAAACATCTCCTTCCAGACAGTACCTTTTATACTCTCATGTCTTTTCTTTTGGTATGATCTTTGAGTTTAATGAGAATTTCTGGCCTCAGCATGAGAGTGAGTGGGGGCTGATATTTATGGATGTAAGGGCAACCAATCATTGGCTACACCAACGAAGGAAAACACTATCCCCTCCAGCAACAACCACTAACTTCCAATAGTCCCTCAAAGAGACCTTGTAGTCTTCCTTTGAAGCCAAATATTTATAATTAAAAGAAGCATTATGACTTTCTAGGTTTAGAAACCAAGCTTTGTTAGGAATTCAACTCTACGTGTGATCTTTTAGATCAGTAAGGTAGAAAGATTCATAAATTCATATTTGTTTGAATTTCTTTATTATAAAATAACAATGCTGATCATACCTACCTCATCATATTTTGCGAATATTAAAAACTAGAACATGTGTAAAATGCTTAGAAAAGCTTTTGGGATATAATAACCACCATTATCATTATCATTTTCATGTAAAGGATAATTTTCACCAAAAAGTTCCAAATAGTCTCTATGATAGAAGAGAACTAATAACAAAATTTAAGTTATACATAAGAGAAAGATCAAAAGTCCAACACCCAAGGATTAAATACATTTATGATATATACTGATGAAATAACTTGACCTTTCCTAGCTAGAACATGTGGGAAGGCTATGCCTGCAAACTTATCCTTAAATACATTTGTGCATGCCATTCAATTCCAGACAAAATCAGGATATCGGGATAGAAGCAGTGCGCATCATTTTCATGCCTTCTATACACATCTTCATCATCAGCCACAAATACTCAGATCCTTCTTCAAGAAATGCAAAAGCTAGATTTTCAACCTGGCGACAGTATAGCATACAAGGGATATGAAAGCTTGTTGTATTGGTGGTGATGGTGGTGGTAGACGTGAGTAAATTACCTACACCAGATTGGCTGAGTCATGAAGCGAACATTCTGGAGATAAGGATTTGGAATTTGAGAGTTTATTGAAGTTCCCACCCCTACCTACCTCTCCATGTGCATTATAAACAAACACCTCTCCTTTCTGAATCCATTCTACAATATAACTCAAGACACTAGGGCAGAAAGACTTCAGGTTGCCTTTGTCTTTATCACTAACAGTCTTGCAAGGTTCTCTATTGCTACTACTAGTGGTATTAGAACTCAAGGTGAGAAACAGCTCATTCCTTCATGCTTATCATTTCTATTGGTGTATCCGATTATTGCTTAAATCAGTAAAAAGAGGGAAGTCCAGTTTCTAAGATTTTTTTTTTCACATTGCCTGTACTACCATTATTGAGCCAGCATATCCCTTTCCTGTATTTAATGTACAAGGACAGAGAAGTGCATCAGCTTTTAATATCTTGGTACTAGACATTGTAGACCCTTCTCTTATCCTTCTCAAGAAAGCCTGATCTCCCACCATAGAGAGGATTGGAAAGACGGATCTATCCTTCATATTTGCTGGTTTTGCTCTGCTTCCCTACTTTTCCTCTTCCATGTGAGTGAATTTTACTTCTTGAAGTTGCCAAGTTTAGATACACCTGACATTTTCAGTATTTTAATATCAGGTTCAATAGCTTTTGTATTTCTTTTTCAGGTAAAATTGCCAGTATGGTTATTGTTTTTCTAACTAGACTGCAGCTTTTACATCATCCAAATGCCTGTATCAGTAGCCAAATCTATGCTACGTAACACACACCCAAAAGTTAATGACTGGTCAATAGATGATAAAGACACTGATCTTAAAGGTAAAGGCCTAGCTATTTGCATGGTGTTTTGATGAAACTTCTGGTGTCTTCTTAGTCAGTGTTCTATTGCTGTGATGAAACATCATGACCAAAAAGGCAAGATGTAGAGGAAAGAGTTTATTTAGCTTACATTTTCAAAGCCCTGTTAATCATCAAAGGAAGTCAGGAAGATATTCAAACAGGGCAGGAACCTGGAGGAAGGAGCTGATTCAGAGGCCATAGAGGTGTGCTGTTACTGACTTGTTCCTCCTGACTTCTCAGCCTGGTTTTTATAGAACCCAGAACCACCAGCCCAGGGATGGCACCACCCACAAGGGGCTGTGCCCTCTTGCACCAATCACTAAGTACGAAAATGTGTTACAGTCTTGTCAACAATCCATTCTTACAGAATATTTTCTTAATTCAGGTTTCCATCTCTCAGATGACTTTAGCTTGTTTCAAGTCAACATAAAACCATCCAGGACCTCTGGAAATACATCTCAGACATCTAATACATACTGATTGGAAAGTAAAACCTTATAATATATGATTATTATCACTGACTACCTATTACAAAAGAACTATCAGTTCAGGAATTAACTGGACAGTATGCAGGAGATATGCATACAAATCGAGATAATTCTGAAGATTTCCAAAATTAATAATAATAATAAAGTCACTTCTCCCAAAACTTATATGGTAAGCTATTACACTGACTGAATTAAGCAGTATGGCACAGAATAACTCAAACAATAAAGGCATAATTTCAAATACAATGAGTCAAATATGAAATGATTGCCAGCCCAGTGCCCAGTAAAATTTCTAGCTAAATAAAGCATTTCTGGACAATGATTGTATTAAGGATTAATCCTTCCATCTATTTTTTCATGATGCTTCAATATAAGTGAAACCTGGAAGAAGAGGAAGAAGGTCACTTAAGAATGAACTTTTCTAGGCCTAGAGGGTACTGGGAAGCAAACAGATCAAAACTCTAATATGATTTCCGTGAATGATAGCAGAAGAAAAGGCTTGATTCTAGAAACATAAACCTTAAAATACGTAAAAGCTCTCTTGGCCCCATGATCTCTTTGGATTAGAAAAAGCACTTTAGTCTTACATATTGGTTATAAAATGTAGTGACTTGCAAAGTGCAAATAATTTGATTATAGTCAGCGTTGTCCTAATCAAATAATGAGGACGATGAATGATTAAAGGTCGTGAACTTTATACTTTATACTCAGAAAAACCTAAGCTATTATCTGGAAAGTATCCTTCTTTTATGATAGAATGGAACACAGTGTGAATATTTGATGACCAGAGAGATGGGCTATGGCAGAGATGAACTGAATGTGCAGTGCCAAGTGCCCAGTACTGAGTGCTCAGTACTCCCCTCTTCTTTCCTAGTCACATATCTACCACTTTTTGTCACAGTTTAATTGGGTCTGACATGAAGGTTTGGCTAAGAAAAAAAATGTCCATGCATTCAAAGCTGTTCCATGGTAGCTACCAGGAACAGTAGTTCAGATTTTTCATTTTAATTAACGACAAAGGAGACTCCATGCATCATATAGCAGCATCCAAAACAGGTGGAACCTACTCCATTCAATTGCTTCTTTGGCAGTTTACATAAAATGAGAACAACCTAAGATATGTCATGCTCTGAGAGAAAGAAAACTATTTTAATTTATATAATATTAAATGGATTTGTTTGTAAAATATTATAGAGTTTAGAGGCTATTGCCTGATATAATCTATCTTTAACTACTAGGTTTGATTGTATTAGTAATTGAGTATATTCTTCCTTGGCTAGGAGTGCCATCACCTGTACTGCTTCCCTTGCTTACCAGCCAAGGAGGTCAAGTAACATGTCTAAGCCATCACATCTACCTATGAAATTAAGTCACTGGGACAGAAGGAGAATGCTATGCCACAGGTTTGCTCAATATACTCTACGGGTTCAACTTATGAGTCACCAAAGAAAGAAGTGAAATACTCAAAACCACTTGAATGAAAATACAGTAAAATAATTTTGAATTCAGAAATTTGTATGTTCCGATACAAGACAAACTCCATCTTTGTATATAAATATTTTATGTAGTATGATTAATTGAGGTCAGTCTGTGATGTGAATTTGGTTCAAACACGTATTTGCACGTATAAAATTCTAAAACAATAAAAAATAAGAAATAAAAACGACAAAAACCTGACAGTGAAAAGAGACAGTGGAGATGATTTTCCAGGGTTGATTTCACAGGATTCTAGTGTCTTATCTCTTCACAACCTTACCCTGTTGCCAACAAAACACAACAAAGGACTCAGAACTCCAGTCTGACAACCTCTTGGCATGCTTGGGATAGTTTCTCTGGATAGCATTCATCAGTATTTACTCAGGATCAGAATTTCTATGTGAGTGCTGTTATCTGAATATTTACATTCTCTCCAAATATTTCTAAGCCAGAGTAACAGAACAAGGAGGAAGAGCTTTGGGTTAATAGATCATGAATATGATGTTCCATTTGATCATGGTCAGCAATGGGATCAGTGCTCCATTGGTAAGGCCTGAGAGAGCTTGCTTGCATCTTCCACCATGGGAGGCACCTATTTTAATTGTTATAAACCAAAAAATAAGCCCCCATCAGATGCAAATATGGCAGCACTTTTTGGTTTTCAAAGCCTTCAAATATGGGAGAAATAATTTTCTGTTGTTTGTAGGTTAAAATTTTCTGATATTTTGTTATAGCACCTCAAACAGACTAAGCTAGTAAAATAATTTACAAATTAAAATAATTCCAAAATAAAAAGGAACATCACTATAAAGTTTTCAGTTGTATTTGGTTCTATGTCAATAACTAACAAGATAGCCTAATAAAAATACTCCTAACCTTACAAAATAGTGAACTAATCAATTAAGCCCATTCAGATAATGCTTTAAATAAGATCAAATGGAATTTTCCTTCTTTAGATTAAAAAAAAAAAAAAAAAAAAGGTGGTGCTGGAGAGATGGCTCAGCGGTTAAGAGCACTGATTGCTCTTCTTATGGTCCTGAGTTCAAATCCCAGCAACCACATGGTGGCTCATAACCATTCATAATGAGATCTGATGCCCTCTTCTAGAGTGTCTGAAGACAGCTACAGTGCACTTACATATAATAACTAAATAAATCTTTAAAAAGATGCTATAGCTAAATTCTAAGCAAAGTATACTTAAAACTCCCTTGTGAATGAATTATCTTTTTCTAGGCATTGAAAAATGCTGGTTAGGGGAAAGCAAGCATTTAGACTTACAGCTGAAGCAATGTTTTTTGAAGTGCATTATTGATTCAGTCTTTAAATAGTTTTGACATAAAATTATCATTTTTATTGAGATATTTTAACAAAATATGCAACATAGAGTGGTTTTATTCTTTGCTTACATCTGCTTAATTTATATTTAATGTGCATGTCTTCCTCCAATAATTCCATTACAAAGTAAAGAACCCAACAAATATTTCTCTCAGTTCACTACAATAACTACAATGAGTCAGATTAACACAAAGAAAAATAATAAACTGCATAATTTGATTAAGTTTAACATATGAGATGTTTTTGATTTATGTAAATAAGATATTTTGTGAATTAAAGTGAATCTACTAGAAGAGTATATTGTCAAGATAGTAGGCTATTGTAAACAATGGTGCTCACTTAGCAGGGTCCACCCCCCCCCATTGTCTAATCATTCCATCTATGTGCAAGCTACTTTGAGGTAAGATAACTTTCCACTCACCAGTGTGGAGGTTTGAGACGCATCGGGCACATCCCCTGAAGTCTCTGGTGTCCGCGTGGTGTTTGGGATTCTGTGAGGGTTGCGGGCTATCGCTTCACACCAGCCCAGCATTTTCTCCTTCCTCTTTTCCCTTTTCAATTCCTGAAATTCTGAAAATAATTTACATTCCCTGAAACACATCATTTCTCATAGTTATGCTCTGGAAAATACACATAATTGAAATGTTTTAATCCTCAAATTTTAATGAAATACTGATGGAGCAGTTGTATTTTAACTAGAAATCATGAAGGGGAAATAAGAATAACCAATTATTAATAATCTTATCCCAGAGCCACTGCACAGTGAAAAATATGCATCCTTTCAAAGTATACATTGTTAACACACTTTTCTAAACAAAAGGATTTTCCAACACTAGAAATAAAAAAGGATTTTTTATTTCTAGTGTTGATTAAAAACAATTCTTAACCTGGGAGCTGAAATCAGACTCAGATCCTGAGGATAACTATATAAGATCATGTGAGACTTGAGGAAGGAAGGAAGGAAGGAAGGAAGGAAGGAAGGAAGGAAGGAAGGAAGGAAGGAAGGAAGGAAGGAAGAGTGATCCAGGAATATGTTTGGTAGAAGCAATGTATGGTGAAGTGGAAGGAGGGTTCATCTTCAGGCCCATGCTGTGACATTCCTTTCCCCTGAGGAAGCAGCCATATAGTATGAAACAGAGTTTATTTAGGGCTTGGGAAGGAGAAACAGGGAAAAGCAGAGAGAGAGAGAAAG
>NC_034608.1:80844632-80853231 GCF_900095145.1 Mus pahari | reverse complement strand
CACACACACACACACACACACACACGCATGCGCTCACACACACACACACAGTCCATTATTAACCAAAACATCATTGTGAACCATATGATGTATGCCAGTAACAAATAGAATTTGCTCAGGTTTCAGCTAAGCAGCTTACAGAAGCAGAACACATGGAGCAAAGACCAGTGACAGTCTAATCATCATCTTAATGTCATCATTATAGTTCTTTTAAAGGTCTAATACGAGAAGGAAAATTTAAGTTAAAATATAGTAAACTTAGTTGATTTTAACAAAAGCTCAACTGTTAAAAACAATAATTCTAAAATAAATTCCTATCTCCTTGTGACTAGAAATGCTCACAAACTCTTCCTAGCTTTTCAGAGCTCTCCATCTGATGGAATTTTGTGTCTCTAAAAGTCATATCAGCAAGGACTTTGAACATAATCGAGAGACATTGTTTCCCTTGTAAAGTTTTACAACCTACTTTTCCACTCCACTAGCCTCAGTAATTAGAAATAGTTTACTGCAGGTCTTTAGTTAAATGCATTACACTGTCAATTAAATATCAAAAATAATGTGGAGTAATTATTTTTCACAGCATCCAAAGCAATTAGCAATCTGGTGGTTTATAACATTTCAGTATTCAAAACAGTGCATTTCAGAGCTCCAAGAAAGTAACACAAAGAAGGGTTAGGTGTGGAAGGATGAGTGATTACTTTTATGACAAAATACTCAACTAAATGGATATGAACAATGTAAACAGGAATGTCATAATTTTTTCATAAAATTAAGTTGAAGGTATGCAATGAAATAGAATTCTTAATGGAACCTGTGGTCTAATATGAATGAGTAATTTGTGGCACAGAATGGGAAGGCTGAGGGAAACTGGACAGAAATGGTTTGACTGAGCAGCAGTTCATTGATTCTGTCTGTTTTGAATACACTGCTTGAGATTTTTAAAGAAATTGATTCATTTAATAAGAAATATGTGCCCCCAACAGTTGCTTTCTGTAGACAGTAAACATTTCTCCATCTTCAGTACTTTGTCCAGGCATTCATCAGTTCTCAGTTGCAATTTTTGAAGTATGATAAGTGTCAGTGTAATGAGTATCTTTATTCAAAAATAGTGTAAAATGATATATGTGACCAAACAGTTTAATCAGTAATGAACAAACGTTTCATTTATTTGCTATTTGTTCGAAAAAACAATAATCAAATTTCTAACTTTTAAAGTTTTTATATTTTTTATTTTTTAGATTTAAAAATAAGTCCATGAGTTAATATCATTTTAGTACTTATGATGAAATAAAGAATTCTTACCTAATAAAAAGTATAATAGTGTGATTCATAAAGTTATGATACAATGTGGTTCATTTTTGGAGTGTGTTTGTAAGGACACCCGAATTCTTATTTTCTATTCAGATTGTGAGATGGCATAATAATTTATTGTGTTTTCAATCATAGTTGTTATAATCCCTTACTCAGTCCACATTTATTGTCAAATATTTATTGACCCTTTATTCATACTGTAGATAGTGAAGGAGGTAAAGAATAGTTCATAAGAAGACTACATTTATCTTTCATTTAAGTTGGACTTTCCCCAAATCTATTATTCTAGAGAATTTAAAAGTCAGACCTTTCCAGTTTCTGGTTTGGGGCTTTTCTTAAATTAATCATCCATTCCTTCTGAACTTTGAGGTCTTACCTGAAATTGGCTTATAAAATTATATTTTCTGAATGTGGTAATTTACACAATGGAGTACTACTCAGCTATTAAAAACAATGAATTTATGAAATTCTTAGACAAATGAATGGATCTGGAGGATATCATCCTGAGTGAGGTAACCCAATCACAAAAGAACATGACATGCACTCACTGATAAGTGGATATTAGCCCAGAAACTCAGAATGCCCAAGATACAATTTGCAAAACACATGAAACTCAAGAAGAAGGAAGACCAAAGTGTGGATACTTCGATCCTTCTTAGAAGGGGGGAACCAAATACCCGTGGAAGGAGTTACAGAGACAAAGTTTGGAGCTGAGATGGAAGGATGGACCATCCAGAGACTGCCCCGCCTGGGGATCCATCTCACAAACAACCACCAAACCCAGACACTACAGCAGATGCCAACAAGATTTTGTTGATAGGAGCCTGATATAGCTGTCTCTTGAGAGGCTCTGCCAGTGCCTGGCAAATACAGCAGTGGATGCTCACAGTCATCCATTGGACAGAGCACAGGGTCCCCCAATGAAGGAGCTAGATAAAGTACCCAAGGAGGTGAAGGGGTCTGCAGCCCTATAGGAGGAACAACAATGTGAACTAACCAGTACCCCCAGAACTCCCTGGAATTAAACCACCAGTCAAAGTAAACACATGGTGGGACTTATGGCTCTAGCTGTATATGTAGCAGAGGATGGCCTAGTCGGTCATCAATGGGAGGAGCAGCCTTTGATCCTGTGCAGGTTCTGTGCCCCAGTATAGAATTTCAGGGCCAAGAAGCAGGAGTAGGTGGGTTGGGGAACAGGGGGAAGGGATAGGGGATTTTTGGAGAGGAAACTAGAAAAGGGGATAACATTTGAAATGTAAATAAAGAAAATATCTAATAAAATTTATATTTTCTGACTTGCAGTCAACTGACATGACAATAGCTGTTTACATTTTGGCTATACCTATCATAACACATAATACAGCAAAAGAACAATTATATTCTCCTTTTCTACCACAGGCAGTAATGGCCATCCTAATTTTAGGATGAGTAGGATAAATAAGTCAAAAAGCAGAAATACAAACTTTTCATACACAATTTCTTAATAACCATTTAATTTTCATGGGCTCTGTACTGACCTGAGCAAGCAGAAAAGGTACCATGACAGCTGACAGCCAAGTAGAAAGCTCACAACTTAAGTTTGACAGAGTCAGTTAAAACAAATGTTAAATCTGTGCCCATGGTGGAGGATAGGAAAGCTGTGGCCGTGGAAAGGTCTTAATAAGGAAGAGCACACATGACTAGAAAGAAGCCTATGGTGGTCAAGAATGCTGTCTTTGTATTCCTCTATCATAGGAACTCGGCACTACCTCATGGTTTGTTCTGTGGAATAGGTATCTGCTGAGTGTGTTGTATACTTTAGAATCAAAGCATGACCTATTGGGGGAATTTCATCTCTTTAGGACCTTATGAGATGCACATGAGAGCAAGCAACTATCGAAAGCAAAGAAAAAGAGAAGCGGTCTTTGTAGGTAAGGAACTGTTACAAAGTCACCCGACAACAAAATGGTCTTTACTGCTATTATAAAATGTCTAGATGTTGCATTACATAGAGTTCAAACATTTTTCTTCAACACTGATATTAAAGTATAGATTCTAGAAATTTCATAGGTGAGCTGAAAGCATTGACAGGTAAAAGAGATTCATTATGAGCATGCAGTTTCCCATTCCTCCTATGCAGTTCTGGAGCACGCAGCAAGTCCTTAGGTATAAGAATGTATTGCCAGTCAGGAGAGAAGGCAAATTATCCACATCTATAATTAACCCTAAAGCACTTTAAACTGTAAGCATCATTACTGATATATCAGAATGGGAAAGTGATCATTAAGCATTCATGTTAATTACGATTTACCCATTGAACCAAGTTAATATGAGATGGAGCAATGAACAACGTATATAACGATCACAGGAAATTGGGATTTAACTAAGTTTAATTTTTAATATGCCTCTTCAAGCAGATATTTAATTTAATAAATGGGAGAATAGTGCATTCTCAGAGGATTAAATTGACAACAAATTAAAATTAAGAAAAGGAAAAGACAAGGCAATTGGGTGTATCTTAAGGAGAATAATTTATTTTTAATTTACAAAACATTTACTGAACACTTTCTCTATGCCTAAGACTGTTCTTAGAATCATGATACAGAAATAGAAGATGCCCTGGCTTAGCACAAGGAGCAGAATAGACAAGTATAGCTACCCTTATAAGAGAGCATGATAAAAGATGCCTGAGGAGAACATGAAATACCCTAATAATTATAAAGGACATTTAAAGTAGTATCCAGTATAAAGGAAGGTAGACCCGAGAAGACCTTTAAACAATGAGGATGAGCCTTGAGTACATGGAAATTAAAATCATCATTACCCGAGAATCTTCTGCCCCTACAGAAGGGACCGCTCAGCTCTGGATGGCACCATACATGCTGCAGTCTATTCAAATGGCACAGTGTCACAACGATGCTGTTTGAATCAAACACTGTATGTGTGGTGGACCTGTGCAGCGTGGACCGCAGCCTAGCCTCCCCTCACTTTATTTCAGTCTCATCGGTTTAAACATAAAAACAGAGCCCTGTTTCATTAGGAAAACCTAGTTGGCTGCAGCTGTTTGTGTCTCATCTTATCAATTAGTTTCTTTTTAAATTTACCTATTTTGTGTCTTTCTCATAAAAGGACAGTTTTGACTTATCTAAGTGTTCTCTATTTTCAATACAGAACTATAATAGGGAGTATCCCTTATCCTTGAAATTGAGAATTGGGCATGGCTCTTGTCTAAGAATTTGAAGAGTTTTTTTTTTCTCAATTTAAGTTTTATGAGATTTGACATTGTTGTTTAGATAATGTGCTTCCAGAATTTTTTTTTGTGAGATGGCTCAGTTGTTAAACACACATTCCTGACATCTGAGTTCTGTCACTGAAATTCACAGTGAAAGTAGAAAATTGACTACCCAAAGTCTCTATTTTGTCTTCCACATATGCCTGTAGTTTATCTCTTTCACATAAACACCAAAGTAAAAAAGAATTTTAAAATGAAGTATTACTTCTCAACTATTTGTTATGACCTCCTCACTACTGAATGATAATATTTGATTTCTACAGTGAAAGAAACATCTTTTAATTAGAAGGCATCAACAATTTGCAATATAGTATCACTTCTCACTGGATTGCACAAGTCTTAGAATTCATTCTCATTCCTTAGAAGTGTGTGTGTTAGTTATTGTACATGTATTTATGTATGTGCATGTATATTTTAAGAGTTGGTTTCTGAATAGGAAATAATAACACAATGCTTTAACTCATACCAGTTGTTTCACCAAGATAGACTGTGGACACAGCAACAAAAAATTCTTGAGAAATGGAAAAAAGAACAATGGACAAATGTAGAGAAAAGTTGATCATAGGAAATGAAAACTCAGTGGAACACATCTACAGTACAACTCCTACAACCAAGGCTCAGAGTACATTGCAGGAGTTGGGGGGAAGAAAAATTTAAGACCAGGAAGGATGCTATTTATTTACTTCACCTGGGAATGGCAGGGAAGTTATAACCACGATAGTTCAACAATATGGATGACTAAACAGGACCAAATCAATGATAACATGAATAAACATGCTATCCTGGAAGTAGGTCCTCACCTCTTCACAAAGAAATACAGGCAAGAACTTCTGATAGAGGAAGAATTAGTTGTCCCCAGGAATAAGCCACCTAATTGATTATTCAAATTGTGTGATTAGCTCTGAAATCATATACATGCAAGCAGCATGGACTATCTCACCAGGCTCTACTTATATATTTATAGCTATACACATCTATGTAACTATAACAAAGAAAAAGTGGCCATGAGAAGGAGGAAACAGAATTGGAAGATGAGGAAATTATATTTTAATTTGAAAATATAAAAATGCATTTAATAAAAAGAAAACAAATGGGGAAGAAAAAGAGCAACAAAGAAATGAAGGAGAATTTTAACATATTTAACATGTATGTGACTAGCAGGAGAAAATAAGAGACAGAACTGAAGACATACGAAGTCTATGGTTACAGCCCACAAATCCATTGCCTTAGTGTTTAATTGCATATGCCACCAGTGAACAACTGAAACTGAAAAAATATACCAAATGAATTAGCAGCAAAATATATAGACATCAATCTAACACAATGTTTGTAAGACTTACATCGAAACTATGAAACTCATAAAATCAAATAATGCCGAAACCAAGCAACCAAACAAAACCTCTCTAAACAGCAATGAAAATGTACTTTCAAGGATAATAAATGGAAAACATCAAAACAAGGACAGAAACTACAACCTAGGAAAAGCAAGAAAGTAATCCTCAAACAAACTTAAAAGAAGACAGCCACAAGAACAGAATCCCAACTTTAACCAAAAAAATAACAGGAAGCAATTACTTTTCTTTAATTTCTCTTAACATCAATGGACTCAATTCCCCAATAAAAAGACATAGACTAATAGACTGGCTACACAAACAGGACCCAGCATTTTGCTGCTTACAGGAAACCCACCTTGGATAAAAGACACTACCTCACAGTGAAAGGCTGGAAAACAATTTTCCAAGCAAATGGCCCAAAGAAAAAGCTGGAGTAGTCATTCTAATATTGAATAAAATTGACTTTCAACCCAAAGTTATCAAAAAAGACAAGGAGGGGCACTTCATATTCATCAAAGGTAAAATCTACCAAGAGGAACTCTCAATTCTGAATATCTATGCGCCAAATACAAGAGTAGCCACATACATTAAAGAAACTTAGTAAAGCTCAAAGCACACATTGCACCTAACACAATAATAGTGGGAGACTTCAACACCCCACTCTCACCAATGGACAGATCCTGGAAACAGAAACTAAACAGAGACACATGGACACTAACAGAAGTTATGAAACAAATGGATTTAATAGATATCTACAGAGCATTTTATCCTAAAACGAAAGAGGATACACCTGCTTCTCAGCCCCACAGGGTACCTCCTCCAAAATTGATCATATAATTGGTCCCAAAACAGGCCTCCACAGATACAAAACTATTGAAATTATCCCATGCATCCTATCAGATCACCACGGACTAAGGCTGATCTTCAATAACAGCATAAATAATAGAAAGAAAACACTCATGTGGAAACTTAACAACACTCTACTCAATGATTCCTTGGTCAAGGATGAAATCAAGAAATTAAAGACTTTTTAGAGTTTAATGAAAATGAAGCCACAACATACCCAAACTTATGGGACACAATGAAGGCAGTCCTAAGAGGAAAACTCATAGCGCTGAGTGCCTCCAAAAAGAAACTAGAGAGAGCATACACTAGCAACCTGACAGCACACATAGAAGCCCTAGAACTAAAGGAAGCAAATTCACCCAAGAGGAGTAGACAGCAGGAAATAATCAAACTCAGGGCTGAAATCTACCAAGTGGAAACAAAAAGAACTATTCAAAGAATCAACCAAACCAGGAGCTGGTTCTTTGAGAAAATCAACATGATAGATAAACCTTTAGCCAGACTAACTAGAGGGCACAGGGACAGTATCCTAATTAACAAAATCAGAAATGATAACGGAGACATAATAACAAATCCGGAGGAAATTCAAAACATCATCAGATTCTACTACAAAAGGCTATACTCAACAAAACTGGAAAACCTGGATGAAATGGACAAATTCCTAGACAGATACCAGGTACCAAAGTTAAGTCAGGATCAGATTAATGATCTAAACAGTNCCATTTCAGCTAAAGAAATAGAAGCAGTCATCAATAGTCTCCCAACCAAAAAAGTCCAGGACCATATGGGTTTAGTGCAGAGTTCTATCAGACCTTCAAAGGAGACCTAATTCTAACTCTTCTCAAACTATTCTACAAAATAGAAACAGAAGGTACACTACCCATTTCATTCTAGAAATCCACAATTACTCTGATACCTAAACCACAGAAAGATCCAACAAAGAAAGAGAATTTCAGACCAATTTCCCTTATGAATATTGATGGAAAATCCTCGCAAACAGAATCCAAGGACACATCAAAACAATCATCCATCATGACGAAGTAGGCTTCATCCCAAGGATGCAGGGATGGTTTACTATATGGAAATCCATCAACATAATACACTATATAAAAACTCAAAGACAAAAGCCACATGATCATCTCATTAGATACTGAGAAAGCACTTGACAAAAACCAACACCCCTTCATGATAAAAATCTTGGAAAGATCAGGAAATTAAGGTCCCTACTTAAACATAATAAAAGCAATCTACAGCAAATCAGTAGCCAACATCAAAGTAAATAGAGAGAAATTCGAAACAATCCCACTAAAATCAGGGACTAGACAAGGCTGCCCACTTTCTCCCTACCTATTCAATATTGTACTTGAAGTCCTAGCCAGACCAATTCGACAGCTAAAGGAGTTCAAGGGGGTACACACTGGAAAGGAAGAAGTCAAAATATTATTATTTGCAGATGATATGATGGTATATATAAGTGATCCTAAAAAGTCCACCAGAGAGCCCCTAAAACTGATAAACAGCTTCAGTGCAGTAGCTAGATATAAAATTAACTCAAACAAATCAGTGGCCTTCCTGTACACAAAAGATAAACAGGCTGAGAAAGAAATTAGGGAAACAACACCTTTCACAATAGTCACAAATAATATAAAATACCTTGGTGTGACTCTAACTAAGGAAGTGAAAGATCTATATAACAAGAACTTTAAGTCTCTGAAGAAAGAAATTGAAGAAGATCTCAGAAGATGGAATGATCTCCCATGCTCATGGATTGGCAGGATTAACATAGTCAAAATGGCCATCCTGCCAAAAGCAATCTACAGATTCAATGCAATCCCCA
>NC_034608.1:80799339-80843637 GCF_900095145.1 Mus pahari | reverse complement strand
GAGTACTACTCAGCTATTAAAAACAATGAATTTATGAAATTCTTGGGCAAATGGATGTATCTGGAGGATATCATCCTTAGTGAGGTAACGCAATCACCAAATAAGTCACTAGATATGTACTCACTGATAAGTGGATATTAGTCCAGAAACTTAGAATACCCAAGATACAATTTGCAAAACACAAGAAAACCAAGAAGAAGGAAGGAAGACCAACGTGTGAATACTTCATTCCTCCTTAGAACAGGGTACAAAATACCCATGAAAGGAGTTACAGAAACAAAGTTTGGAGCTAAGATGAAAGGATGGACTATCCAGAGACTATCCCTCCCAGGGATCCTTCCCATCATCAGCCACCCAACCCAGACGCTTTTGCACATGCCAGCAAGATTTTGCTGAAGGGACCCTGATATAGTGTTCTCTTGTGAGGCTATGCCAGTGTCTGGCAAACACAGAAGTGGATGCTCACAGTCAGCTATTGGTTGGAACACAGGTACCCCAATAGAGGAGCTAGAGAAATTACCCAAGGAGCTAAAGGGGCCTGCAATCCTATGGGTGGAACAACAATGTGAATTAACCAGTACCCCCAGAGCTCGTGTCTCTAGTTGCATATGTAGCAGAAGATGGCCTATTCAGCCATCACTGGGAAGAGAGGCCCCTTGTTCTTGCAAACTATATATGCCCCAGTACAGGGGAATGCCAGGACCAAGAAGTGGGAGTCGGTGGGTAGGGGATTGGGGCGGGGGGATGGTATAGGGAACTTTCAGGATAGCATTTGAAATGTAAATAAAGAAAATATCTAATAAAAAAACAACAAAAAAAAAGAAATGAAAAGAAAAGAAAATGTACTTTCATGTAGGGAAGACTTAGTGTTGTTAATTTGTCAGATATTTCTAATTTGAGCTAGAGATTCAATGCAATTCCAGTGCAAATACAGGTAAGAAATAGTGTAGTTTATATATATATTCATATATATATATATATAATATATATATATATATATATATTATATATAATTTATTTATATATATATAATATATATATATTATATATATATATGAATATATATATTCATTCCTTTCTTTAGTACATGTGGCTGGAAGGGGTATACCTCCTGTGTGAGGAGATCAGAGGCACTCTCCTTCGAAAATCTGGTCTAGGAAGGAACTCAGATCCTGAGGCTTGATGCCAAATGCTTGAACCTGGTAATCCATTTCACAGGCTCCAAAAGTACAGCATTCTTATGAGGGCAGAGGTTCACATATTTCATAATCTCTTACAAAGATCAGCCTAGTTACATATACAATCCAGCCATTGACTTCATAGCTGTTTATAAAACTGATTTTGAATTTTATGTTCCATGAAGTTCTGCATACATGCATTACCACAGATGACTGTACACAAATATCATCACCAAAATTAGACATGGCAACAATGCCCTTTATGAAGTGGATGAATGTACAATTGGCAGTAGATTCATATAACAACATTGTGTTCATAAATAAACAGGAGTGAATTAGCCATTAAGAGGCATGTGTGTATATTAAATGCAGATTGCTATGTTAAAGAGCCCAGAACCTCTGTTTGTATTCAATATAATGCCTTGACACAGTCAGTGGTCAGGCAGTGAAACTGTTCAGTATGACACTGTGTGATTAGATGTTATATTCTACATGATGAAAATCTCTAGAATTTCACAACTCCAAGTTATAACTTTCATGTATGCAGATTAACACATTTAGGAAGGTGGTGATCATAGGATAAAAAGCAGGTTGAATAATATGAGCTGATAATATCATAAATGTACAGAAAAATGGCTCATTAAAGAAGGTGAGAGAAAATTGTCCAACTTAAGTAGATTTAGAAATGAGCTGAGTCTACAAGGTTAGAGGAAAAGGGTATTACACATGAAGCGTGTTCCAGTTCACACAGTTGTTCCCTACGAAGATGTGGGTCAGCAACGTAAGTACAATTTTAAATGTATAGTAGACCTGTATAGTTGGAGAGGAAGATATCAGATTCTTAACTCAAGCAGAAAAGGAATACACTGTGTAGTAATAAATCTGAATTAGAAGGCAAGATAGGAGAATGCTAGGTTGCTGAGGCAGGAGTGGGCAGGCAGGTAGGGGAGCACCCTCATAGGGGCAGGTGGAAGGAGAAGGGAATAGGGGATTTGTGGAGGGGAAACTGGGAAGGGGGTAACATTTGAAATGTAAATAAATAAAGTAACCAATTAAAAATGGAAAAAAATGAAACTGCACTACAAGATTGCTTTAACTCATCACAAATACATTTGATTTTATATGGAGTTATTCATGAATATACATGTAAATATATGTTAGTATACATACATACTTTCTTTTGTCTTTTTGTTAGTTGACAAATCAGAGATGCAATATGATTTTGCAATAAAAGGACATAACACTCTTTAGATCAATATATGGTTGATTTCTAGGGGCAGATGGGTAAGAGGAACACAGATGATCTTGGAAAATCTCACAGTGCTTGAAGGTAAGGATGTGTTGAAAAGCAACAACAAAAAAAAGACACAAATTATATATCATTTTGAATCTAAGAGGACAGAGCAACAAAACAGAAGTTGCTACTGCTGGCCAAAGCTGGGGAATTTGAACAAAATGGATTAGATTCATATAATAACTCATAGTCAGAGATAGATATCCAGAAGCCTATCCAGATAAGCTATACAATAAAGGGCAATCAAGGGAAGATTATAAACAATTTTTGTAGAAAATCGATTTTAAAGGCTAGAAGGGAACATGATGTCTCCTGTCACTACATGCTGCTCCTAAGAACTTTGGTATAGAATGAGAGAAATATGGGATGATAAAAAGAAAAGAAAGACTAAGTTGATAAAACATTCCCTCCTCTTACTTAGGGGAGCAAAAACAGTAAGCTGAGTTACATTGTCTTAACGCTGTCATTCATCCCACAGCTCTGTGATGTCAATCTAAATATTAGACAATTAAATCAGAGAAATTTGAAGATAGGGCAACTCTGTAAGGTTGACAGGTACCTGACAAGTAGTTCTCAAATGGTTAAGGTCATTGACAAAAGATCCAATGGATCTGTGAAAGATAAGAGGATTTTCAGGAGACATCACCAAATGCAGTATGTCCTGACAGGATTTTATAACAAAATATTAGATAAAAAATAGAAGATGCCTGAATCCAGCATGAATGTACTCAATGACAACATGTGAATATTGATCTACTCACTACAAGAGATCTATAATACTAACATATAAAAATAAGAAGGAAAGGTAGACGAATGAGAATGTTTTATATTTGCTTTGCAGTATTTTCTATAATTCCCAACAGTTCTAAAATAAAACAGTACTTTAATAATGAAACTCAGAGTCTAGGGACACATTTTTTTTATTTAAGCAAAATAATTAAATTAGCTACATACAAGAAGTAGACATTACAGTGGCATGAGTTTTTAATCAAAAGACAAATAATGATTTAATAAGTTTAATAAATCCTTCAAGAAGATGATTGAGCCATTTACTGTGGAGGAAGATTATAGACAGAGGTGGAAATTTTGAATAAAGATAATTTTGGTCTTCTGGAGAGAAATAAATAATCCCAAAAGTCTGCCAGAAGAGTTTGCATATATCAAGATTCAAGATGTGTCAAATTGATATTTTATTCAAACTTTGCAAACCCCTTCACTTTTCTATGGAGAATAAACTGTTTTCACTCTTGCTTTTCTAGGAAATGGAGGTGTTTAGTGAAGCATAGAAAGTATAGAATTTAAAGACAGTACCTTTGAAGGGCACTTCTACTACATGCATGAAATACATGCCCTTCCGTGATATTCTATTTGACAGGGGCATGAAACTGTGAATGTGGAAAAATGTGTATAAAATAAAGGCAATTGATTTTTTTTTTAAGTCTTCCCTTAAAAACACACTGAGAGATACTGGAACAAAATAATATTTTCCTTTGTGAAACATTTTTTATGTTAAAATAATTTATCAAGACCTTAGTATTAAATGTATTTTACATAGGCATGTACTGCTGCCTAGAAGTTCTGATGATAGTAAATTTGATGTCAGAGTTTCATGCTTTTGAATTTTTAAATAACTCGAGTGTCAGGAGATTTTGTATAAGCCTTTATAATACATAATTTACCAATAACAGGGGACATAGACAATATGGATTCCAAGATGCTTCAGTACTCTTTCTGAGTGTGATAAAACATTGTGAACACAAGTAATTTGATGGTGAAAGGGCTTATATGTCTTCTACTTCTAGGTCTCAGTCTATCGGGGAGTCAGGAGCTCATAGGAACTGAAACAGAAGACATGGAAGGAAGATGTAGGCTCACTTCCCCATTCATACTTAGCTAGGTTTGCTGTACAGCCTAAGGCTGAAGACCACCTGCTCACGCTGTGGAGCTGCCCACCTTGGGGGTATCTCCTTAAATTAGTTAACAAGACAATCCCTCACAGGCATTTCCATAAGTCACAGTTATCTGCTGAGCCTGACTTTGGATGACTCTAAGCTCTGTCCTGTTCATCCTGTTCACAGTTAAAGTGAAATAGGACACAGATGAAGATGGCTTCTTCCTTTTTTTTATTTTTTGCTTTTTCTGAATAATTAATTTACTTATTCACTTTACACCCTGATCGCATTCCCCCTCTTCCCAGTCTCTCATCACACATCCCCTCCCCCACTCCCCATCCCCTTTTCCTGTGAGAAGGAGGACTTACCTTGCCTACCAACCCACACTGGCAATCAAGTTACTGGTTCCTTCTTGACTATTGTGTTTGTGTCTCTTATTGATCATGGAGCATTTATGAAAGGCAATAAATGTGACTAAACAATTTTCCATGAAGTATTTTACATATCTTTCATTAATCCACTTAAAAGGGAACTTCTGTGGGATTTAACTGCTGTATAAGTGTGAAGTCTTTGTAGACAACACTTTAAAGTGTCAGCCATAACAAGTACACAGCTACTTCAATATCCAGATTTACTTTGAGGCCTTTATGTCACACCAGTGACATTCTTTTCTGATGAGTTCTGTGAAAATTTAAACCATCATATATTACTTTCTCTGCTTTACTCAAGGTAAGGAAATAAGTACCCTTAATTTATTCTACCCTTATTATTAGTTGAAATTTCTATTGAATTTCTTCATTGAAAAATATTTTAATGACTTTTTCAGTTATCATATAAAGTAAAGGCAGGCATTCCAGTTTTTCACATTTTGCATCATTGCAGTGTTCCTTCTCCACTTCGCTCATCTGCATATACTGCCCCAACTTTTGCTTGTCCCTCTTTCTTTTATCTCCATATAATCCCTCCTGCCACATTGATGTTCATGTCACATCTGTTCCATTGCCCACTCCCCTAACCCCCCCGTAAGACTGGATCCTCAACCTCATGGTTTTCTCTACACCCCTCTTCTCCCTTTATCTCTTCCCCCATTTTATTTCTTCACTCCGTCTCCCTTCTCCTTTTTCCATCTCTCTCTCCCTCTCTCTCTCTCTCTCTCTCTCTCTCTCTCTCTCTCTCCCTCCTCCTCTTCCTCTCCCTCCCCCCTCCCCCTCTCTTTGTCACGCACACATGCATACACAAACACACACATACACACAATTTCACCTATGTAGGTCTCATGAGCTTAATACGATTTTGAGTTGAATCTATTTTCCTGCAAACACCTAACTTTCCATTTTCCTTAAAAATAAATAAAATTTCCATGTTATAAATGAAGCAAGAATGAACAGTGTAGTTCTGGGTTTACTCAGGGGACATTTGTGACATTTACGTATTGTGTTTTATTTCTCCAGGCACAGTCTAAGTCTGTGAAAACTGGGATTTGTGGAAGCTTAAATTTAGCTTTTGAGTCATTAGGAATAAACAGCAGGCTGTTTTTTATGAATCTGTTGCAGAGATGCTCTGTGACATTGATCATGTTAAATCCCAATAAGAGACACCCCACTGGCTTGGTCAGTTGCTGGGCAGACTCAATGCTGCACACCTGAAAGGCTGTGGAAATAAACCCTGACCTGGTGGGGATCCAATTCCTAAACAGGTGTAAAATCTACCTTTAGGCCATTAATTTTTGATTTTTTTGACCTACATCTTCACCATCAAATAAAAACACAAAGTCTATATATGTTGGTTGCTATTGTTGAAAAAATCCTGCCCGCAGTGTCTGCTAGATAAACCAAGTGATATAGGAACAGGCTGGAATCAGAGAGCCCTTTAAAAGTCATTTGCCTACTAAAGACATTATACGTCACAGTGACTAAAACTCTAGAGCCAGTGACATGAACTCAGTCAGTGTAACCCATGGTAATGTGGAAGGAGAGAACACATTCCATAAGGCTGTCATGAGATTACCACAAATGTTCTATGGTTCCTATACCAACATATGCACATAACCATACATAACGTATCATCCAAATAATAATGTTAATACTAGTAATCATAAATGAATGGAAACCGAAGAGCAGAAAGACACCGAAGCTGTGATTATTTTACATTACAAGATGTTATAAATCTATATTGTTACAAGTCTGTATATGGAGCATGTCACGCTTTGTGTCAAGCTTACGGAATGCCTTGTAAACATTTCTCTGTTATTGTCAACAACTCAGTGTACACCAAAATCTCAAGCTTCTATTTCAGACAAAAAGAAAAAAGGCTAGTGGAAAGAATATTGGCATTTCGCATCTTTCAAGATAGTGAACTCCTCTGAGACTAAAGAAATACAAAGTGTAAACCACTTACACATTTAAGTATAAATCATGTTATAGCAATTTGAGATTTGGTGTTGCTATAAAGTCACAGATCTGAAACCTAATGGTTCACACTCTTTAGTGGTAAATTCTCTAGCAAAACAAGATTTTGATATGGCTCATTTACAATCACTTGAGACAACTGAAAGAGGCAAATATAAAGGAATAATAATGAAGTTAACTACAGCAGTCAGATGTGTTACTAGGCACAGTAGAGAGAGTTCAGGGAAACTGGGAGGCAGAAGTCTACCCAAAATATTAAAGTTAGCATTGTTTGTCTGATTCATCCAAAGTATTAGAGTGTAGTCATAAGCATATAGGTGGTCCTAGTGATGAAAGATGAATATAGACAGTAAAGGTCAAACTGCTGACATCCTTTCAAAAAGGCATTCAAACTATAACTCAGTATATGGTTTTAAGTAACACAATAAGAATTGAGTGAATTTCACAACTACTTCAAGTGTCTATGAGTGAAGTACAAAGTGTGTATCTCTCTGTGTATACTGTCTTTTTATTCTCAATAAATATTGAAATTCCCATAAAGACATCAATAAAAACATATCCTACTGACCAAGATTATCTTTAACAAGCCACAAAGCCACAAAGTCAGAACACGGTAGTCTGCATTCCACCCATGTGAGCCCTTTAGCCACTCACTATCAAAAAGTGCCCATTGTTTGGTAGCATCAATAAATCAAGTTTAAAATTAAATCAACACATTTTATATAAAAATTGTGTGGCGATTGTTACATGTGGTAGCACAAGCTGTATTAAGAAAATACTCAATGGGAAATGTGGTGTTTAGGAGACCTTTAGAATTTATGCTCATTATAGACCAAGCTCCACTGTTGACATGTATGACACTAATGTGATACTTAGACGTGCTTCTCAAAACTTAATGAAAAACATGGTATACACATGCAAACATGTAAACATCCAAAACATGGTATAAACATGTCACACACACCCTGGCATTTGCCATTCAGCCATAGAGGCATGTGGCCTTATTATTATTTTTTTGTTTTGCCAAGTGTGGCTTAGTCCACATTCTCCAACTCCAGTGAGGCAAGAACAATTCATAGTTGCTGGATTCATTCTGGTTTGGTTCCCCCACTTAAAAACAAATGGTGATTTTTTTTATTTAAAATGTCTGCAATTTGTTACACACATGAATTTTGCTACTAAACACAAACAAATATTTCTTCAATTTCCTTACACGAATGTGTTTAGATAGTTTTGTGACATGAACAAGGATTTCTCTTCAAAGTTTGAAATATTTGAGTTTTTAAAGAAATATTTAATTTTTAGGAATTGGTTGGTGTCAAACTTAGTGAGTTTCAGAAATGAAATAGGCTTTGCCTAAAATAAAAAATAGGCTTTGCCAAAATCTCTTAAAAAATTATCTTAAATTGGTACTGATCAAAATATCAATGTAAAAGACGATTACTATCTTCATTTGATTCTTCATCAAAACAGGTACCTGAGAGTATCTCACAAATTCCATAGTGTCAATGTCCAAATGGAAACAGGACTCAAGAATCTCCTCTGTGGATTTAAATAAAATATTAAACCTGTTGAGCCCTTTATTACAAGTTCTTGTGTGTAGAAAATCAACTTCTTTCTGTTTTGATTCAAGTTGTATAAGACTTTTATTTGCACAATCTTTCTAACTAGTAATTTTTAAATTGTTGGACTCTTGTCCGAACAAGTCAGGTCCATTCCCTTTGTTCAACAGTGTTTGTGGGATACAAAAAAAAATTACATGATTGTGATCAGGTTAATAGGGAGAGAAAACTGAGCAAAAGAAGTAATAGTTAGAAATGAAGCAAAGGTACATTCTACAATGGTAGAGAATTGAAGAATGTTAAACTATAAAGACAAATGAATGCTACAAATACAAACACAAGCAAATATTAAAATTATAATAACATTACTCACTAGGTTACTAGATATGTGTTTTCTTCATATAGCTATAAAAGTAGAACCTGAATAAACTCTACATAAGCAAAAGTTGGTACTAGAATATACCAAATTCAGCAATGATGTCCCAACTTGATTTCCCAATTCCAAATTTATATTTTTAGTAGTCCATAGATTAGCACTCAGAGTTATTTTTATTCTATACTCACCATTTGAGTTTCCAAAAAAACAAGGAAGGTTCTTTGACCAAAGTTGAGTACAACACAGTAACTATTGTTATATGAATGTTTATCAATAGATAGGGATATAAATGTAAAATGCAATATGATATCATGACCATTTGGTAAAACAGCAACACCACATTTTGCCCACGTACATATGACCTCTGATTCCTAACCTTTCGAACAGTTTTACAATACATTCCCGTAGCGCTGACCTTGTATTCAAGCAAAGAGTGATTGTTTATCTCTGTAACCTCTGTGCCATTACTGCACACCTCTGCAAGTTTTGCCACCTGATCTCTATTGCATCTTCCAGGGTCCAGTTCTGGGTAAGCCCACTGATTTCCCATTTGATCAACTGCTTGAATGGCACCTCTTGGCATCATGTAAACTAACTTGTAAGAAATTTCAGATGGCCAGTGTCTTCAGCAACAGGGATATACATAGGCACAATGGGCAACCAAGAGCAATGATAATAGCCTGTGTTGTTTGGGCTGCCTTTGAGGCCTCCCTAAAAAAATAATCTCCTGGAAAAAATAACTAGACAGACTTTCCAAGTTCCAATTTAAAAAAGAACGTTGCTAACTGAGACTATGCAAAAATAGCTAGTAATAAATCAGCTATGACATAGATGGCTTTATGAATGAAATATATATCTGTGTCATATTTGAATAGCACCAAATAGAGAGGTGATCTGCCCCAATAACCCATGTCTTCCATAGCAACATTGTTTAACCATATAGATACTGCTACTCAAATTTCCTTTAAATAGTATTATAAAATTTAGACTACAAACTAAGAATCTGCGTTATGCTTCTTCCTGCATTTGTACTTCAGTCAGCACCATATTTCTAGTCGACCACTAGAATAGATCCCAAACCTAACAATCACCAAGTCCAGGATCCATTAATCCAGGGTCCCCCATTTTCTGAATCTCATTTATAAAACAACGTCTCAATTGGTTTTCTGTTCAGCACGTGGAAAGTGAGATGTCAGTAAAAGTCTCATGCAGAATACTCAGCTAGAACTTGGAATTTTTCTAGTGAAACACAATTGAACTTTAGGACAGAGTTATAAATATAGTGGTTATTGGCATAGGAATAATGCTAGATATCTGGAAAATCATGAGAAGATTGAAAGAAAGAGGCTGAAAAGGGATAAGGGATTGATAGAGATGAGGTAATGTCCTGTTTCTCTGCAATGGACTAAAGATATTTTTAAACAATCTTTTATGTAGATTTGAACATTTTTCACTAATTTTCTAGTTAGGTAAAAAATTAAAAATTAACTAGAACTTTCCAAGTTCTAATTTTTTGAAAGAATACTGCTGCTAGCTGAGGCTATGCAAAACAAAGACAAAAATATGCTAAGCTAATAATAGCTAGTAATTAATCAGCCATGAAAAAAACAGATTGCTTTATGAATACAGTATATATTTATGCCAAATCATCCCTTAATTAGTACCAAATTTTGTAAATTTTAGGAAGCATAGACACAATTAAAATTAAAGGTCATTTAAGGGATATGGAAACCTAGTACAGTCAAAACTTTCTAAAATATACTCATATGTAAATGCTATCTAAATGGAATCATCAAATTATGGGGGAGACAAAGACATAACTGGCCATCTCTTGTTACCAAGTTAAGCTTCCAGTACTGAGATGGAGTTACGTCCAATTGAGTTATTGGCCAAGGGGGTTTCATGGAAACCTGCAAGCCACCTAGGCTGTTGTCAACGCTGTAGGGTGCTCTCCACAAAATGATAGCAAGATCCCATTGGTGAAAAAAATAAACATAGAACTCATTAAACAGAGAAGCTGAGATGCTTCATATATAGAGCCTTCATCATCTTGTTCTTGCTTCTTTAGTACAGGAAGGTCCTCTGAAAGCTATCAAAAGAGCTACTGAAATACCAACTGAGTCACAAACCCTTTGATATACAATGGTGTCCTGCCTGCAAGATATGCTAGGACAGTAGTGGCACGAAGCTTGTGGGAGTAACTAGCAAATAAATGATTTGACATAAGGCCCACTCTACAAGATGGAATCCAGATTTGACACTGTTTGGATGACCAAGAACCTGAGACTGGATAGTCCAGGGGCCTGAGGTAAAATCAAGTACTACTGTTTTAAAAAGTAGTAATAAAATAACTCTTAATGACATTCTGCTATACTTCTAGATCAGTCCCTTTCTCAGCCATCATTAAAGCTTTCTCCTGTAACAGATGGGACACAACTCCACAGCCAGACATTACACAGAATGAGAGACCTTGGTGCGCTCATCCCTAAATGACATCATCAAATCCTTCACCTTAAAGCTCAGGAAAACCTACAGAAGAAGAGGTGGAAAGGGTATAAGAGGCAAAAGGGAACGAGAGACACCAATTAAGCAAGAGCCTCTATATCAACATCCTAAAACCATATATGAACTCGCAGACCAAGGCAGCATCCGCAGGGCCTACACAGGTCTGCACCAGGTCGTCTGTGGATAGAGTATGGCTTCCCAGGTGTGTGAATGAGTGGGTCTCTGGTTATTACTCATCCTCTTAGGCTCCTGGGCTTCAGTTTTTTTGTTTGCTTGCTTTGTTTTGTTTTATTTGTTTGCTTATTTTGCTTTTTGTTTCGTTTTATCCACTTTTAACATTTTAGTTTTTGTTTTATCTTATTTCATTATTTCCCATTTTGAAAAAAGAAATATTTGGATCTAGTAGACCAGACGGAAGAGCAGGGAGAGACTTGAGAAGGTGACCCTTGGCTCATCTACATTATAAATATTTTTTTCAAATGACAGCTCTCCTCTGTCTGGACAATGAAATATAGGAAATCAGAAATATCCTGAAATATTTCAAGCATTTGAAGTATGCATTTTATAACACTGTTTTTGGTGAAGAAGATAATGAATGGTGAACTTACAGTATTTTTCTTTCATTGTCATTCTTAGGCTATAAAGCATGTAATATAATCCTATGTCACTGGCATATTTTGCTATGTTTCCTTGTAGAAGCACTATTGTTTTAGTGTTCAAGTTCAGGTAAAAAAGAAAAACTCAGTAAAACCTTATATTATGAGGTCCTTTGATATGGGTTGCCACTTGTGGTCTCAAGATCAGTTATGTTGATGGCTACAAAAATGTTACTGATTAAATGTCTAAATAATGCAGGCATCTGTGATTTAATCTCAATATGCTTCTTTTTAATCTTTTTCTTTGTATATGCCTGGGACTAATTCTCTCCTGAACAATGTTTCTAAGCCCTTCTTGACTATACCAGTCAATTGGAGAGTTCTCAAAAAAGTCACTATTCCCTTAATACTTTTCTTGACATTTTTTGATTCCATGAGTTTATATTTGTGTGTAAGCATAGCTATTTTATTTTTAAATGAACAGAGAATCATTGACTACCCTTTATCTTGTTGTCTTGAAAATCATGTGTGTGTACTCTCAAATTTTACCTCCTATGCAAGCTTTCCTTTTCTATCTGTACAGTAACATACTCTAGTTCACATTTCAACCAATACAGACAAAATAAACTGGGAATTTCTCTCATAAGCTTGCTACCACCTTTGATCTCCTTTCTTAGATTTTGGGATCCTACAATAAATTCTTCACAGAAAAGTCTGCCTGTCCTTTAAAAGAGTAAAATAGATATTATTTGAGAGTCTCTCTAATTACTCAGTTCTATCTACAATGAAGCCATATTTTCCCATGATGTGTGTGTGTGTGTGTGTGTGTGTGTGTGTGTGAGTGTGTGCGTATGTATGTGTGTTTACCTGGTTTAGTATATCTGTTTATGTGTTTTAAGTATAAAAGTGGAGGAGAGAGAGCAGAAGATGGCATGTGGAATTATGGGGAAGGTTGTATAACTTGATGTTATACGTTTTCAGCAGACATTTTCTACATTCTACATACTCAGTTTTCTTATTCTGGGCAGGGGAGGTGAACAGCAGCGTGAACAGCAGTGTGAACATAGTGTGAACAAGATAGTAGTGAGTTTGGAGATATGTGTGTATAGGTCTGATTAGTTTTAAAAACAAAAATGCTGAGAGAAAAGGATAGTGTTTATCACATACCACTGAATTGCAAATTCTTCACTGTTTAGGTGTAATTCACAGAACTTGATTCAAAGAATAGGTAACAGAACACTGGAAATAATTGTCCATGTAGCTAAGAAGGAGTTTTCTAAACTATTTGGAAACTGTACAAATACACAACCTTTAAAATTTTAGCAAAATTTTATGTAATCCACAGTCTTTATGAGTAAAGTTTTGAATTTAAGAAATTAATTCTTAAATTTATATATACAGAGAAATTATGATGTATCAAATGAAACCCAATGTGATTAGTACTTTGATAATTAGTTATATAATTGAAAATTTAATCTTATAAAGTAATTGAATAAGGTTTAAATAACTCTTTAGAAAATAAGTTTTAAAATATTGCCTCTAACTTGGTTTTGAAATTTTGGTGTTTTATGTACATAATTTACATCTCCATTATACTAAATATCCTTGAGCAATTAGAAAAGTAATTTGATTAAGTAACAAAATAACAATAATTGACATTGCTTCATATTCAGTGGATATTATAATACATTTGAGTATTCTATAAGTTTAATATAATCACATTTTAGTATTAAATTGTTACTATTACTGACTTCTTAATTGTGTGAAAACTATTAACTATAAAATTATTAGTTTGTTTGAAGTAATTTTCTTGAATAAATATATGATAAATGAGCAAAGTTTCTTTTCATCTTTCAGTCAAACACTGGCCCATTTTAAAGAAGTTACATGAGGAACAGTAATTACCTTTTCTCTGAAATTGTATTGAATCATAAATATAGAAAGACTTAGCTCTATATTTTCTATAGACCATGTATTATGTGAAATTGTTTGTATTTGATATAAATAGACAGAGGCTATTTATTTTAAATGCATAGTTTTGATTTAAATTTTGATATTTGGCATCTACCCTTTGAGTTTCCATTGGAAGCCCTGAGCATGTACTCTCTTCGTACTCCTGTCATGAGCAGCTGTCATTTCCCCTGACAGAATCACCTGAGGAAGAGAAAAGTCTGTGCACCTGTATGAACTAGGAATAGTGATGAAGAGAGGTGTGAAGAGACTGTCACACTAACCCTGACGGGTGGCAGAGTAGAACAGACAGGAGACCTGCCGTCACCATCACCGCAGCCCCCAGTCTGAGACTCATCACTTGCCAATGCCCATTCTAACACATTTCTACTTTGCATTAGGAAACACAGGGTAAGATCATCCACTAAATGTATATTTGGCACACACTCAGTGCTGTTCCTTCTGCTAAGCAGCAGGAACATGCCAAATGTATGTCACTCTTATGTTATCTTGTACACAAACCAATTGAATGCACATTAAAACAAAGAGGAAGAAAAATAATAAAGCAAACAGACCCAAAGTTTGGCACAGATGTAAAGAAAAGATAAAGGATTGTGAAATTTATCAAGGAACACTGTCTAAGAATCTATGGACAGGCTTAACAACACTATAAAGACATCTGTGACCTTCACTTTGGTGTCACCTCAGTGACAACAGTCAACAATGTGTGAATGGGACTGTTGATTTGAGCAGAGAGCAGCCCAAATGTGATATCTCATACACAGGCAGGCATGTCATCTAATGTTTCTTGACTGTTGTTCTCCTGAAAAGAACATCATGAAAATGAAATATCGTGGTTACAAGGCTTTCTCCATTAAACATTTCTACAAATAAAATCAGAAAGTTATTTGTCACTTTGTGAACAGAGTGATAACACGTAGTGAATTGTGCACTCCGTCAGGTGCACCAACACATAGATAGTGACTTCTTCCCATTTCATCCAGGGCAAGAGAATGGCCTCCAATTTTAATTTTTAGAAATATAGCACTTCACAGAGCAGAGATGAAACAACAAATTTCTCGATGTCTGATGTTCAAAGTGCATTTGAAACTCTACAATTTTGGCACACATTTTTCACTAAAATAAACAAAATGTGTTTCCGAGATTTGATGATAAATTAGCCAATGAACTCATTCAATTGCCACAACAGAGGCAACACAGTGAGGCTTACAGAGGGCCAACAGCTGTCCATCAGCCCTACACCTCCCACAACTAAGAGGATTGAAGCTTTCATACTATTCAACCTGGATTCTAGCCTTTAGGTGGTGATATCCAATTTCATCCTCTAAGCTGTTAACATACTACTAAGGGAATATGGAACTACAATTTTCCTGTGTCTAGGTTTCACTACTCCATCGGCATTGTTGAAATTACTTCCTTAACTTGGACTTGCCTCTCTTAGGACTTCTCCTAGAACAAAAGCCATCATTAGTTCACGTTCTCACAGGTATTCTGTTCTTTCTCACAATGATTCTAGATTTCCACTGTTGATAGCACATTAAAATATTAAAACCTAATTTCATGCGTGCAGTTTTAGCTTGTGGAGGATATTAAATATGTATAAATCACCACCTAGGAGCTGACAAGGCAGAAAGCAATCTCATGGCAGTGTTGTTTCATAGGTTGTTTATTTCTGTGTGTGCGCACTAAGGGATGCCTTCTTTTCTAGTAACATATATCCGTATATATACCACTCACCACTGACATAAAGCAAAATATAATAGTTAGAAGGTAGCCATAAGAAGAGAAGACACCATCAACCTTGGGTCATTCAGACAGATTAAGATGCCCAGGGATTAAGGCAAGGAAGAGCATGCAGTGCTCTGCTGCAGTTACACATTAACCATTAAATCTCAACATGAAGTAATCCAAGTGATAAGAGCCTAGCTCCTATCTGCCTCCTCTGTGACTCCAACCTGAGAGTTGGATACCTATGGAAACCTCGTGAGCCATATCCCTTCCTCTGAGTAACATGCTCTCCTTCCCCCCCCCTCCCCCACACACAGTCCCCCACAGCTGGTTTACTCTCCCTGGAATACATCTGGGGACTCTCGCTGGAAGAGAGATAGAACATACCTTATAGGAATTCAGAATATATCTAATTTAACACATACCACACTGAAGCCTATTAGGATGTTTTGGTAAGTTATCTACATGAGAATGAGTGGTGGTGATGGCCATATCACAGGTAATATATACAGGTATAGAAACATGACACTTTTATGATGTGTCATAAAATGCTGTCTTCTTTGAGATATGAGATAAGAAAAGGGAATCAAATGCTAATGTATTATTTGCTTATCTTTTGCTTGGACAATAACACTCCCGATTCTACTTACAAACATAAAATCTGGTTAACTAAATTCATTGACCCTTAGGAAATATTCAAGAAACACATAGGAAGGTACAGAATGAAAAAGCAGAAGTATACCTTTACACACTCCTTAGAGGATCTTCACTGCATTTTCTTTGTCTTTAGGGCTTGCTCTTACATAACAGGAGGAGGCATGACATTTAACTAAGAGTCTTAAGACTTGCTATAAAAAAAAAAAATCACAAGATAATGTGCTATGTGGTTAAAAAACACTGAGTGCTAACACTTCAGATTGTTGCAGAATACTGACTGAAATATGTTCTTCCTAAGGCTTGCAAATAAAGTTATCAGATTAAATACAAGGTGCCCATTTGAATTTCAAATTCTTATTGAATATTTTTATTATTCATATGTCCCAAATGTCTCATGCGATTTATATCTAAATTCATTTATCATTTATTTTAAACTGATATTTAGCAAGATATCCTATATGGACATTTTGCTAAAACCATCAGCTCTGTCACATGTCATTAAGGGTGAATATTGATGTGCTAACCCTTTGCTTTACCTAGCTTGAAGTCAACCTAACAATACTTTAATGTATGTATCATAGAATAGTAATTGATGTTGCTAGATAATCTGCTTTACAGATGGATGTTCAAGGCACTGTGACACTGTCTTTCCCACCAGAGCTGGGAACATGCCTCATTGAACAATTCACTCTGAGTATATGCATTAACATCCCTTTGTATGTACATTAACATCCCTTTGAATAGATTGGTCCTATTAAATGGCGTCAACTCCTAAGCAATAACAATTCTTGGTGTGCCTCTTATAGAATAGTCTTAGCTAATAATGATGAGGATCAGGCAGCTGACAATTTTTTTCAATTTTTTATTAGATATTTTCTTCATTTACACTTCAAATGCTATCCTGAAAGTCCCCTATACCCTCCCCCTGCCCTGCTCCCCTTCCCACCCTCTCCCACTTCTTGGCCCTGCCGTTCCCCTGTACTGGAGCATATAAAGTTTGCAAGACCAAGGGGCCTTTCTTCCCATCGATGGCCGACTAGGCCGTCTTCTGCTACATATGCAGCTAGAGACACAGACAGCTGACAATTTACACAGACAAAATCCTCTAATGTTTCCTTGGGAGGAGACTGAGTTTCTCCTTTTACATAGAGTAGCATTACTCTTAAGCTTCTACTATGGTGCATGAAGTGAACAGTATTTGATTGTGTTTGGGTAAAATTTAATTTCTGTCCTAGATGCATGGTGGTCTGCTCAGAATGCAAAATCATCCAGCATGGTACTTGGGAGTTGAATGCATGTGTCTAGGCAAATCCAGTAGCATCAATTAATTATCATGATATGCAAAAAGTATTACTTAAGCCATGGGTAGACACATTAGCTGATTTCTGCTAGTGGCTAGAGTTAAAAGGATGAGGAAAGAAATTTCAAATGAAGAAGACAGGAGAAAATAGTAATCTAAGGTGTTCTTGGGAGTACAGTAGTTAATTACATGTATTTAATATACGTGGTTGATATAATATGGCACACGCACACATTATGACATTTTATAGAGATTATAATTATGCATTTTTAAAATATGTAATAAATACCAAACTATTTAGTACTTTTAACAGTCATATATTCTTTTGTATTATATTAGTTATGTGTCTCTAGTTTTATTTTTTGCATTGCTGTCGAATCAATGTAAAGCCTTGAGAAGGTTAAGCCAAGAATTCTGCTGCTGAGCTACATCCCCAACCCCATCTTCCCTACTCCAGGGATGTGATTCTAAGGAATGGAAAAATTAAACACTGTTTCTCATAGGCACACTGTATCAGCTCTGGGGGCTAAAGTTGAATATAGGTGGGAGATGCCCCAGAGATGCCAACCTTCACCTCATTAAGATGGTAATGTAATATGTTAATTTAAAGCATTTCTAATAAGTCCTAAATATTTCTAAGTTAGGGACTGCATTTTATGCTTTTCAACAGTATACAACTATGGAGTTCAGTCAAGTATTTTCATAGATCTGGCACATAATAAGAAAAGAATTAAAGGTAATAAAGAAAAGGAGGGGCAAATGACCCTGCTGGCATCCTCAGTTCTGAGTCTCGGGATTGCCTCAGTGTCTCCTAAGCAACTGGTGTGTTCAGCTCTAGTCCGGAGGAAGAATTCTCATTTCCCTTTCCTCCAAACACTTATAGAGTAGAAGCTACCAAGTCCTGATCCGCCTCTTCTCACCACGGTCACTTTCTTACTCCACTTCTGTGGAGTCCTTTTAACAAATATCCCTGAGGAACTATTATTGGCAAATCATTATCAGCAGATAAAAAAAAATCACTTCTCTATAATATGCAATTCAGTGAGTTTTTAAATGTGGAATTATGACACGACTGTTAGAAGGAATGTACTTCCTGGGCTTACATTACATGATATTCTAGGTATTCCAAAGTTTTAAAATTCACTTCTTTCCATTTTATTTGTTTCACTTTTTTAACTTTTATATTTATTTCAAAATACAGTAAAATATTAAAAGCAAGAATGTGGGCTTTAGAGAAAGAATAGGATGTGATCCTAGCCCTGGCTTTCCTATTACCTTAGGATTCTTGATTTTCTGAGCTTGTTTCTTCACTTTTAAAATGAAAAATGATGGGGTCTACCATATTTTGTTTCAAAGGTGGATTGCTATATATAAAGTTGCAATAATTATGCTTGTCAAATAGCAAACATGATTGAGTGTAAGTATTTTGCTCATCATAAAGTATACCTATATCCATTCCTTCATTCTCATTTTAAAAATAATTTAATTTTATTTTAAGTGCATTGGTCTTTGGCCTACACGTATATCTGTGTGAGGAGGTCAGAGCCCCTGGAACAGGAGCTATAGACAGTTGTAAAGTTGTGACGTCAATGCTGGAAATTGGACCAAGTTCTTCTGGAAGAACAACCAGTGCCCTTAATTGCTAAGCCATCTCACCACCTTGTCTTCATTCTCTTAAGAAACACATGCTAGGGACCTATTATGTGCTAGATATGCTGTAATGATGAGCATGACAGGAGACAGTATGTCTGGCTTGCTTGAAGTAGTCTTTATTCTATTGAAGGCCGTGATGCTAAACAGATGAACCCGTCAACATGACAGACATCACATGAAGTTGGATACAAAAGTCCCTTCAACTGAATGTATACTTTCATTGTTTAGTAAATTAATTTTAATTAATTCATGAAAAACTATATTTATGAAGAAGTCTATGTTTGAATATATGCATGTATTATATAATATTTAGATCATGGCAAACATATTTACTTCAGTTGGTTGTAATTTCCTTTTGGTGAAAAGGTCTAAAATATTTCCTTCTAGCTTTATGAACTAGACAATACATTGTTAATATCTATAGGCACCTTTCTATGCACCACAGATGTCCTTGCTATTATTTACTTAATAACTTAGGATCCATTGACCAGCCTTACCATTTTCCACCCTCCCTCCTACACTTCTGGTAACTATCACCCTACTTTCAACCTCTATAAGATTATTATTTTGCACATGTAAGTTGCAATAGGATAATATGAGTTTGAGAACCAATTTATATAGCTAGGTATTTTGTGTTCTGTTTCCCAAATTTGGACCTGTCCACCATCAGAGATCATTCTTACTCTCAATTCTCTCAGAACAATGAGGTCTAAGCCCTGCATCTGCAATTGCCACATTCTGGAGTCAGCTGTCTTCCTATATGATATACAGAGGGATCAATTGAAAGTAAAACTTTGGGTAAAGGGGAGTTTATAATTATTTTCTCCTTTCTCTACCTTGGAATGTGCAATGTTTGATTTTATCATCTTGCCTGGGTTGAGAGATGTCTAAGACCAAAAGTATACCACTGGGAGTATCTGTGAGGACATTCCCAAAGAAGTCTCCCATGGGACAGTAATTGAGAAGAAAAAGATGACTTTGGTGTAGAAGCTGCTTCTTAATGGACAACATGGAATGGAAGTTGAATGGGGAGAAAACTAGGCAGTATATGCAAACTCCATCCTTCCTGGGTGAATATGTCGGTATTGTTGCTATGACATGTGGGTATCAGGCTGTGAGCTCATCACATTTTCTATGTGGACTCTTATTAGCCAGTCTCTAGGGAGTGCCAAAGCCTGTAGTATGAGATGAGGACTGCTGTGTTAAATGACAAAGCTGTCAGGTTCTCTGAGTTTCCAGCAGCCAGCCCATGTGACTTCCCTCACTCTGAACCTCTCACTTTCCTTTCTGTTCCCTGTTCATCATTAGTTTCATTACTTGTGCAATTCACTGTTTGCTGTCTACTCTGTTTAAGTAAATGCTCAGAGGATTTTCCATTCCACTGGGTAGGGCCGTGAAAGGCAGCCTGGTTTCTGATTGAGCAAAGGTTCGAAACCCAGGTGACCCTGCAGGGGATAAACCTGAAAGGGACTGTAGGTGTTTTGCCACACTCCTGGACACCAGGCTCCTGACACGAGGCCACAGCTCTCCACAGGTTTGTGGCCATCAGTCACGTAAGGGCAATGCCCTAAGACCCTCTACCTCTGGTCACATAGCCTCAAGGCAGATCTCCATTTTAAAGAGGCATCTAAAGGTCTGAAGGGCTTAGCCAATAACCCCCCCCCTTTCTGGACACTCCTCTCTGCAAAAAGTATTTAACCCCAGGCCCTCCCTGAGAAAGTGGGGTACAGTTTTACTCATCATCACTCTCTGCTATGACAATAAATGCCTTAAAACCCTGGACTATCGCTTTTCATTGGCATGCACAGTGGGGAGCAATGGAACTCTGTTCTCAGCCCTTCCACAGCTCCTAGTGGTGCCTAGGGTACCCAAGAGTCTGAGAACCTGACTGCCCCAGCTTCTGTGTAGGTCCATGGACCCCCAAGCTGGCTCCAGAAGTCCCCAGGATCACAGACTCCTCTCCCTCACTCCCAGAGCAGTGTCCTGTGGCTTCACACAACCTGACACTAGCCTGGTTATGGCGCATGGGGTAAGTGCAGTCAAGACTTCCTGCATTTCACTTCCCCCAGTGGCCTGACCCCTGTAGTAGATGTGGAACACCCCTTTAACCCAACATCAATGAATGGAAAAATATACAATTCTTATGTATTTATAGCATTTACCTTCAGTTTTTTATATATCTTGTACATATGGTATAAGTACTATGTGAGCCAGTAATTTTTTTATTTTATACATCTGAAATTTTGAATTCACATTACTTAATTTCTAATTTTTTAAGTCAGAGTCTCAGATACATTTTTTTGATGGCCTCAAATTAAATACCACAAATGAATAGAGAATTGTGTCGGGCAAATTTGAAACATCTTACTAACATTTATATTGACTTTCCCCCAACTTCTTAATAATCAGTATAATTAGCCTATATTTCAAATACCAGAACCGAAAGCAGTGTCTGAATTCAAGAGATGCCATGTGAACAGAGAGAAGGTCATGAAATCGTGTCAGGTCACGGTGTTGAGAACACTGTTGTATGCTTTAATAACTATTTCACTACATTTATATGGGCAGAGTACATCAGTCATCTTTTCACACTAAGCAGATCAGCACTTCTCTTCCTCATTTTTCCTTTAGGTTCCACAGGGATAATTTTCATTCCTAAGTTAATAGAATGAACAATTTTCACGTGAGAATTTGTAACAGGAAACCTGAGAACAAAAGGTGTTAGCTTCAGAGTACAGGCTGCAGATCTCAAACTCCCCACACTAGCTTCAGAGTACAGAATGCAGATCTCAAACTACCCACCCTTCAATTTGGGTTGTTTCCTTTACTGACGTTAAACAGAGATTTCTAGGAGTCATATATATGCATCATTATTTTTTTCTAAAATATAGTTCATAAATGATCACTTCTACCTATAGAATGTATGGACACTGGGCTCACAGTAAATGAAAATAAACAAAATGGGAGAAAAAGCAGTGACCACTGTGTAGAGCAAGCAGGGGCTTTCCAAAGTGATCCCATAATGCACTACATTTCTTCCCCAGCAGGATCTGAAATCTGAATGCATCATTATAAAGTAGCAGGGTAGACTGCTTCTCTCTTCTAAAGATTAACACAAATGGAGCCAAAACAGTTGACTGTAGGGATCATGACAACACACAGACCTGGGTTTTACTATGACCTCTCTGGTGTTGAGTCTTTGATGTTCATTTCCTTGGAGGCGATGCATGACATATAATAGGCTTTTCTTTTACTACAAGTAACTGTGGTAAATGAATGCATCCCATTTTGTATTCCACACTCATTGAATTAATCTGCATTTACTTATTCATTTTAATGAATCACTCCAACACCTTAGTAGTCTTTAAATACAAAACTAACAGAAAATAAACCTCTGTTCTTTGGTCCTCTTTGGTTTGCTATTACTAAATAGTTTATAAGAAAAATGGTTTATACTTTCATGATTTTAGAAATCTAAGATGATGACATAGGTGTCATCTTGGCCTCAACAGGGGCTCTTCTTTCTGGCTAATGGTAGGACAGAGTTCCATGGAGAATAGCAAGGACAAGCATACAGAGTATGTGATTTACATACTCCTACCATAACCCGTGGATGAATCTACTGACCAGTATTAAAGCCAATATATTTGCAACAGAATGAGCCCTCATGACACAACTGCTACTAAAGGTCCCACCTAGACTTACTTGATACGTCAAAAGAGGGTTTTAAGTTCTAAAATGCTTTTAGTGTGTGTGTGTGTGTGTGTGTGTGTGTGTCTGTCTGTCTGTCTGTCTGTCTGCCTGTGTGTCTGTGGGTGTGTGTCTGTATGGGGGGGGGGGCTTGCCATGTTGTTTGAAAATCAGAGGATGACCCATGATTTCTGTTCTTTTCTTCCAAGCTTGTTTGAGACAGTCTCTTGTTCACTACTGCATATGACAAGCTAGCTAGCCTGTGATTTCCAAGAGCAATTCTCCTATACTCCACTTCCATCTCATATTTCAACTACTTGGCCAGGAGATGTATTCTACTGTATCTGGATTTAAATGGGTTTTGAAAATCTGAAACGAGGCCCTTATACTTGTGCAACAAATACTTTTACTCACTGAGCCATCTCCTCTGCCCTCAACATGAACTTTGATAGTGATATTTAAACCACAGCAGTAGTATGAAAAGTTAGTATGCAGAACATTTAACAGTGATACACCAGATTTGCTTAATCTGCTCAGATATGTCCACATATTAAGCTTTCAAAGGGGAAGCAATCAAATCATGAATGGCACTTTCTACCCAGTTCTCTAGTGACTGAAGATTTCTTTAATGAAAAATCTATTTTTTTCTATTTTTTATTAAGGTATTTTTATTAGCTATTTTCTTCATTTACATTTCAAATGCTATCCCCAAAGCTCCCTATCCCCCATCCGGCCTTGCTCCCCAACCCACCCACTAGGCTAGTTGGTGATTTGAGCATTTTAGGTTTCTATTATTTAAGTCGCTCTGTCAAGTCTTCATTCATTTGATTGGTTCCCGAAATTTTAGTTATGGCTATAATGCTTAGATATATATATCTGATCTGTCTGAACTGAAAGAGTCATCCTCTCTCGTTTGTTACAATCCATCAGATGGCCTGCTAGGGCTCCAATATCTTGATTAAAAACAAATCCCTAGGAAGTGCTTTGTCAGTCAGTGATGCTATAGTTGTTATTGTGAAGTCAAAATTCTCACAAGCACCTCAAATATAAGGCAGTGTACATAAAAAACATAAAGAAATATATAATTCTAATAAGTAGGATTGCATTTAGAGTTACTAATTTGTGTGTTATATTTACTATAAAAAACAAAGATCACAAAATAAAAGATACTTAAAAGTATAGTATGTCACAATCAGGAAAGGTCTGAGGGCTTATATGATTGTGATTCTGCAGCTATGAAAAACTTCAAGAGTATCATAGACTCTAACAGAATATATGAGACATTTAGATGCAAATGGAATTAGTATTTCATAAAAATAGCAGTAACCAGGGGATTTGCATTTGATCCTTAAATCTGCATCCCCACCAGGCACTGAAAGAGGGCTAGGTGATGTTATCATGTATGGTTGCCAACATAAAGAGACAAAAATGCAGAGTTTAGGGAAACCATATCTTTTATAAGAGATGGTAAGACTGTTTGAACTTTGGCATGGGCAAACCATTTTCTTTACCTTGTAGATGGTAAAGCATATTGCCTCATGCCCTGTATCCTCTACTTCTATCTTTTACTAAGATACACTTGTAAAGAAAGTTAAGAATTCTGGCTAGAGAGATGGCTCAGCAGTTAAGTTCTCCTACTGTTTCTGTAGAGGACCCAAGTTCAATCCCCAGCGTGCATTTCAGCACTACCTGTAGCTCCAGATCTAGGACATCTGACAGCCTCTCCTCTCTTCTGGTGAGTGTACCTGCACTCAAGTATACCTGCCCCAGGCCCCAACACACACACACACACACACACACACACACAAATGTGTGTGTGCATGCCTGGAATTAAAAATAAGACAAATTATTAAAAATATTTTAAAAGTAATTTATGAACAAAGTCAGTGTTTCTTATCATAGTACATGCAGAAACACAAGATACCCAAGAACAACTGGCTGTCAACACACTGGAAGGGGATCTGAGTAAATCCTCATAAAAACCTGAATATTCTCTCCAGTTTGTGAGTTGTTAATTATTATATCTAAAACTGACCTGCAAACACATTAAGTAACTTTGGGTTCTTGACACACAAAACAAAACAAAACAAAACAAAACAAAACAAAGCAACAACAGCTTAAAAAACTCACAGTGAATATATCCAACAAACATCTGTATGTGCAATTAAATATTGTGTCTGTTACTATGACATACACCTCAAATGAGCAATATACACATATGCCAGGGATATGGAGTGAGGATAGTCCTAACTTTTAACTTTGTGAGGCTTTAAAAAGACAGGGTGGGGTAAGTGCGAGAATAGAGAGATCAATATGTTTTTTTGAATTTTGTCTATATTCATATATAGATGAAAACAGATGTTGGGACAGTGAGGAAGTGGGAGAAGAAAGGAGTGTAGAACACTCTGAACTCTACATGACCAAAATATAAGAAATAACTAATTTCATAGTGGGAGAAGATATTTTTTTAAACATGATGGAAGAGGATGATGTAAAGGAGAGGAACACAGAAGGGGACCAATCAAGGACAAGGGGGACCCATGACAAAGGAATGGAAAGGGGACTCATGCTGGTGTGAGAATCTGTCTGCTCCTCTCTTCAGCCATAATGTGGTAGGCTCTGGCATGGTCATTTTGCCTCCACTGTGTCCCCTAGTCCTAGTGGGACAGTCTCTCCCTCCCTCCATTTACTGTGAGCTCGCCTTCCCCAGGTACCTAGGGCATAGTTCTTTTTAGCCACTGGAAGTTTGATATGACTCAGAGTTGTTAAGATGAATGAGTAAACACTTTTTCTTTTAGATCAAATTGAATTTTTTCGTCTAAAAGTCATCTAAGTGTCATTAAAGCATGAAAAAGTGAGCCACCATGCCACTATACTTGAAGCAGCAGAGAACCCATGCCATCTAAACATGCACAGCAGCAGACAAGAATCTTTACCTACTCAAGTTTCCATCACTGGTGAATCAGCACAGAAACACAAGTCATGCTCCTCAATAAATTGGATGAATTCTAGATCTTGGTGCCTCGATTAGATTTTTTTCCTTCTCCTCATTTTCTGTCTGTGATCACAGTAAAGGAAGCAGCATGAGGTAGTAATTCAGAATTATAAAGGCTGCTGGAGGCCAGCTACAAAATAATGTCATTTCTTATGAGAAATGGCAGTCTAATTTTTGTCTCCCTTCAGTATCCTTCTACCTGCAAGAAGATATCTTCCTCCAAGGCTAGAGGCCTGACATTCTCTATATCCCTGTAACATCCTCAGTAGGGCACCGATCACATCACACTGTACTCTACTTAATTGTCTAATCATTGACATTAGGTTTTAAGGGGTGTAAAAGTGAGCCACAATGCTTAAAACAAAGTCATATAGATTCAAAAAAGCATTCCTAAAACCCATAGCATAATGATCAACAAAGAAAAGTCATAACCTTGGATGTCTGTCTCTAGAAGACTAAACGTGATGACATGTATGTACATTCACATGCACCCACATACATGAATGCAAATATGTACATGAACAAGGAGCACATATACATTAAACAATGCTTGGAAAGATTTTGGCACTAAATTTTGCAGCAGTTTCACAGACTAAACCTATGCAATTAGTCCAACTTGGAATTTCTTAGTTCTATTATATATATTTTTTCTTTCAAAGTGCCAGTTCCTACCCCTTCCCCAACTCTGAACAAGAATGAATCATTTCACCACTTCCTTGGGAGACCTGCACTTTCTAGCTGCTTGGTGAACAAGTTTCATGCAGAGGTTCCGGGCAGATGGTAAGTGCTGCATTTTGCTCTAAAGGAGACTACCTAAGACTCACAGCCAGCTGAACCAGAAGAAAGGCTGAACATAGTTCCCTTCGTTTAACTATTGTGGCAGTTGGTCTTAAGTTCCTCAAAAGTCAGTGCTGCACCATGTGCTTGGAGCCAGAATTGTTATCTTTGTCACCTAAGCTCAAACCTTTGTCTCAGAGACACAACAAAGTCTGACTGATACTATAAAAGAGTGTATTCTATTCTGATCAGGATTCCTCTGGAAGAATGCAGCAGGTAAAAACATTTCTTCATCTTCTGAATTTCCTGAACAATAAGTAGAGGTCTTTATTGCTTGTGTTGCCAGTGGGCAAATTCAGTGAGTGCCTGACCCATCACTTAGACAGAGCTAATGCACAATATCCTTACTGCCCTCAGGAATTGTCCATGATTCTTCACTTTGCTATCACTGCTCAACCATGTAGTAAACATGACCCCTCACAATTGAAAATGGGAAATCGAGTTACCAGCAGAAGTGACTTCCTCAATATTCTGTGAGCTGCACTGATGAGAACTTCAATTTTGCTGTCTCTATACATACTAGTGATGTTCTAAACCATTTATTATACATTGGGTGGGACCTAGGACCAAGAAAAATCAAGTTGGAGGGGCATGGAAAGAGAAAGTGAGGGGAGAGACAGCTAGAATTGAGGAGCACTTGGGGGCAGTGTGGAAACTTAGTGCAGTGGAAATGTCCTGCAGTCTCTGAGAGTGACCCTAGTGAGGGTTACTAGTAATAAAGGCTATGGGATCTGACCTGGCCATCTTTTACAGCCAGGCAGGGATTTTAACGTTGGGATTGGGTTGCGTTCAGTTGAGTTGATGGCTGAGGGGTTCCAGTGGAGACTCTGACACAACTGAGGCCGATGCTATGACAGAGGGTTGCTGCCTAAAAACTGACAGTAGAGACAGATAGCTGAGGAAAATGTCCACACAGCTCATTGACCACAGAGAGGCCTAGCTGGGGCCAGCATGGAGCTTCCACCTCTACCCTTTACAATCCCTTTGGTGCCAAAAGGTACTCTGCAGACTATGGAAAGAGAAACTGGCCCGGACACAAAAGCTTTGACCCCAAACTTGTTCTGCCTGCAAGATGTGCTGGAGCAATGGTGGCACACAGCTTATGGGAGAGGCCAACCAATGCTTGGTTTAACTTGAGGGCTACCCAATGAAAGGGAACCCAATTACTTCACTGCTCAGATGGCCAGGAACTGGAGACTGGCTAATGGATTGATTTCTAATGTTATTCTGCTTCACTCATAGTTTGGTGCCTTGTCCAGTCATCCTCAGATGCCTCCTCTGGCCGCAGATGGGAATGAGTGCAGAGAGTCATAGCTAGACATTATGTGGAGAGTCTAAATTGGAGGTCTCCGTTAGTTCCCTCACCCTAGAAACCAAGGAACATTGAGGAAGAGGGGGAGGGTAAATTGTAGGAGTCAGAGGGGATAGAGGACATCATGAGAACACAGTCTACCCAATTCATGATTCAGGGCTCCTATGGGTTGACAGAGACTGAGCAGAAAGCACAGGGCCTGCATGGGTCTGTACCAGGTCCTCTGTGTATATGCATGGCTGCTATTTTGGAGGTCTTGTGAGCCTCCTAACAGTGGGAGCGGGTGAGTCTCTGACTCTTTTGCTTGCTTTTGGGTCTCTCTCTGTTCCTCCTATTGAGTTTCTTAGTCCAGACTCAACATAAGGGCTTCTACCTTGTCTTACTGCATATTATTTTGCCCTTTTAGGTGATTGTCTCTTGGAGACCTGAATGTTTCTGAAGAGGAAATGGAGATGGAGTGGATCTGGCTAAGAGGAGAGATGGGAGATAGCTGGGAGGAGTGGAAGGAGAAGAAATTGTGGTTGGGATGTACTGTATGAGAGAATAACTTTTTTATAACTAAAAGATGTCTAAACATTTCTCTCTGATTGGGCTTTCATAATTTTCTTTGATCATGCCGTGTGACCTTAAATTTATACCTAGTACATACTGTGTGGAGAAGAGTAAAAGTTGATCCCTTGTTCTATACAAGTTAGAGATTGTTAGCATTCAATTGCCTATAACAACAGCAGGAGTGATGAGAACAACCACAGAATTCAGGGATCTGTGTTTGGTTTGGACTCTAAGGAACAGTCCGGATATCAGAATGACATCGGTTCATTTTTTTTAAGACCATCAAAGTATATACTCTTTAGTGTAGCTTTAGAACCTCATTTCCTTCTTTGTGCTTCAATTACTTGTCTGTTGATAGCCAAAACAAGACATTCTTATTGTTTATAACTACCTTTGGGAATCTTTTTTTTTTTTTTAATCCATTCAGAAAATGGAGGCTTTTCTTGGTTTTCATTCAACAGTCTATCCATGCCACTTTTTTTTTTCCTAGATTTTCTAACTTCTCTAGATTTGTGTTTTGGTTCCTTCTCTTCATCTTTCTCAAGCTCTAAATTGACTAAAGAAAAATTTGCATGTTAATTTTTTCTGACACTGACCTCTTGAGCACTCTGATACCTTATGAAAAATAATTAATTTTCTAAAGTAGTTGAAAACAAGACTTAAACAAAATTATCAGTCCCTTATGCCTGTGTCTAATGATGTATATAGTCGTGGTATCATAGGTTTCAGGAGTCACTTAGACTCCTTAAAGTTATTTCTAATTAATTTTAAATCTATACTCATTAAAATACCTCAGTATGAATTTTTTGTTAATAAAATCTATTATCTATGTTAATGAAAGTATAGTCAACTCACCCTTGTTCCTCTTCTTTCCATTTCTTGAATATTCACACTCTTACCTTATTATTCAATAACACGGAATAATTCTTGATAATTTTAGCATATATATGCTCAAATCAAGAATTATATATAATTTATATACATTAATTATATACATTATATATAAATTATAATTTATATATTACATATAAATTATGTATAATTTATGTACAATTATATTGAATAAATTTTATATAATTATATAAATATAATTTTCCAGGTTATTCCTGGAAATGTTCCAACACTATTACTTATAAATCTCTTGATCAGCTTTCATTGTCCATTCATGGTCAATCTCCTTAGAGTTGCATTATAACTTAGTTATTATCAGTGACAATATCACATGCTTGGTCATACTTACTGACCAATTCTTCCCACCTTTCCAGCTCATTCCCTTAAATAGATCATGTCAAATATTCTTCAGCTTAATTTGGATATATAATTAGTGAATTCACCATCATTTTCTACTCCTTGTTTGACTTCCCTTATTATATTTGTCCATTTCTAACTAAGACTCCATGCCTGCAAGTATCTTTTAAAGTTATTCTCATGTTCCTTGAATTCTCATAACTCTTTCTGACTAGAAAATCATTTAAATTAGTTCTTCCATCTTGATGGCCACCCAGAAATATCCTTCCTAACCAAGTTGATGAAATAATAGACAAGCATACTCTCAGATCTCCATTTAAATGAAGACCTCTTACTGCCAGTGGAGTTAAGAGTTTCAGTGAATATTCTATACCCACATCTCTGATGCTTTCTCCCCATTCATGTAGTAGGTAATAACTAGGCTGTTCCTGATAGCAGATAAGCAATGTATATAGAAAAATAGATAGATAGATAGATAGATAGATAGATAGATAGATAGATAGATAGATAGAGGTAGAGATAGAGATAGAGATAGAGATAGAGATAGAGATAGAGATAGAGATAGAGATAGAGATATACACTCATCCTTCCCTGTACCCAGTGATCTTCAACTACATCTCGAGCTTCTATTTCCTCACTTTAAGATGGATAGATAAACCATCTCAGCTCCAATGTAAGCTCACTTCTGCCAGTTCTCTCCACAGCAACTAAGAATTTTTCTCCCCATACCTTTATCCCCCAGCAGATTTTAGTTCCCTTTAGTCCTCTACCACCATTTTCCTGTCTATATAATGATTCCCATCTGAACACAACCATGATTTGCTTTTAATAATAAAGTAAACCGCCCCCCAGAAGCCACTCCATTTCACTGATTATCTACTCCAACCAACTTTGTTCATCTACCTTTTTCTTAAATTATTCCCTTTCACCTCACTTAATCATCCAACTCTTCTTTTTAAAGCCACTTCTTCAGTTTACTAAAACTCCTTTTGTCTTGGCCACTAATGACTACACACTGTTAGATTTAAAACTATCTTGCCATCTTTTCTGATACCAGTGACACAGTGTAAAAATCAGTTTCTCCTTTCAAAACACATTCTTCACTTGGTCTCCATGACACAGTGCTCTTGTCATTTACCTTCAATTTCTTCTTGTTATTTTTATCACCTTCACTGGCTCTATTTTATGTTCCAGTTTGAACTCAAGAATAGTTCAGGATTCTAATCTCAGACTTCTTTATTTAGGCTTAGTTATAAGCTGTTATCAGTTTTGTTGCTTTAAAGGACATCAGAAAGTTGTTTATTTTCAACATGTCCATGCCCAGGGCCATTGTCCTAATCTCTAGATTTGTGTTCAACATTGGATCTTTTAAGTTTTCATTTGAAACATGTAGTGGTGAATCTCAGACGTTAACTTGAGATCAAGAACAACCAGGAAGATAGGGCTCTAGGAAGCCTGTGAGGAATTATCTTGATTAGCATAATTGAAGTTGGAATGTCTGCTTATTGTGAGTGGTAGCATTCTTTGGACTTGGAACCTCTCTAGTATTAAAAAAAAAAAAAGGAAAAAAATGAGTGAAACATATATTCATTACACCTTGTTTATTGAATATAGACGAAATGTGACCAGCTGTCTACCACCATGCCTTCCATGACTGAGGCTATGTTATTCCTGCCTTGGCCAACTGTATCCCTCTGAAACCATGAGCCAAAGTAAACATTGCATTGCTTTGATAAGGATATTTTATCACTGTAATGATGTGTAACCATGACAAATGTAAGCAGCTCACACAGGACAAATTAAATTCAAAGTATCCATTCTCTCTCTCTCTCTCTCTCTCTCTCTCTCTCTCTCTCTCTCTCTCTCTCTCTGTCATTTTATTTTATTTTAAACCAGGGATGTTTACAGGTCAGGCTGTTGGACTGACCAGTCTTCAGCCTTGACATTTGTTTCAGTCTTAACATCTGATATCAACATCCTTCAGTGATAGCCCTCCCATGTAGCCTCTGTGCTCTCCCACAATACTTATATACAGTCCCTATACTTATATACAGTCCCTATACTTATATACAGTCCCTATACTTATATACAGTCCCTATACTTATATACAGTCCCAATACTTATATACAGTCCCTATACTTATATACAGTCCCTATACTTATATACAGTCCCTATACTTACATACAGTCCCTATACTTACATACAGTCCCTATACTTATATACAGTCCCTATACTTATATACAGTCCCTATACTTATATACAGTCCCTATACTTATATACAGTCCCTATACTTATATACAGTCCCTATACTTACATACAGTCCCTTGGCTGAGATTTTACTTACAGATTTTTCAATGTTGATTTTTATTGCTATTTGCTCTTGTGTGCATATGATTTCCATGAGATCATATTCCCTTGAACCCCATGCTTAGAGACTATGTGTGACTCAATGAATAGTGAGCACTCTACTTAACACTCAATGACACATTTTATGAGGAAGAACTGGCAAACAATGGGTATTATATTATATATTAACACTTAGAGCAGAGCTTTTATTTAGAAATGGCTTTATACCTGTGTTTTCCTACAGAGTCCACTCTGATTTTTCAGTCAATCATGCTCTGTCTTAAGAAATGCAATGATCACATAATTTCTGACATAAACACATTTACAAATTTATCCTTTGCTGCCAATATGCTCAAGGCAAAAAAATGATAAAGAAATATTAAAGATTTTTCTTTAATCTAGTTTAATTACTCTTGATATAAATCTATTCAGTGACACATTTTTGGCATGATTGCCATCCGTTGCTTGTACAGAGTCAATCAAGAATTGCTGTGGATATCAGAATCAACTTTACTGTTGATGAATTAAAGATGCTCAATTACAATTGTCTGACTTATGTTTAGTTTAGCAGCATATATCATTAAGAATTCCTGTGTTTTATATGTGCTAGTCATTAGATGAATGTAGACATGATACTTCTTATGAAATATTTATTTGATATTGTAGGCATAAATTTTTCCAACCTACTTTAATAGCATTCAACTTCTTCTCTAGTCCACCCCCACGAAAGGTAGTGGAAGAACAAAGTTATTAGGGCATGGGAGAAGTAGACCTGTTTAGAAATAGTTTTTTTTGGGGGGGAGGGGGCAAGCCCAATCTTTTGTCAGGATATCAGCAGCTCAGTCTAGTAGCAAACACCAAATACAAATCAACAGCTGCAGTCCAGGCTTGTCAGCAGATACCACACAGGAACCAGGAACCGCAGTCTAGACTTCCTGGCAGTCACCACACAGGAACCAGCAAGGGCAGTTCAATCCAGACGAAACCGCAAGGCTTGCCAACCAGCCCAAGGTTGCCATGGAAGTTGCAAGAAGTCAGAGGAAGCTCATGAGAAGTTCTTTGGCTAGTTTCTTTCTACGGCATCACCACAAGCAGAGCTCAGGAATGTAATGATAGGCAAACCAATATGGGCTTGAAGTCAGAGAATAACAGTGAGGCAGAGCAAAGCAAAGCAATGCTCAAGCTCCCCCTGAATGTGGGGTCATATTTATATTCCTTCTGAACAGCATGCATCCTCTTATGTGTCTGCTTTAGCAAAACATCCTTTACCTGTGTTCCTCAGCAAAATATCATTTGACATAACCGACTTTACAAAGAAATCATAAGTTTCCATTTCAAGAAATATTACGAATGTGTGTATCCCTGGGTCCATGATGCAGCTTTGTACCAGGAAGTGTTTGTGAACCACAAGAGACCACCAAGAAGCTGTTTTTTGATGTAATTACATTAGGATCTCTTTGCTATAAACTCGAGTTTGGGCTTACTCACTGCTTATCTGCAAGCCATTTTGCTGAAGCAGCCCTCAACTCTCATCAGGATGAGGTTTTACAGAGAGTGGTGTGTAAGAGTGTGTCCAGCCTGGCAAGTAACTAACTGAATGTCTAGTGTAAGCTGACAAGTGGAGCTTCTGAAGCAAAATGGTGTGCAATCACAAAGAGTCTGAAAGTATACACCTGAAACAATTACACTAATCTGACTAAAAATTGCTAAGAAGTAGCTAGGCAGTAACTCTGGACAAGGACGGGCCATAGGGTCCTTCCTAGTATGTGGAAGTTATAGGTCAAGTTATCAGGCATTTTTCCTTCTCTCTCTCTCTCTCTCTCTCTCTCTCTCTCTCTCTCTCTCTCTCTCTCTCTCTCTCAGATGGAGGCTGGTCCCAAGATGGAGTAGGTTTGGCCTCTAAGTAGTAAATAGTAATATTACAGTTAATATCCACAATGTTTCAAGATAGCAGTAATTGATCAATTTGAGAAATTTCCATTTCAAGTCTTTACGGTCTATCCTGGGCTGACTCCCACAAAACAAACAATACAATTTTTGCTATCCTTTAGTTATTCCATAATTTTATGCACATTTCCCCAGAAACTCCCAAATGCACAGTTCAACCTTATTGATATTAAGTGATATACACTCTCCAAATGTTATAGAAAGGGAAATGATCAATGGAGGTTCAAATCCAGATTTGATGATAAAGTAGCCAAGTGACCTTTGTAAAGCAAGAATGCTTCTAAAATTTTATCTTACTTTTCTTTCACCTGATAATTATGTTATCTTGGGGGAGAATGACAAGATTTACTGAAATAATAGGAATGAATCATCTGCAAAGCAGATACTGAAGTACTAGTTAGAAGGGGTTAGATCAGCTTATGACCTACTCTTAAAGAATTACAATCTGCCAAACCTGATGTCAAACTTCCCACTCTGTCTCCTTTATGAATGCAGGTATCTTTATTAGTATTTTGTTACCCATCTTAAACACATAAGCCTTTCATTTCCTTGTGGCTAACATTAGATTTAATCCTGCAGGGATAGAGCCAGCCTTTGCTTTTCCCTCAGCTCCTTAGAGAATTCAGTGCAGCATACCTACTGCACACAGAGAGTTATAATAAGTTTTCAACCCTGGGGATATTTTTTCAGAGTTAAAATTGTTATAGAACAGCAAAGAGTGAAAAATGGGCTGTGAAAGCTTGGGCAGTAAAGATTTACAGAGGGTACTGGCACTTCTCTTCCCAGTGGCGCAATCACTGAGTCCTCTTTCAGATATCAAGACTCTCTGGTAAATTTATGAGAGCATCCAAAACATCCATTGCTCCCCCTTAATCCCAGTTACCAAAACCCATGCTTCAGGAACTGCTAAGTAAGTGACACCAATGTAGAACTACCTCAAGTGCTTGGCTTCCTGCTCTTTGGAATTGGTATTAGCTCCCAGTCTTGCAAAAAGTAGAATTGTACTATACCATTTCAGTGAGCAATTCTGCTACACAACTGTCAGGTGCCCAGGAAAGCTAGCTGCTAGTTGGAGACAGACCCCACTCCTTAGTACTTTTCTTATTATCTCTCATCTCTTCCAGAAAGAATAATGAAAGAAATGTGGAAGAGCAGGAGCACAGTAAGAAGCGTTGTTAGACTGTCAGTTGATACTCCATACAATATCGAAACAGATTACCGTGGCCAGGGTGAAGCATAATTTTAGGTCTCACGGGGCCTCTCAATTTGCTCTAGCAGCTGTACTATGCCTAAATTACCATTAAAGAAGGCTTATTTTAAAATACAATTAAGCATTATGAAAACAACAAACATCTTTTCTAGTGGTTTGATACCACAATGACAGACAGCTGATCACATAGTGTTATCAGTGGCTCACAGAGCACCTGAAGTATCAGTAGAAGAGTGGGTATATCAACTCGAAGAGATGAAGTGCTATGCATTTGCTGATTGCTGGCCCTTCTCTTAATGAGAACCATCTCTGAGACACAATTTCTGTCATCATGCAATTTGCATACATTTGTTGAAGTCATCTATTGCAGCTTTAAGGCCTCCCCCCCCCCCCAAACAAAAGCAATAAGCTAGGAAATTCTGGTACTGGTCCCAGAATACCTCCAATTTCTGGACACATGTTTCCTGTCAAGATCATGGTTGACCTTGTTTCTACAACTCTATCTATTACTAAATATAATAAACAAAGACATATTAAAATATGCCATCCTCTAAACATCATAGATCTTAATTTTAAGGCATAGTTACCGCTCAGTTCTCTACATCTATTGAAAATTTCTCATCATTACCCTATTACGGCTTCAGGGTTGACTGCCCTTCTCCAATGCGTATCTCTTTCATTTGGCTAAATATGCTCTTTTGTCCTTCCTCTTCCTCTTCCTCTCTTTGAACTTTCCAAATACCCATCTTCTCTTACTCTAGATAGCCTATTTACAAGAACATCCATTTCTAAAATGACCCCTAATAACAGTCAGTTCTTCAATCTAGACTTCAGAGCTATGCATTTCAAATTATTGTCATTTCTGAGAAATCGTCTAATCTTGTAAATTTACTTGACAAGCTTGATAAAAAATGCCCAGAGTACTTAACTTTTGTGTAAGCACAGTCATTTCTGGTTTTGAATATATCCATTACATAATCCTACAGGTGTATATATGAGTGTGTGTGTATAAGTGTGTTCACAAGTGCACACACATGTGTGAGCATTCTTATATGTGTGAATGTGTTTACATTCAAGGTGTATGCTGGCTTTATTTCTTAGTATAGTTCAGTCTTGATAACTATAATTCTTCTAATGGCAGGATATACCTATACAACACCCGTAGAGATAGTTCAGTTGGTTATGATTCCTAAATGTCTATTTGACTTATTTAAGCAAAAGTAGATGAACACAATATTTGCCATGGTAGCTGAAAAACAGATCAATATTTATAATATGCTGTACCTTTAAAAATCAACACTCAGTTATAAATATAAAATTATAGAAATAAATTTTAATCTACATAACACTATGTTCTACAAACTTTTATAGTATATTCTATATAATGAAATATATATTTCCTAGTGATCCAATTATTTAGATTTCTTTAAACAGATTTATTTAATTTATAAAGTATAAATATTAATAATATGAAGGGCACAACCTCAGGGACATAAGTATCTTATTTAGTATTTATAATGCTTTTTTTTTTTAAAAAAAAAAGATTTATTTATTATATGTAAGTACACTGTAGCTGTTTTCAGACACACCAGAAGAGGGCACCAGATCTCATTGCGGATGGTTGTGGACCACCATGTGGTTGCTGGGATTTGAACTCAGGATCTTAAGAAGAGCAGTCAGTGCTCTTAACCGCTGAGCCATCTCTCCAGCCCCCATTTATAATGCTTTTAAAAATTATTTCGTTTTAAATTGTGTGTGTCTATGTGTGTATGTGTGTGTGCATGCATGCACGTGCCTATGTGGGGGTTTATGAGAATGAGTGCAGGTGCCATTGGTGGCTAGAAAAGCACACTGGATCCATTGTAGATGAGATTATAGGTGGCCATGAGCTGCCCAATATAGGTACAGTGATCCAAATATGAGTCCTTTGAAAGAGAAATACATTATCTTAATTGATGAGCTGGAGTGTCTTTGTCTAGTATTTGAAATGCCTATAAGAAACCTTCTATTTTTAATTTTGCCACATTCTGTTTAACATTTATATGAAAACTTATAGGTAAAGCTTTCTATAAAGTCCTTTATAACATGACTTCTTCATCTTATGAAATAAATTACTTCAAGTCACTGAGTGACCTGAGACATTACAAGAAAGTTCAAGCAAATATATAATCTAACTAAGTTTGTGAAGAGTCTGTTGAATTATTAGAACACTTCCTATTTCTTAGCATCTGCAAATCATACTTTTATGTCATGTATATCAAAACACAGGCTCTTAAAATCCCTGTAAAGGGAATGGAAAGCAAAAACTTACATTTGGGAGCCTCTACCCTAAAGGAGAAGATGTAAGTTTAGCAAAAGGAGAAGTATACAGCCAGCAGTGCTGTCAAATAGAAAGCCAGGAGTCAGGAGAGTCTAAGCAAGGAGATGGAAAATGAGTAATCAGCATCCTCAGTGGAAATCTGTGCTTATGAGATGCTGCCCTAAGTAGTACATATTTTAGGAAAGGCCAGTCACTCAGTACCAAGTTCTTATTGATTGATTGATTGACTGATTGATCATAGGACTAGATCCCACTCCTTGGGATACTTCTTTGAAGGAATTTAGGCTTTCCCTTTTCACGATGGTTTTCAGGAGCATGTGTATATGTACTAGGATGTTTTACATAATTCTGAACCACCTCATTTTGAATATTTTACCTCAATTTTAATAGATAATGTAGCCATGCAATGGCAGTGCAGTCATGCAGTACATGATTACATATGATCTTAAATTTTATTTCACATTGATCAACGATAACAATGTCTCAAACTAGGTAAATAAAAAAATTTGCATTGTGCTTTACAACAAACTCTTTCTATATTTTATTTAATTTAAATTAATAAAATTATATTTCATTTTCTAGACCAACTATTTCAAACCTATTAAGAACGGACTTCTAAAGTGTCCATAAAATTATTATTACTGAAGTATCAATTCCTGACATTGGTACTTTGATAATTGCAATTACCCACTGGGAAAACTAGATGTTTATAATGCTACAGATAAAGAAACTGGGACATAGTGGACATTGTACTTTAAATCTGAATCAAAATAATAGCATAAAATTATTATATGTACAAGGATATTACAATTTTCAATTCTTTTCAACAATTATCTATAAGCATGCAACATGGTCATTCATCAGCATACCTAATGATCTTCTGAGCTGTCTAATGAATCTAGAGCAGATTATCTGCTCTTTCAATGATTGTTAAGATCTTTTTTATAAGTAAAGACTTAAGCCTTCAAAACAATACGTGACTTACCTAAACATGAATTAAATTTTGCCTCATGGTAATTTTACATACATTTTCTTGAATCTATATCAGTGAATATATCGTGGCAAGGAAGGAAGAGTTCATTCAAACAATGTTTGCTGAACACAGAGGTAGCAATAGTTCTGCTATATACTTGTCAAACTCAAAATCTTTGAATATATTATCCCAGTGGTTGGTGTTATTCAAAACAGATTTAGAGAGTGAGTCTATATTTCTGGCTTACTTCTGTATGTGTGATACCAACTTTGAGTTATAGAAAAGCTTAAGTAATTACCAAATTTTATTTTTTTTTATTCTTTGGGAAATTCATACAGTATATTTTATTATATTTCCCTCCATCCAACAACCCCTCTCTTTATGGTCCTTCTATCTCTTAAATAAAGATAAAAGATTCAAGTCACTAAAACCTATGGAATCTGATTTGTCTTGGCCAGTTACTTCTGAGGAAGGAGCCTACCTTATATTGTGGTTGATATAGCCAGTGAAAAAAGCTACTTTTCTGTCTTCCTGCAGCTATGATTTGCAAATCACTTTTTGTCTGGGGTTGAGGAGTTATGCCTACTTCCCCTTGGTTGTGCCGGGATTTGGTCCAGTTTGAACTTGTGTAGATCTTGTGCTTGGTGATACAGACTCTCTGTCTTTACAGGTGCATTTGCCATGAAATGCTTGGAAAATGTCCAAATATTTTGTTCGTCATGTCTCTTATGAAGATCTCTGAATCAGTGCCTCCTAATCCATCTCTTTCGACCCCTAAAAACCAGGGGATCACATGTCTTTTTATACCAACAGTACTAACCTTGTCCATTTAACCTGTTACTATACAAATGTCCATTATTGCATTTTCTAAACTATGTGAAAAATATGTGTGTAACACAATCTGATAGAATACACAGCTTAATAATTCATAATAACTATATGTATGTTAGGTAAGAAGGGTGAAGATGCTAAGTCCCTGGAACTCTGGCCAGATAAGTTTATATAATAAACAACATGGTGGTAGATCAATTTTAAAAGGCCATTGAATGAATTCTTCTTCCTGAAACTTTCCGGGTTTACTCATCTTTTCTCTCAACCTCTCCTCACACAGGGCAAATAATTATCTTGTACTTATAAATGGGGTGCTGAAGGAGTGTCTGAGAAGTGCCTAGCTCCTTCCTTACTGAGACTACAATACTGCTCACCCTGAAGAAGAAAATAGGACTACTGTGGAGGTAAGAAGGCACAGAGATCTTCCATTAGTACTATGTCCAATTTTCTGAGGAACCTCCAGACTGATTTTCAGAGTGGTTGTACCAGCTTACAATCCAACCAGCAATGGAGGAGTGTTCCTTTCTCCACATCCTTGCCAGCATCAGCCCTCACCTGAATTTTTGATCTTAGCCATTCTGACTGGTGTGAGGTGGAATCCCAGGGTTGTTTTGATTTGCAATTCCCTGATGATTAAGGATGTCGAACATATTTTCAAGTGCTTCTCAGCCATTTGGTATTCCTCAGTTGAGAATTCTTTGTTTACCTCTGTACCCCATTTTTTAATGGGGTTATTTGAATTTCTGGAGTTCAGCTTCTTGAGCTCTTTGTATATATTGGATATTAGTCCTCTATCAGATTTAGGATTGGTAAAAATCCTTTCCCAAAGTGTTGGTGGCCTTTTTGTCTTATTGACAGTATCTTTTGCCTTACAGAAGCTTTAAAATTTTATATTTTAATGATATAATTATTGCTTAGATTTTTAACCCATGCTAAGTAAAAATATAACAATTTATATAGAATACAAAAATCGATGGATCAATAAAGTTTATGTCAGTCGGCTGTAATAAAACACTAAGAAAAGAAAAATCAGTGCTGTATTTTGTCTTTTTTCGATTTTTGAGGGTTTCTCTGTGTAGTCCTGGCTGCCCTGAAACTCACTCTGTGGACCAGTCTGGCCTTGAACTCAGAGATTCACCAGCTTCTTCTCCCGTGTGCTGGGATTAGAGGCATGCAACACCACTGCCCAGCTTATTTTATCTTTTTACACTCTAATTATCCCAATAATGGAATTTCTTATGGGTATTCTAGGCTAAAAATTATTTTTCACATTGGTAATTGGTATACTGGAGTATAATATGCTTCTCTTACACAGCCAAACGTGGATTAAGTTAATTTAGTTTAAGTTTCTGAATAATGTAATTAAGTTGTATTCAGGAAAAACTATCCAAAATAACCAAAATAATAAGTGTCTCCATGTAAGACACGAATGAACCCTCACCGCACGCCAGGTTTCTGACTTCAGAAGCTAGCAGTATCTTTCATGTGCACAAACAGAAGCATTTCTGTCAATGTATGCTCATGAATTACATCCAACTGTGGTAAATATAAACTATACTTAACAGCATGCTAAATACATGCTCATGCTATAATTACTATGAAACACTACAGAATAATGTCAAGGGAAAGAGAATGAGTACCAGGCCCTAAAATTGAAAAGGTGTCCCGTCTTCAGGGACTACAATTGTGCAGTGGGGAGAAGGGGCAGGCTTTGCAGCGTGATGCTAGCTCCATCTCCTTTTTCTTTCATTAAGCAACCAGAAGTTCTGTACAGATTCGAGTTTAAAAAATCAAATAATGCGACCAAATACATTACATTACTTACTAACCTCTGGCCTCTGATTCTTGAAGTACTAAATAGATTTAAGTTCACATGAAATAAAACTCATTGCCCTAGATTGAATTAGTTCAGACCTTTTAAAGTCAGGCAGGGGACAGAGTGCCTGCGTATAAATGTATCCCAGTCAGAGTTTTAGTGTGGTTGTTGAGAATGAAACCAAGACACAGTGGTGAAAAACTACCTCATGTAATACACTAGGAGAAAATTTTACATCTACTCTGCTCAGTCATGGTTTTATAAATTAATTTGTGTTTTAGAATATTATATATGAATAGTCTACCTATATCATGAATGTTGTATGTACATCATTCCTCTTCATTATTGGCCTTCCTATTTCTCCTGTGCTTCCAAAACTTATGGACACACACACACACACACACACACACACACATATATATATATATATATATATATATATATATATATATATATATACTTATAGTTATAAATTAGATTATTACATAATTTATATTAATTATATGACTAAATTATGTGGTTTATTATATTATATAATTTAATTATTATATAAATTTAAGAATCAGACCTCCTGAACTTATTTAATGCTGCTTATATGTATGGGTGTTTTAGAACTGAACTTTAGGACTTGGGGTTTGGAGAATGTCTTCTCCAAGGATGAGCCTCCAGATATGTCATTCAATCTGAGTATTAAATATCAATACATGAGCTAGGCATGGTGGTGCACGTCTTTAATCCCAGCACTTGGGAGGCAGAGGCAGGAAGATTTCTGAGTTCAAGGCCAGCCTGGTCTACAAAGTGAGTTCCAGGACAGCCAGGGCTATACAGAGAAACCCTGTCTCGAAAAACAAAAAAAAACAAAAAACAAAAAAAAATCAATACATTCTTTTCTCATTATAGTGTCCTGAAAACAAAGCTTTCTAATTGAATCTCTACTAGTTCACTCATTCTTAATGTAGTTAAAGAGAAATCATAATTTTCTGAACATAGCAGGCATTTTGTATAGGTTGAGTTCACTCATCCATACCTGAATTAATAACTTCATTTTTTTCCGAGTCACTGAATTGTGTGTGAACAATTATACATGATAATTTAATATTTTTCTCATGCTGGAGATCAAACCCAGGTTCTCATTTATGCTAGGCAAGTACTCTCACAATGATTAAAAATCTTCAGCTTGAAAACTCAGTAAAGGAAGATCCATAGATCTCAGATAGAATGCTTGATCAGCATACACAGGCCTTGAGTTCAATCCCCAGCACCACAAATGTAAATGAAAAGGGGAAACTAGTTGCATAAATTTCGATCATTTCATTGGGCTCTCTTCCATGCCCAGAACAACAAATACTTTTAGAAGTGTGAACATTTTCAACTGTACACATTTTCAGTATGATCTCATTTATACGATCTAATGTTTATTGCTTTAGCACAAAACAGGCATGAACATTATATGAACATGTTCTAGTAAAAATACTTGTAGCAAAGAGGCTAAAGATGGGGCAAGGCACACAAGGGTATATTTTGCCAACCTTGGATCTATGCCTGCGAATAACTTCCTGACAATGCTTCATCCCCAGTGGCTTTGGCCTTAATTTTAAGGTTCATCCTTTCTACCCCGTGCTTTGTGAGTTATTCTCATTATACATGCTCTCAGGTATTCCAGATTTTACTGTTTTCCAGATAGTAAGCTTCCAAAGTGCCTAGTGAACCGTCTCTCTTACAAGGGACAATTGAAGTAATCAATAAGAGTTTTGGAAACTTTAGGTGCTATTCACAGTACTTCTTGCATACTGTGCAAGAAGGTCATTCTGTCGGTCTTTAACAGAGAGCTTAATGTATAATATTGTGAGCAAATCCCACTTCTAACACACCCAGTTGAGCAATCCTTCACGGGATAGGAGCCAGTTTTAGTAGGTAAGTTTAATTTTGAGTGGTAACAACTTAGTCTAGCACTGAAAGAGCTCCATCCTGAAGGTTTCGGGAATGCAGGAGCACAGCATTTCAGTCATTAGGAAATGAAGGAGGAGAGACAAAGACAGAGAGAACTTTTTCACCCAAGCACATTTATTTCAGTCCTTCTGTGGTAGATGGTGAGTAACAAAGCCATAGCCTCCAAAGGGACCAAGAAGAAGAGACGAAAGCATACTCAGCCCTAAATAGACTATCTGCATCACAGAACCTCTTCCTAAAGATGTAAAGTCATTGTTAAGTCCCAAGGCCTACGAATCATTGCAGAAGATGGGACGCTGTGATTGTAGGAAACAGAGGCAGTGGATGACTAACAAGGAAACTACATTTTCTGGTAACGACAGGGCAGGTGCACACCTGAACTCACAGTACTTGTGACTGCACGCACAAAGTCAACGTGAACCAAGTCCCAAATAGAGACAGGAAGTGGACACGAAGTCCCACCCCTAGCTGAGGGACCATTGGACTGTAGCTGCTGGGAGAGGGAGAGTAGGTTTTCTTCAAGGGTCTAGCCCCTGACAGAGCCACCATGACCCAGTGCATGGTAACAAACCCAAGAGTATATAGGCACGCCAAATTAGACTAAATTACAGGTCTCAAGCACGAGAACAAAAGGTCATGTGAGTGGAAAGAGGGATGACGATAAGAAGAGTTTGAGGAGAGGACTGACAGGCATCAACACATTGTATGAAAATGTCAACAAATTAATAAGAGTTAAAAGTGTCAGCTTAAAAAATAATCAGTCCACAACTATCTAAGTTTTCTAATAAGTTGTGATTTAATTAAAAAAAATAGCAAAATACATCTGCTTCCATGACCCTTGGAAGACTTTAGGTAATAGCCATATTGACATGCAATGAGATAGGGAGATAATGCGGTATTAAGAAGTCATTTGTGCAGGTAAAAACTTGAAATTCTTCCACTTAGTAAGGAGAGACTGTATCCATATATTGATAGGAAAAATGTGTTCCTCATTTGGGTCTGAAGGAAGAAGAGGAAAAAACAAGTGCTAAGTAACTGCCACCCAAAGAGTCGCAGGTGTCCTTGTTTTGGTTTTTGATGTTGTTTTGTTTGTTTTGTTACATTGCCAGACAAGGTTTTTCTTTATTTTCTTTTTCTTTTCTTTTCTTTCC
>NC_034608.1:80787490-80799061 GCF_900095145.1 Mus pahari | reverse complement strand
TCTCTCTCTCTCTCTCTCTTCTGTGTGATTCTGGCTGTCCGGGAACTCACTCTGCAGGCAGACCTGATTGGCCTTGAATTCAGAGATTTGCCTGGCTTGCCTACAAAAGACACGTGGGAACGAAAACCCAGTGCAGGAAGGAAAGACTAATCGAAGTTCACAAAGCCATGGTTTGGATGGGTTTTAAGCTTGACTCATTTGATAAGTTTTTCTGGTTATTACCTTCTGCTGTCTCTACTTACTCACATGGAACTCAATTACCACTCATTCTTGTTTAGCCTAGTCAAGCAAAGCACAGGACAGCAAAACAAACTGGCTGACACTATGAGAAGTGTTTTGAAGATTATCCACTGGCTTTCACTTGTGTTTGGATTCCCTGCAAAGCAAAATGTAATGTTGAAAGTGTAAGAAATTATTCTGAGGTCAGTGCAGAAAAACTCACAGGAATTAGGGTTTCTCTCACAAAAACGATGAACTATGTAAATAGAAAGACACACTTGGATAATTCAAGAGACTCATTCTTCTGAAATTATGTATATATATGTGTATATATATATACATATATATTCACATAGACACATATATACATATATATACACACATATATGCATATATACACAGAAGTGAGCTATTCAGTATTAAGGGTGGTTTTGATAAATAGACAGAGTGGAGAAGAAATAGACTTTTATCCAGAAGAGCCACTTACAATCAGACACAAAGCTGTCCTAACATCACTGCCTCTGCTGGTAGACACTGTCACTCTGAGGTCTTCCCTTGTGACATTTTTTATTGCCAGGCATTGTTACTGTCATCAGAAGTGAAGTGCACAATTCAGCTCATCTCAGGCTTAATAAATGTTAATTGACTAGACTACTGGCTTTAACCCCAGCAGGAATTGGGTGTTCACTTAACATTTGCCCTGCAGGGGACAGCAGGCTTAAAAAGCAGCCCTGAGGTTCTTTAGTGTTCAGAACCCCAGGCAAGTGAGCTATGCCTTTGATTGCTACTTACAGGAACCATCTTTGACAGATGTTTTTCAAATTTTATAAAACAGTGTATGGAACTCTTCTAACTCTTTTTTTTACTTAGAATGAAAGGGTATCCAAATTTATAAACATGTCAATTAGAAGTGACTTTTACAGCCTCGTTAAGCAGCACCAAAATTGGTTTTAATTGTGGAGTAATTTTATTTCTACAAACATTTTGACAAAACTGCTAGGAAATATAATTTAATGAAAGCAACAATCACTTTTATATAATCAATACAATTAAGACAAACCTTTTAAAATAGTCTTTCTTTAGTAGTGCCTCCGCTGAAGACAAGGGTTTTAAAACTGAAGAAAATAACGTGACTGTTACGAATGTTTTCAGGAAAAAAAATGTATTTGAGAGAATATGTCTATAAATAGTAATAAATATTTTAATTTTCCCTTCATCAGCACACGCATGCAATAAAATGTCAGGTAAAAGGGAGGTGTTTGTTTGTTTGTTTGTTTGTTTGTTAGATAGTTGCTAAATTCAGGACTCTGAGTATCAGGTGTAGATCTGATGCCACTATCTGAATAAAAGTCTCTTTTTTGTTAAAACGCATTAATAATCAGACTGGTGAATCTCTGAATGACCTCAGACCTATAAATTTTGGGGACCCTTCTAGGATTTGGGTATTCAGCAAGAACTACCTTCTTTTTCTAGCTGACCTTGGGACCCTGGAAAGTTCCAGTACACTGGGAACAGAGAAACCCAGCAATTAGATGGAATCACTGGCATGTTCTCAATGCTTAGATTTCAGAAAATCATAGGCGGTGTATGGAGCCATTTTTATCACCTTTGTGAGACTTGTGGATACAGCATCTATTACCAAGTCTGAGGGACCATCAGGACTCTGCTGGCTGTCATTTGGCTTTCCAGAATATTGTCTGTCTCTTTGGAGCTGGGTAGATTGCGGTTGGTGTTGAATCTTCTTCTTCTTTTTTTTTTTTAAATGGACTAGGCCAACTGAGACATGCATCATGCCCCCCCCACACACACACACACACCTCTCTGGTTGGTGTATCTGAAAGCTTTCTCCTACAGCACCCCTATCTATTTCCTGGCTTAGTTTCTTATCTCTAAAGCTTCGTTGTTCTCAACTTACTCCATGCCTTCACCTTAATCACTGGATAAAGTTTTGCAGAAATTCAGGTGTCTTTTAGGTATAGGTAATATTAAATTGTTTTATGCTGTTCCACTTCAATGACATTCTGGCTATGGGATTGGTTAAGGCTCCCCCTCTTCTGGACATAAGCATGCCTCTTTAAAGGTTTCCTTTAAAATCGCTGTTCCAGGTCAGGTGGGCCGGCTATGTGACAGGGACAGAAGAGGAAAACAGGACAAAAGGTCCCACTGTTCCTAATGGAAATTCTTGTTACTCATCTCTGCTCCACACTATGTCTCCGTATTTGCTTCCGTGAGCATTTTGTTCCCCCTTATTAGAAGGACCAAAGAATCCACACTTTGGTCTCCCTACTTCTTGAGCTTCATGTGGTCTATGAATTATATTTTGGGGTATTCTGAGCCTTGGGGCTAATATTCACTTATCAATGAGTGCATACCATGTATGTTCTTTTGTGACTGGGTTACCTCATTCGGGATGATATTTTCTAGTTCCATTCATTTGCCTAAAACTTTCATGAAGTCATTGTTTTTAATAGTTGAGTAGTACTCCATTGTATAAATGTATCACATTTTCTGTATCCATTCCTCTGTTGAAGGACATCTGGGGTCTTTTCTGCATCTGGCTATTATAAATAAGACTGCTATGAACATAGGGGAGCATGTGTCCTTATTATATGTTGGAGTAGTTTTTGGGGTATATGCCCAGGAGTGTATAGCTGGGTCCTCAGGTAATACTATATCCAATTTTCTGAGGAACCGCCAGACTGTTTTCCAGAAGAGAAAGTGGAAAAGAGCCTCAAACACATGGATACAGGAGGAATTTTCCTGGACAGAATACCCATGGCTTGTGCTCTGAGATCAACAATAGACAAATGGGACCTCATACAATTGCAAAGCTTCTGTAAGGCAAAGGACACTGTCAATAGGACAAAACGGCAATCAACAGTTTGGGAGAAGATCTTTACCAACCCTACATCTGATAGAGGGCTAAATTGCAATATATACAAGCAACTCAAGAAGTTAGACTCCAGAGAACCAAATAACCCTATTAAAAATGAGTTAAATAAAGGATTCTCAACTGAGGGTTATCAAATGGAGGAAAGCACCTAAAGAAACGCTCAACATACTTAGTCTAATGACTAAGAAGTGCAAATCAAAACAACCCTGAGATCCCACCTCACACCAGTCAGAATGACTAAGACCAAAATCTCAGGACACAGCAGATGCTGAGGAGGATGTGCAGAAAGAGGAGCACTCCTCCATTGTTGTTGTGATTGTAAGCTGGTACAGTTGTTAATTTCGACTCGTCTTTTAGGCACAATTGCTGCCCGCTACTGTCTCCCAACTGGAAAACCATGCACTTATCATTACCCCTAGCTCCCACCCGCCCTAAACTGTAGGGGCTAGTCCCATCTAGCCCCCGCTGGACACCCCGACCACCTGCCTGTAGAAGCAGCCTGTGTGGTCACTCAGTTTTCAGATCTCCTGTGGCTCTTCAACCCTTGTCCATCAGAAGCTTGGCAAAACTCTTATCTCTCCTTCCTTATGTCTCCCTTTTCCTCCAGGCACCCAGAAGTACCTCCCTGTACCTTCCACCCAGCAACTGGCCCATGGCTTTCTTCACTGACAGATCAAAGACTAACTGGAAAACAGGACCTTAGCATCAGAATCGTACCTACAAAATCTCTTGTGCGAGGTTTGGTACATGGTGAGATTTCTGTGATATAACTTGGCTCCCAATCACCACAATACCTTTGTGCCAGAAAAACCTTTTTTTTTTTTTTTTTTTTTTTTTTTTTTTTTGGTGCTGTGACATAGATAGGCTCTCCTGGTGCCTGTGCTCCTTCTTAGGTGGGACAGAACCTTATCAGGACTTGCCATTCATCTCCAGTGCACCAATGGGAGCCTCACCTATTACTCAGCACCCCATCTAGTAGCTGCAATTTTATAAGTTTCCATGTCAGGTTGTGTAGAGGCTTTTATGAGTCAGAGGAAGTGGCAGCTGAGCACTCAGAACTCTTCTCATACTCTTGACCCTTTCCTGTGGATGAGACCTCATTACTGAGCTCCTGTGTTTTTTGCTTTCTGGCTTCATTAAAAGCTCTGGCAAGAAGTCTCTTCAGGCTATTAGTCCTGACCCACATTAAGTGTGGTGATGACTTACTCAGTCTTCTCCCAGTCCTCTTTGAGTCTAAGGACTTCCTTTTCTTCAGATCTCTCTCTCTCTCTCTCTCTCTCTGTCTGTCTCTCTCTCTCTGTCTCTGTCTCTGTCTCTCTGTCTCTCTGTCTCTCTCTCCCTCCCTCCCTCCCGCCCTCCCTCCCTCTTACCCTCCTTCCCTCCCTCCCTCTCATCCTTGGGGATGATACCATTCATAACTTCCTATTCCCCCTTGTGATGCTTTTTAGAAAACCTCTACCCTGTCCATAGCACATGCCCTAGGGGCCTCAAATTTATTCACTTCTGCAATAAAATCTGGCATTAATATTCCAATAACTAATCCAAATGGCCACAAGGCATTCCAGATCCCAGTATTATTCAGAACTTTTACAACTACTGCAAATGATCAAGGGAATGAGAAGAGATTCCCTATATTCAAGTTTTCTTTTATCTCTGTTCCGAGCCTTGTATGTTTTGTCTGCCCTCCACCAACCGACAACACATGTTGTGAATGTTCTGTCTTTTTAAGTTGCTGATGGTAGATCTGTAAGTTTGTTGAGGGTGTGGGAATCTGACAGAACAGGGGCAGAGAGCGTGAAGTAGGACAGCTACACATTCCTCATTGGCGGATGCGTCTCTCAGCTCCCTCATCCAGCTTCCGCTATAGGCAAGGTTCACTTTTCTTCCCATATCTAAATCTTCTTTGTTCTCAGCTTGCTGGATTCAGTTGTGAAGAGATTCGGGTATCTTTTAGGTATGGGTGATATGCTGCTCTCCTTCAGTGAAAAGTTGGCTATGGGGTTTAGTTATGGCTCTCCCCCACCCCAACACACACACACACACACACACACACACACACACACACACACACACGATCCAAGTGTGCTTATTTAAAGGTTTCCTCCAGAACCATTGCCCTGTGTCAGATGAGCCCTCTGACTGTTTGACAGAGAAAGAAGACCAAAGGTTGGACTATTATGTGAAGTTTCTGTACCTCGAGATTTGTTCAATATATTGGACATGGTTTAAAAACCTGTAAAATCTGTATTTTATGGATTGTTTAGGACCAACTTAAAACTCCTAACTTAGGGGATTGATAGTTAAAGAGCTACGCATAGATAATCTTACAGGAATCATGTGAGTGGTGTCATTTTGGCATACAAGCAACATGTGCTTTGCTTACATCTTAGCTGCTGTCCCTATTGGGATGGGGACGGCCACATGGCTAGCAGCCATCTTTGGATCTTATATCTAAACATTCTGTTTCTCCTTCTATTTCTTCCTATATACCTGTGGAGGATAGCTCTTACATATGAGTGCTTAATATACAATGGACTCACACCTTTAACCAATAGCCTGTCATAATAGGGTTAGGAAATTGGTCTATATTAGGCTGTCAAAGGCAGATCCATTTCCCTGTAACTCCCTCATCCACATTTCCATCGCCAGTGTTTATCTCCATACCTGTATTCTCTGTGACCAAAAGAAAGATTATTGTAAGATGTGGCCAGAAACTTACAGAGATTTCCCATATTGGTCCTGCCACTACAAGGAGACAAATCTGGGCTGTCCTAACCTGTGGGGCAATGAGCTGTGCACAGGCAGTCTGGTCCCTGGTTGAGTACAGTCTTTGAACCCCGGGTGACCCAGTAGGTGACTTCTGCCTGCAAGGGATGGCATCCCCTGAGCCCCTGGCTCCTGTAACAGCTACAGCTTCCCACAGTCTCTCCCTCCCTGCCCCTCCCACCCCACCCCACCCCACCCCACCCCCCGCATAGAGAGTGAGTGGCCATCAGTCACATAGGCAATGCCCCAAGCTCCTGGTATTCTGTTTGGACTCTACCCCTACAGTTACCTGGCAACAGGCAGGTTGACCGGGCCCACTATAAAAGAGGGTGTTTTCCCCCTCTTCTCTCTCTTACCCTCTTGCTCTTACTCTTGCCTCCCCCCCCCTCCTGTCCCTCCCTTCTCCCCTCTCTCCATGTGGTCATGGCCAGCCTCTACTTCTCTATGCTTCTCTTTCTCGCTCTCTGTCTTTCTACAATAAACGCCTTAAAACCATGGACTGCCTCTTCTGTACTGGAGCAATGGAGCACGTCTTGCCATATCGAGCTCTCTAACTGTCCACTGGAAGCCTCCATGCCTTCCAACCACTGCTGCCAGCCAACCCAAGCTGCGGACAGAGCAAGCCAGAGGAAGTAACCAGCTGAAGACCTCCTCCGGCCCTTTTCCCTTCTGCCCCAGGCTCAGCTCTTCCACATCATACAAAGGTGCCTGGGATGTCCAAGAGCCTGAGAAACAGTCGTTCTTGGCTTCCATACAGTCCCAGAGACCCCAGCCAAGTCCGGCAAGTTTCACAGGAACCTCTGACTGTGCCTTCACCATCCCAGAAGCTGTGTCCTGTGGCTTCTCATAGCCCAAAGCCTGCCCTTGGGTGCTCAGAGTCAAACTTCCTGCCTCTGCCTCACCCAGCGGCCCGAGCAGACATGGGACCCCACTTTTGACCCACACTAACCCATCCTCTAATCTCTACATACAGGAGGGAGGGATTTTTCCATCTCTGCATTCAAAATCAGTGGACACCAGATGAGAGGAGGATGCCACTGGAGAACTGTATTATGACCTGCTCAGCAAGCAACCAGAGGGAATGATCAAAATACAAAGAGGATACACGGATACATCCCAGTCTCTCAACATCTAGGTACAGAAAGAAATAGATGATGTGCTTCAACATTCATCAAAGGCTCTTACCTCCCTAACGTCATCACTCTTGGATAAGAGCAGTCCTTTCTCTCTGTCCTCATGTTAACTCCATCTCATGTTTCGGACCTTAACTTACACATATCACTTATTAAATAATACTCTGTCTGGCCACTTTGGAGAATGTCCACTGTATGTCCTTCTTAGGTCAAACTCACAACCAACATTTGTAGCCTAGCTCATTGGTCTACTGAACTCTCTAATCACACTGCTCATTAAATGGTCAGAATATCACTACTGTACCTTATATGTCACACATTTTTCTCTTTAGTATTGCAGACTGCTTTAACTGCCAGGAACTTATTTGATGGGCACACTGGATTCTTTAAATTGTAATAATAGCCTAACTCTTGCACTACCACCAGGCACCTATGCCCAAATGTTCATAACACGTCCATCTTTTGTGTCACTCTGATTTGCCATTGCTTACCCGCTCAGTGGTCTGAGATTTGTTCCCTGGTGTTCCTCTTTCCTAAATTGGGAGTAATCCTCTGTGATGAACCCTTGGTGGTTCTCATCTTCAGACAAGACCCCCAACTGGTAGACCAAATCACTCTTAGCCACTAGGGACAAATTAACTCACTGTCTACCACAGTTATACAAAACCAGCAAGGATTAGATCTACAAACAGCAAAGAAAAGTGGACTCTGCCTCTTCCTCAGGGATGAACGCCATTTCCATGTCAACCAATCAGATATAATAAAAGACAATATTCAAGAACTCCAGATGGGTCTCCAAAAAAAAAAAAAAGGTAAGAAACAGTTTTATGCCCCTGACTGGATGCTGCCTTTCTTAACTCTCTTTATTCTTTTTCCTTATCCTACTAATTGCTCTCTGTCTTATCATTTTGTCAAGATTTCTTTAACAGCATAGTCAAAAGATTTCTAACCAGGCCTTAAATCGATTGTTATTTTAGGATTATCAGTCCCCCTTTCCTCACCTATGGAATAACATGCCTATAATAACCAATTACACCTGGTGGTGAGGACCAGGCTTGTCCCAGGGACTCTGACACCCACAGAAAGCAGAAAGTAGTCTAACAATAACATCACTCTCCATCCTGACCTATGATTAGTTATCAGTAGCAAGCAAAAGAGAGAGAGATCAATGGTAACAGGTCACTGGAAAATCACCCTGCCCCTGGACAGTCCCCAAACCTAAGGCTTGGAAATCCCACTTGCATGGCTCAGGGTTAACAGGCAAGCAATATTTTCAACCATTCTGTACTTTCCCACTAGCCGGCTACAGACGCTTTAAAGATCCTAAACAATCCCTGCCCCTCTGACCACCCTGCTGCTATTTCTATTTTCACTCAAAGGCAGCCACCATTCTGTGTTTCTCCCTTGTGTGAGGTTTGTTGCTTGCGGTAACCTTTGGTATTCCTTGACTCCCAATTGCCAAGGTATCATGTCAATCTCATGCACCTTTGGTTTCGGTTTAACTCCAAAGCGTTTGCTAAAGTATGAATCTTAACTCAAGATCTGTAAGACTATGTAAAATTTCTTCACCTTAAGACTTGTAATTTTATTGGGTATGGTTGAAGATCTGTAAAATATGTAACTAAAAGTTAATTAAAAATTATATAGGAAACCTTATTTCACTACAGAATACTGTATGTATAACTTGAACTCAACTCTTGTTTTTTTTTTTTTTTAAATGGATTCTTTTTATTGGTTATTTCCCAGTTTCCCCTCCACAAACCTCCATCCTCTCCCCCTCCCCCACCTCTAAGAGGTGTTCCCCAACCTGCCCATCCACTCCTGCCTCAGGGCCCTAGCATTTCCCTACCCTGAGTCATTGAATCTCCACAGGACTGTGGGGGCTCCCCTCCCAGTGATGCCTGATAAGGCAATCCTCTGTGCTACATCTGCACTTGGAGCCATGGGTCCTCCATGTATACTCTTTGGTTGGTGGTTTAGTCCCTGGGAGCTTTGGAGGGTCTCATTGATTGATACTGTTCTTCCAGGGATGGTTCAGATATGGGTTTTTTTATTTGTTTGTTTTTGTTCTTTGTATCAATGAGCTTCCAAAATATTTTAGACTGGGATGGATTTTTGTGTGGTGATTCTATTCTAAGAATAAGAATAACAGGTTAGAGGAAAAATCATAAAAACAAGGCTTATAAAAAATGGGAAACAACACTGAAAAGGCTATGATGATTAGAACTGTAGTGATTTTTGTACCTCAATCAAGGCAACATAAATAAGATTCTGTTTAATGTGTTTAGTAATCTATGTTCTTTTTAAAATTATGTCTCAGTAACATGTCTTCAGGATGTCAGTTTTATCTCAGAATAATGTCATGGGTTAAACCAAAATGTTTGTCTTTGAATGTTCTCTAAATTTATGGAGTCTGCAAATGTCAGTGGTTTGATACATGCAAAGATGCTTCTAGTAATTTTGCCAATTTGTTGTTTTCACTTTGTGTGGAAGACTATGGCCAGATACATAGCTGAGCTAATAGAATAGTCACACTCAGGGACCAGAGGACTAGCCAGAGAAATTTATTTAAAAGGGCTAATTCGGAAATTGATGCCAGAAGCAGAGCCAGACAGGAAAGCTCCATAAAGGAAGTTGCTTTAAAAGAGTCAGTGCAGGCCAGCTCCTGGCTTAAAGACCAGCAGAGGGCAGGGATGGAAATGGAGAGGAGCCTGAGGAAAAGATGGTCCAGCACCAGGTCCAAATGGGATCCAGATTAAGGGGAGGTCCCAAGGCCTGACACTATTATTCAGGCTATGGAGTGCCCGCAAAATGGAACCTATCATGATGCACTCGAGAAGACCCAAAAAGCAGCTGAAAGAGTCAGATGTTTGCACACAATCAATGGACAGAAACTGCTGACTCCTGTAGTTGAATTAAGGAAAAGTTGGAAGAAGCTGAGGAGGAGGAGCTCCTGTAGGAGGACCAGCAGTCTCAATTAACCTGGACCCTGAGAGCTCTCAAACACTGGACCACCAGACAGACAGCATACACCAACTGATATGAGGCTCCCAAAATATATACAGCAAAGGGCTTCTGGGTCTGGGTTTGGTCAGAGAAGATGCACCTAACCCTCAAGATACTGGAGGCCCCAGGGAGTTCAGAGGTCTGGTGTAGGGGGGTCTCATCCTCCTGAAGACAGGGATGCAGGAAGGAGGTATGGAATGTGGAACAGTCGGGGGGCAGATCTGGAGGGGAATAAAATTTGGAGTGTAAAATAAATAAATAAATACTGCAATATAAATAAATAAATACCAGCAGAGGTGTCATGTCATAAAATAAGATCTGACCAGAGTTTTAGACTGATCAACATGCCAGCTAGCTGCATTATTCTTGATAGAGAATAAGAGAGGCTCTAGAAACAGGGTGAACTTAATGAAAAGGGATAAAGGGAAAAATAAATCTATGGGGAAGGAGATGAGGCGCTAAGGACTAAGGGCCACAGCTACGCGCAGCAAAACTGATATTTCTATCTTATGATGCAGCAAGACAATATCCAGGCAGTTTAAAAAAGTCTATGGGATATCTCTTACCCAAAGTCTATTCAGGTCAACCGAAACTGACTTAAAATTATGTATCTGGCCTCTTTGTTAAACTTTGTTAAGCTTTAACTTGCTGGACAAACTAAGTCATAAAAATTGTGATATTCTATAATGACACACTATAAAAAGACCTAAAATAAGATTCACAGTCTCTCAATGGGCTGCATTATGATTTGATGTTTGATTTTGCTACTAAAAGCACTTCAATTCAAGAATTATGAGTATAATTATAATTACAAAAGCTGCTCAGATCTTTTGTGTCTGGCAGCTGAAGACTGATGCTGCCCTGTATGGCAGTCATGCTGTCCAGCGTGGCCACTGGAATCTGAAGCCGTTCTGTCTCCAAGGAGACTGCTGAGATTCTCAGGAGGAGCCTATGGCAGTCATCTAGGTACCCAGGAAGTCGCTGTCCTTGTATCGATACAGAGCCCATTTGGTTTATACTTCCTGCTTTGATTTATCCTTCTCAGTTTCTGATGGCGTTGAAAGCTAACTGAAGCTTTATTTGTTTAGCAGTAACTGTCTGGGCAATGAATTTCATATATGGAAATCCAGGCCTTGCTTTTTCTAGAGCTATTAAGTCTCCTGGTAAGAAAGTCAAACTTACAAAAGCGGTTTCCATGTGACTTTTACTATTTTTCTGTTTAGATGAACTTGTTGTTTTGCCATGACCACTCTCAATAATGTCTCTTGTATTTCATAATAAATGATTGAATGGGAAAATATCTGAGATTTATGTAAGTTGTAAGGGTCTGAGAAAATACTACTCTATTACTATTACTACATCTTCCACTCCTACTACTACTGGTACTACTATTGCTACTACTAAAACTTAAAAAAAAAATGATGTTAAGATTTCAAAGGTTCAGAGTTTTTTTGTGTGATGAAGTTTTTTTTTAAATTTTTTTTATTATTATTTTCTTTATTTACATTTCAAATGCTATCCTGAAAGTTCCCTATACCCCCCCCCCGCCCCTGC
>NC_034608.1:80766933-80787320 GCF_900095145.1 Mus pahari | reverse complement strand
CAAGATCTGACGCCCTCTTCTGGAGTGTCTGAAGACAGCTACAGTGTACTTACATAAAATAAATAAATAAGTCTTCAAAACCAACTTCAACTGCTGAGATAATTCCCCCCCCCCCAAAAAAAAAGGTTCAGAGTTTTAACACATTTATCAATGCAGTTCTGGCAAGCTATCAGTTGGGATTTGGTAAAGCATTGACTACTATTATAGTCATAACCTCAAAATTTTTAATTTTATTTGTTTGTTTTCTACATATGTTTTGACAAAAAGATGCTTCTCATTGTAGTAAAAACCATCTCTGATATATGTATATGTGTATGTGTATGTATATGTATATGTGTGTATACACACAGATACAATTATAAGATGATAAAAATTCAATTTAAAAATCAAAGGACCACTTTTACAATTGAAGACATTAAATCAAGAACACCCTGGCAAGTGCAATAAAAGTGTTCACGATCGTCTTGTAGAAAGAGAACTCTTGTATCTTTAAGTCTTTCTTGCCCACTAGGGTAGAGAGGAACATGCCTTTCCTCTCCTGATACCTCTTACAGGAAGCCTAGAACTGGGCACAGCTGTAGCTGCTCTTGAGGCAATAGGCACAGCTATGGTTGATGTCAACTACAAACATTAGGACATCAAATAACTCATAACTTATTTTCATTAGAAAAATCTATTCCAAAATTAGAAGAACAGGTTGACTCATTAGCTGAGGAAGTCTTACAACATGGTACATAACAAGGTTACTGCATGACCTTGGGGAAACTCGCTGCTTCTATGTCAACTACTCAGGAATTAACAGGGATAATTTTTTTTTGAAATTCAAAAATACGTCAGAGAGACAGAAATGGTCCTAGGAGGAGGAAGTAAACAGGTACTTCAAGACCAGTACCTCCTCTGTCAGCCATTGCAGGGACCTTAGCTCTCCTGCTCCTGCTGTGTCATTAATGCCTTAACCAGATGTATCAGTTCACAGCTGGGAGTTATTAAGCTGATGTTAATTAAGTCACTATATGAACAGGTAACCGGCACAGAGTCAAGAAATTGACTCTAGCTATAACTCACTGGGAGAATATGATGGATAACATTATGGTGATGGCTGACTTTATGTTGAAAAAATTAAAATATCTGTTCTAAGAGAAATATAAGACAAAACTAGACCTTAAAAAGGTTAAACTCTGCCCTGCTGTTTCTGCTTCTGAAAATAAACTAGCTTTGCATAGAGGACCTTCTGTTTGCATGAGAAGAAACTGTAACTTTGCATTCTTGGTCTTTACAAACCTAAGACTGAGATGGCTGTGGGCTACACTAGGGAATCTGGAGTTCTGGCTGTGGACCTGGTAGGACTTAATGGTGGCCCTGTGCCAAGTACACTAGGAGGCAGGAATACTGGGAGGAAAATTATATTATTCCATTAAAGTTATAATTATTTTCCCAGCTCTTTAGCACAGCCTACAATAGATCTGTCTGCCTGAGAAGTGGCCTTGCCTTAATTTTCCATTTGCCTCTTATTTCTAATAAAAATGTTACTGTTATTACTTTTATTATTATTAATTATTTTATTTACATTTCAAATGTTGTCCATCTTCCCAATTTCCCCTCTGTACCCTCCCTCATCCTGCCTCCCTTTTGCCTCTAATCTGAATAAAAGCCTCTCCTTTGTTAAAATTTATTAATTGTCAGGCTGGTGAATCTCTGCATGACCCAAGACCTATAACACTCACATCAAAGCTGGAGAAAACTGTCTAACATCTGTAACCCTAGAGCTTTATGGGTTTGTAGGGAATGCTAGCCAAGAACTAGGTTCTGTGAGAGACCTCAACCTCAGGAGAGGAATGTGAGAAGGAACAGAGAAGAACAACAATGTCATCCTGTTGCACTCACAGAGAAATGGACACATATGCACACACACACACACAAGTATAAGGCAATAAAAATGCAATTGAAAAGTAAAAAGCCCACTTCATTAAATCAAGAACATCTAGCAAGTACAATATAAATTACTAGATTTTTCCAAGTTATCTTATAAACATAGTATAATTTCAATATAAATAAAGCATTTTTTTCATTTTGGTTTGTTAATGTTTCTTAGGAATGAAAAGGTAAGAAGTAATACCATCCAATAGTTTGGGATAAATGAAAAATAAAATAAAATTAACTATTAGCAGGTTTGGATGTTTTATTTTGTTACATGGTCTGTTACACAGCTTCTGCTAGTTTTGGTTCTCTCTGGGTTTCTGTTGTTCTGTGGAGCCTGATTGTGTGCTCAGCAATACCCAGGACACCCTAAGCTACCACTTCCCAGTGTTTAGGTTGACTGTGTTGCATGGTGTATTTTAAAGTCAGGATGGTGGCCCTGACTGTATAGCGAGTATGTTCACCAGTCTGGAATAGGTGAGAGTGTACATTTAAAGCATTTTTTCTTTTAAATAGCTGCAGGTAGGAGAAGGAAGTTGGGAAAATGGGCTTTGTAGGAAAAGAATTCCAGCTAAACCTGCAGAGGCATTCAGGGTACTGTAAGCCACATTAAGTTCCTTCAACACTTAAAAGTTAAACTTTGGGATAGGAGTAAAGCAGCAACCTATCTTATTCAAATAAAACAAATACATATTTATCTTATGTAAACATTAGCATATAAGAAAACAAGATGGAGGGAGATGAAGAGTAAAAGAAATTAAAATTAAGAAGGAACCAAAACTCTTCTGTGAGGTTGTGATGAAAACAGCCTTTCTATGACCCTCCTTCCCTTAACTCATGATTTCAACTTAAACCTGGTAAAATATCGAAGTTCTAGAAAGAAAGCATCTTCCTCCACAGACCCACCAAGGCCACGAAAATCTAGGGAACACTAGGGAATTCTCCCAGAGTGGGGGAGCCCAAGGAAGCACGCTGGGAAGTAGCATGGGATCTGAGCTGAGAGGCGGCAAAAGAAAGTAGACGCTATGCAAGAATCACAGGAACCCGAACCAGCTTCAGCCTTCAGGTCAAAATAAGTCTCCAACACACTCTCCTCACTGGTAATGAAGATAACGTGTTAGTTTGATAGATTGTAGTAAGAGGGGCAGTGATAAGACGTGGTACATAGAAATCATATCTGTGTTGTTTCAGTTTTTCCTATAAAGATATAGCTAATTTTACAATAAAGTCTATTAAAATTTGATATATGATTCATTGAACAGTATTTAGGGTAAGGAGGCTTGTTATCGAATCCTTTAACAGGCAGTAGAACCCATAGGAATTGATCCAACTTTACTACGTAAGACCTCTGGCTCAACTCAAAGGTTGAAGAAACAGGATGTTGAAATTATTATTATTTTAAGTAAAGAATGGTTTGTGGAGGATAGAACACCTCCATGCCACTATGACAATTAATTAGGTCGTATCTAGAAATCTGTAAAAAAAAAAAGTGTGTGTTGAACTTCTAGAAAACACTACAGGGAGGCTGGCTGAATGCTGGTGGCCAGGCAAGATGATCGGTCTGTGTTTCTGCTTAGTGTGCAATAGTTTGTGTACCATGAAGTTGATCAGAACAGAAAGGAAGCAAGAGCCACCCAAACAATTTAATGTGGGATTCCCTCAGTCTCTCAAGAGAGTCCCACAGTTTGTGGGTATCAATTAACAGCGGAGTGACACCATGAGAGAAGTCTCAGGCACAAGAGATGAAGGGACTCACAGGACACGAATCCAAAACCCAGAGAAATCACCTCTATTTTCCTGAAGGGTCATGGCTATTATATTGCTAGACTTTCAGAAACATTTGAAAAGGTAGATGTTTTTGTGCCTTCAACCTGTCACAGAAATGGCTCTATAGGTAAATTTTAAAGGCTATACTTGGAATTATTTTATTTGCTACTTATGCATTTTTTCTTATTTGTTGTATGCCCTAGTTTTGGTTATGTGTGGATTAACTGGTAATTCTAAATCAATAATAAGAAACAAAAAGGAATTATAATATATTTACAGTAATTTCTCTATGAAAATAATTTTTCTTAATTTATCTGTATGCTTTTCTGTCTGTGTGATGTTTATGAGCTGATATCTCTATAAGTTTTGACTTAATACTGTTCTATTCAGATGACATGAACTCATAAAAAATAAAGCTGTGTTTTAGACATGAGGTTGGTTTTGGTTTTTCTCCTGTAGAGAGATATAATCTAGTAAGGTCGCAATCATTTCTAAAACAAAGGACGGTTTTCTTCTTAGTTGGGGAGTTATGCTGATACACAATCCATGAGATGATACTGATTTTGTCTTAAGCTTGTGAGCAGGAATGTGGAAGTACCTATGACTAGCAGGGGTCTCATGAGTTGGATATTATTTGAGAGCAAATGTTCAAACATTTGATTGATTAAGATCTATTTAAAATCTATGGGAAAAGGAGTTTTGAACTGACAACAGTGGCTGAGAGGAAAAGTAAGACTCTTAGAGAAAGTAAGCGTTACTGTTTCCGTAAAAAATGCTTAATAGTCATAGAAAGAAAACCAAGGCAAATAAACAATTCACTGAAGGGAGATGAAATAAAAACTTTAAATATTATACTTCAATTTTTATTAACAAAATATTTTAATATAAAAATGTTATAGGAATAAAATTACAATAACTGACATTGTAAAGTTTATGTGTATGTCTCTTTATAATTTATTGTATTTCTCATATTTGTTTATATTAAAAGTAGAGTCAATGAAATTTGTGACAATTTAAGAAGATTCATTTTAAGTAGCCTTCAGTTACAGAGCTGACACTGATGAAGTGCACAGAGAAGGGCCCAAACTGTGGCTTTCCAGAGAATTAACTCAGGAACAAAGGTCACTACAATGCTTTAGTAATCCAGAATTTCCAGCAACATTTGGACAGTCACTCGGTTGCACCTAGCACTTTAGCACTATGTCTTTTTTAGTGCATTGGATGCAGCTGTCTACAAGCAGGCGGCCAAGCTACTCAAGAGCAAAGAGGACGCCTTCCTATTTGAATGCAGCTCCTCCCCCTGAATAGCATGTAATCTAAGCTAGCAATTAAATCTTCATGATTGCACTACTTTGAGTTAAAATGAGGATAATGAATTATATATCACAGGCTCCTTAGATTTTTTTTTCAGAAGAATTAAAATAAAACAGGATGATCACATATAAAAGTTACCCCATGTAGGGTCTTACAGAGAAAGCATCCAAAAGACAGTAGCTCTTTGTGGCTCTTTCATCATTTAGGGATTAGTAGATGCTCTAGGCTGTGATCTACTTCCCTTCCTTCTGTAAACACCAGCTGGTAAGAAGGACTTAATTTTAATAATGTATAAATTGAAACAGTATGGACTGAGGCACCTCTTTGCAACATTAATTTTATAAAACTTTTCTCAATGATTAGAGATGCAGGATGGTGTGTGTGTGTGTATGTGTGTGTGTGTGTAACAATTTTTGAAGGTTCCCTGTTCCTTTTCTCATGTAAATTTCTTCCTTTGTTTCCATCTTTCATGCCATATCTTCTTTTATACTTATTAATAATTCTGCCATTACTTTGCCGCACTGCAGGTTGCAGATTCTTGAAGACTGGGGACTGTGTGTTTACAAGGCTTAAGAGTTGTTTTGAGATAAAATTCCTACTCTGTGTCCTCTGTTGCTTCTTACTGTGTGTCTATGGAAGGCTGCTGGCACTGAGCTGTCCAAATTCTGAGCTAGTGGCCTATATTCCCTAAGGTCTTCATGTTCATAGGAATGAGATCACCTTTTGGAACATCTTAGTAAAATCTGTGTGACATTTTTGTAGTTACATGTGATTTTGAGGAAAAAAAACTACAATTAATCCATATTTATAGCACCTGATGTAAGTCTTAAGGATAACCTTGTCTCTATACCTTCAATTTCCATAAGCAATATTCTTGGCTACTACAATCTGAACTATACCAAAGCCTAATGAAAATTTCAAACACATAAAAGTTTATCTTTTTCAATGTAGAGTCTATAGCTGTTTACCCAGATTTTTGGGGAGGGGGAACTATATATTGCCATTATTATGTTGAGAAATATCCACTGTAGCCCTAGATCCTCTATGATTTTCAACCCAAATATGAGAGGCTTCTATTTGTAGTAGATTAGTAATTAGTGCAGAAACTCAAAACTAGTCCAAATTTAAAGGATGAATAAACTACAAAATTTCCAGCCCTAAATGGAATGTACATACTGTACCATCTTCCTCTCCAATCTCAGAAATCATTGAAAAAGAGGGGCAGAAAAGGTGTAAAGGCCAGAGACTGCGAATGAACATAAGATAAAGAGTAATTTCTGGATCCGGTAGGGCGGTTGCATACAAGAACTCACAGTCATTGTGACAAAATGTACAAGATCTGTGCAAGGTCAAGTCAGATCAAATCCCAGCAGGGAAAGGGGAGGGGCACTAAGCTCCACCCTTTGTCAAGGATGGCTGGCAAGAAATAGCTGGTGAGAGTTGGTTTTCTTTAGGAGAATATTTCTATTATTAAGTCAACTGTGGTGACATACATCCAAAATTTTATTTTATCCAAAATAGGACTTGACAGGTATAAAAAGAAGAAAGAAAAGAATGAAATAAAGAATGGAAGGAGGAAAAGAAAGAAGGAAGAAAGAAAGAAAAAAAGAAAGGAAGGAAGGAAGGAAGGAAGGAGGGAAGGTTGGATGAGTATTGAAGGGGCATGGGTCTGAGAGGGGCTGGAGCAGGCATGAACATGATCAAAACACATTGTACAAAATTCTCAAACATATAATTAAAAAAAATAGTTTATGTGTTAACCAAGGTGGCTAAAATCTGAAAATCAAAGCTTGTAAACTTTTATTATTATAAAAATATTAAAGATATATAACTTGAAACCCTACACATTTGAAATTAAATTATAGCAGAGTGCTTTTTTCCATAGACCCAATTCTGAAATGCCTTGTTCTACATAGTGCAAACTAAGGCCAGAACAACTTAAAATACCAGATAAGAAGCTTAAATAAGAAGAGGCAAGCAATGTGTGTTGCTATTCATAGCACATATGGAAATGGCCAACACCCTGCTACATTTAGAAGTATTTATTTTTACCCTTCCTTATGTAGACTACTTAATGTCCTCTCAGGGAGCCACAATGAGATACCCATCTGTGTGAGGAATGATTTAAATAATCAGTTTAAAAGAAATTAGGCAAATCTACAAGAAAGTGTTCATTACATGTTTTCATCTTTTTTATTAAGAGCAGTGTGTGGTAATTTTTAAGGAAATGGACAATCCATGTGAAGAGATAAGCATACATAACTAGACCATTACCAGAATCTCTCATGGCAACAGCAGAGTGTATGGGGACAAAATAAAAATTTTAATCATTTTTAGTAATGAGATAAACAGTACAAACAAAATTCAGAGTTTATGATAGTTACGGATATATTTCTCAGACTATTATTGATACATTGGATAGTGTGGTAAGGAAAAATACCAATTCATAATTCATCAAAATGGTTTAATTCTCAGGAAAACCAAGATTAAGCCCCCAGAGAAAATTGGCATTTGTCTTATTTTTTTTATTCTTATAATTTACTGTTGAGGAAAACACTTGGAAATTTTTAAGGAAAAATATCTAAAGACATACTGTCCCTCTATACCATAAAACTGAAGTGAACATTGTGGAATTGGCATTTTACATCAGTGTTACATAATAATCAGAAAGGAAGAAAGCATCTTTTGTGTGTTGTTAAATGGATCACAGAGATCCACTATATTTTATCCTGATTCCCCTGACCATTTGATTCCCCAAAATATGCAGAGACTGTGGAACACATTTGAATCCACCATCTGGCAGTCACACATAGCTGGTATAATTTGCAGTTCTTAATGACATAGGTGTTAAATTAGCACTGTTTCATTTTACATGATTGGAATTTTGAATCTCTCTCTCTCTCTCTCTCTATATATATATATATATATATATANACACACACACACACACACACACACACACACACACACACACACACCATTATGTTATGATAGTTCAGCTAAATAAAGCAACTTTACACCAGCAATTAATTCGACCTTAAATAAGAAATGACACAAATTAGTAGATACTCCCCAACTGAGCAAACAACTCCTATTTCCATTTTATTGTTAAAGAGTTGTTTTTTTCAATAGATCTACAACAAACTAAATATATTTTCCTTCAAATGACATCTTTAGGAATATTATAAAGAAGAAAAGAAATCATTGATAATGTCAAACTTAACTAAGTAAATTGCACAATTTTATCCTACAAAACTATAAATTATTTTTGTTCAAGAATCAAAACATTCTGCAAGGAAACATATGTCTTGTATTTTTACCTTTGTGTTCAAGAAAAGATGCTGTATTTGAAAAGTACATAGAGTGATCCATAGTACTCCATCACCATTGAGTTAATAGTTAATATAATTCCTCAGAAATAAATCTTTGAAGATTATTAAACACATTTTAATTAATGAGAGGATAAAATTGCCTCTTCACGTGATCAAGACATTCTTCACTTTTCCTTCATGTGTGCACTCTCGTGAAGCACATTTTCCAAATTCATAAGTTAGGGAATATTTTCAAAATATTCATCACTTCCTTGTTTTTTAACTCCCTTCGTTTTTTTCTTTTTATTTCTATGTGCTTTTAATTTCAGCATGTATATATCAAACTTAAGAATAGATTTACAAAATTTTCTGTATGGAAATATTCAGTAATTCATTTATGATTTCTTATTAGCTATCATGTATTGTTCATTCACGCTAAGATTTCTCATGTCTAACAGCTAGTTATTGTGTTTACAATAGAGAAGGAAGAAAGGAACAGCCCCTCTCCCGTCTCAGCACAACAACCCTAAAATCCCTACCAAGGGCAGATCTCTTAGGTCTAGTCAATCTATTTAACCTAAATTTAACTATTTGAAAGATGAGATACATCTACTAAGTTTCTAGGTTACCTTAATTTTAATATAATTGTTTATTCTGTAATTCTGAACTTTTATAATTGTAAAGTTGATCTATTAGAACAGTGGTTCTGAGCCTCCCTGGTATTGCAACACTTGAATACACTTCTTCATTTTGTGGTGATCTCTCAACCAAAATAAATTGATTTTTGATGCTATTTCCTAACTGTAATTTTGACACTATCATGAATTTTAATGCAAATATGTTTGGAGATAAATGTTTGCCAAAGGTGCCCTGAACCGCAGATTGACAAGCACTGTATTAGAATTAGAGTTAAAGAGCCTAATGAGATGGCATGGTGGACAAAGTACCTGCTCTCCGAGTATGAGATCCTGAGTGCAGGAGGGAAGAACCTACATAAAAAGCTGGGCATAGAGGAATGTCCCTGGAATCCTGGCTCTAGCAAAGAAGTACAGGAAAACCCCGGACAATCACTGGCTGGCGAGTCTATACAAACTTGGAACTTCAGGTTCACTGAGAGATGCAGCCTCAAACAAACAAAATACGATGGTACAAAGGTAAAAGAAAGAAACTCTGATGCCAACCTCTGGCTGTAACATGTATCTGCTTGCAAATGTGGTTGTACACACTCTCAAAAAAACGTTTATGCAAACATAAACAAAAAGTTTTTAAAAAATAAAATTCAAAACTTCTTCATCATATTACACAAAAATGAATACTGTCAACATCTAATTTGTCTTTTGCAATAGATGGCAATAGTAAGATAAATTATTGATTAGAAAGATAAATTGATAGTTACAGATAGATAGATAAATAGAGATATATGGATGGTCATTATTCTAGACATGAATGAGGTATAAATAAATAAGACAATTTAATTTAATAAAATTTGGTTCGTACAGCTGATACATTTTATATCACTTAGTTTTATATGCATTCTTTGTTTTGACAATAATAAGTATTACAAATAGATTTGAAGTCATTATATTTTCTTTTAAATTGTATTTAAACAAGATTAATCCATATAGTGAGTATTTATTCATCTTCTGTGCACCAAAACTTTGCTTGCTGTATGCAGTATAGAAAGATTGGTACATCTCCACACTGGAAGTCTACGAGGTGAAGTGTCGTATTTAAGAAACTATAACACAGAATGGAAAACACTTAGATGCTATAAAAGAGCATCATGATTTGCACGTTCAGAAGTGAAAAAAAATTACCATCCAGTTTTAGAAAGTAATCAAATGAACCAGTGCCTTTAGATAAGCTCTCAAAACTAGTTGGGCTTTGGACATACAGATGTGAGAATAAACACTGTAACGGGAGAGAAGTGGTGAGCTGAGGAGCAGAGGCAGATGTGTATCTAATGTGTGGGAAAAGAATTCCAGAAGTCTAGGACTGTACTCCAGGGCTTCTGGCATGAGGGTCTCACAGAAGCAACCGCACCAAGAGAGAAGAACCAAAGACACATTCAAAGGCAATTTGAGGTGTGGCTGCTAGGGGTTTCTGTGAGAACATAAACAGAGGGCCTGGAGGTATGGCTAACAGGAACATGGGCCCTTTTCCCAGAGGACCCAGATTAAATTCCCAGCACCCACATGGTGGCTCACATATGTCTGTAACTGCAGTACCAAATGATTTGACATCATATTCGTGATTCTGTGGACGTGTGTGTGTGTGTGTGTGTGTGTGTGTGTGTGTGTGTGTGTGTGTAGTGCAAAAACAAAGTTCATGCAAAGCACCCATACATGTAAAATAAAAATAAGTAAATTTTAATATAACAAACAGGTTCATTTGGTCACTATGGCTCTGATTACAGGCTTTATGTGTTGAAGGCTTACTTGCTAGACTATGAAATTACTGAGGCATGGTAGAACTTTAGGAAGAGAAACTAGTTGAAGGAACTTAAGCCACAAAGGGGAAGTCCTGGAAGGAAATACTGAGGGGACCCTAGTCCTTCCTATCCCCTTTCCTGGGTGCCATGCACCTTTCTTCTGATGCATTCTCTTCCTACAGTTCCAAAACAAAGGAACATATTGACCATACACTGACACCTCAGAATATAAGCCAACATTATATTTTCATCGTATAATTAATTGTGTGTTGGATATCTGTACTGATTAAAAGCTGGGTCCCCAATCATTTTGATGATGCTACAAGGAAGTTAGGGTCAAAGAAGAGAAGTCCAAGCAAAGGCATTAACCAATAGACACCAAGGGTCTATCTCAATCCTGAAAATTTTGCTCCAATATCCAGGCTCTTGACCAATTTCTCTCCTTTCCTGTTTGTAATTAATTAATAACCACTACAAACTCAAGGAAAAGTAAGTTAATTTTAATATTACCATATGCACGTTCTAATAAAACCTTGTAGAGATCCCTTCATGCTCATTTCTCAGATTATTTTTGACTCATGCATTTGAGTAGACATATAAAACACAGTGACAGGGATTGATCTGATTCAGATGGGATTCTGGATTTACTATAATTTTAAGGTCCTAAGACACGGCTTGGTTCCTCTGTTCTTGATCTTTAGAGAACTTTCACAGTTAGTTTATTATCTCCAAGCAGGACTACAGCTCCTGATAAACTTAAAGACATTGTCAGGAAGGGTTAAGGGTAGTTGAAGACAGAAAAGTTTTTACAGGGATTTTTCTACTGCTCATTTTCCACCAGGCAAATACCATTAGAGAGAGAGAGAGAGAGAGAGAGAGAGAGAGAGAGAGAGAGAGAGAGAGAGAGAGAGAGAATGATAATAAGGAAAATATAGACAACCTGTTCAGAGATGAAGTCATTTAGAATAAACCTTAAATACAGTGTCTATTAGAGGCATAGAAAAGCACAAGCTGATCGCAGAAATTGGGGGACTCATCCCTCAGACACCCCAAATTACCAAGTAGCATGGTGCTCTGTGAACTGCCACACAGAAATGCCCTCAGTCAACCCTTCTGTGGTTAGCAGTGCTGCAAAAGGTTTTAAAGGAAAGAAAACAGTTTTCTCAACCCATTGAGGTATTTCATCTTGAATTCAACACATGCGTACGTAAATATTCAAGTGAAAGGATACAGATTCAGAATTTCTCCACCAAAGGACTTTTTTCTGTTTCAGCTTAAAGAAGCTCAGAGTGAAGCTCAAGAAACAATGAACAGTTCTTGTATGACAACAGAAACTATAAACTGGAGCAGAATGTAAGAATGAGATGTGTAACTTGGAATTTTAAGAAGAAAATTTACTAGACTAAATATCATCAGAAAAACTGTGTCTTTAGTAAATATAAGTAAATTATTAGTGAGTAATATGCCATCTATTTTCTAATCAAAACATATAGACAGAAAATGAATTTTACAATAATAATCCATTCTAACAAAGTTAAATTTATAATAAAAGAAAAAAGTTAGAGGATAAAAATTTATCAAGACTCTCCCAAAGATTCTTCTCCCTAAATAATAGATCCCAAATTGGGCTGACTGGCCCAACTTGGGATCTATCCCATGGGTGGGCACCAATTCTTGATACTATTACTGAAGCTATGTTGTGCTTACAGACAGGAGCCCAGCATGGCCGTCCTCTGAGAGACTCCATCAGAGGACAATGGGTTATTTGAGAGAAATGACTGAGATAGATGCAGATACTCACAGACAAGCATGAAGGAGGAGATTGGGAATCTGCATGGAAGAGTTAGGGATTGGATTGATGAAACTGAAGGAAATGGCAACCCCAACATTGTCCACTAACATGGACTGCTGGGAATTGTGAGAGACCAAGCCACCAACCAAAGGGCATACATGGGCTGGTCCAAGGCCCCTGGCGCAAATGCAGCAGAGGGCTGACCTGTCTGGCCTCAGTGGGTGAGGTTGCACCTAAACCTGTTGAGACTTTAGGCTCCAGAGTGAAGGGATACCTGGAGCGGGGACACCCTCTCAGAGGCAAAGGGTAGGGGCAGGAGGGGAAGAACTCCGCAAGGGGGACCAGCAGGGGGCAATATTTGGAATGTAAATAAATGAAATAAGTAATTAATAAAAAATAAATAAAATATATTGAAAATTTAACAGACTCATGTTGTGTTTCATCCTTCTTGTGTTTAGTATAAGAATTCAAAGCAAGCTATATGTAAATATATTTTAAGTACTATCATAATAAGATATGTACATGAAGTAGAAAAAATTTTAACTGTATACTTTATTAAATGTATACTTGTATACATGTATTTTTAATTGTGTACTTTACTATGATTAGCATAAATACATATAATGATTTCCATCTAGGTCAAGGTGTAGAACAACCAGTTAATATCACTCACAAGGGTAACCATTAATCTTTTAAATATTTATATATTCATTTTGTCTGTGTTTGAGCTTCATAGGAAAGGATCATAAAGTTGACACAAATTGATTCCTGGATTTCTTCACTTATGAAATTCATCCATATTTTTGTGGGAAGTTGCAGTGATTTTAAATCTGGCATTATATAAATTTAATATACATTTGTCCATTAAGTTGTTATTATGTTATTTCCAGTTGCAGTCTGCTAAGAGCATTCTAATGAACACCACATTTCAAATGAAAGTATATATAAATGTTTTATATACATAATTTTAAGTGTCTGCATATATAATTGCATATATACATAAATATTCATACCTTAAAAACATGTATGCATGCCTCTCATTGACTCTATCTATCTATCTATCACTATATAAATATATATGCCTTCCAATAACTATATATAATATTCATTTTGATATATATATATATATATATATATATATATATATATATATATATTTGCCCAATGGTAACATATATACGTTATGGAATTAATAAGAATTTATAAGAGGCATATATACATACTGTTTTTAGTAAATACAAAGAATAGTTTATCAGTTGTACTATCATAAACTTCAGTAACATTTTAATCATTCTATACTCTACAAATACTTTTTAAGGTTTTCTATGCTGAGGTACATGACAATAGGGATCCATTTGCTATTTAGTATGGATTTTTCTGAAACCAAAATATGTTCCTTTTAGGAGGTTGTTTGGTTTTGAAAAGTTTCCGTGTGCAACCCAAAATTTGGACAAGTATCAGGATGAGCAGACAGCCCAGGAAATACTAAATTAGACAAATATTAAAGTAGACAAAATTCTAGACTAGACCGGTCTACCGCAGTAAGCAGTAGGTTAAAAGCTGGTGAGAGAATTATCAATATTGAATGAAAACTATTGAGGTGATATTTTTTTACTCACTTCCAAATTCCAGTTTGAAATCTTAGATTGGTAAAGGGCTATCACTGTGACTGTAACTCCATCCTTCCTCCTCTGTGCACCCCTATTCACTCCCTCAATCTCATGAGACTTCATGCTTTCAACATGTAGACTATGATGAGGTTAGCATCCATTCCTTACAGCATTTAGGCTCCAACTGGTAGATCACATGTTTCAGATGACTGGAAAAAACACAGGCCCAACCAGATTTCTAATTCAGATCCTGAAGCTGGGAAGAATTTCAATTTTAACTGAACCATTTGAACTATCCTAGTAAACAAATGGCAAACATGGTTAGGGCTGAAACGAAATTGTTAGAGAAGAATTTTACCCATCTGCAGTCAGCCAACAAGAACATGGAAGTAAAAGAGGGGAGTGAATGAAGTTATAGAAATTTGAAATCATAGCTACCCTCCTTCCTGGATTTTCAAAGTGAATAGATTTCAAGTATTTTACCAGCACCTATTAGTTATATATTGTACATATGACATGCATATATTGATCATACCCATTCCCCCTTTTACTTCTTTTGTCCTATTCTCACTTCTGAAAAGTGAGTAAGAGATTTTTATGCATGAATTCTCAATTCCAAAGATTTATTTTCAGGGTTCAAGACAAAACAAAGAAATAAATATCTCAGTGCTGAGATGAATAGACTGGTTGACTAGTCTTGAGAGTAACGTTGGAGGGTACTACATAACAAAAGTGAAACAAACACTATGTAATTTGCATTCAGGAAATCGCTACAATTAAACTGTATCAGTTAAGGATTCTAAGATGGAAGATGAGAGCAAGCATGTTTTAGATGGGTATTTCTGTGCGAACACCGAGTGTGTTAACAGACACTAGCAGTGACTCATACGTGCGCATACTCATGAGAACTGGGGTTCAGTTATAGAGACATTAATCTTTTGTCTCTGCAACTAATACATTCTAATGAATTGAGAAATGATGTATAAAAAAATCTCCTGATCAGTTTTTAGAAGTGAGAATGGGACAAAAGCTGTAAAAGGGCAAATGGATGTGATCAACAGACTAAGTTTTCTTCTCTGTGTATGATTGTCTGCCTTTGGATTAGCAATTTAACATTTGAATGTGGTATGCATAGATTGCTCAGTTTTTGAAAATAACTCAATTGTTTATATCCTCATTCACAAAATTAAAGATAGGAGGTCTCTTTTATAGTTGTCCAAAGTACAGAATATTAAAGGGAATTGTCTTTACCATATAATCACATCTCATTGAGTTGTCTTTTCCCTCAATGAATATTTGTTTAGTATTATCTATTTTCCAATAATTGGTGACAGACTCGTTAAAGATACAGTAAAATTAAAATGAGATCCTTGGGTGATTCCTAACCCAGTGAATGTTGTTCATAGTTTGTGTGGGAACAACGAGAAAGCACCAATCTGTCACGTAGCAGAGAGAACTTATAAATAAACGAACAAACCCGCGACTCTTGATACCATGATCATAAAACTTTAGTCCCTAAGTTTGAGGAGATACATCCCTCTTTTAAATTACCTAGGCCATGATGTTTGTCACATAACCTTAACAAATATGTGACATGTCTAGCATTTTATGGTTTTCCTAATGCTTCCCCGGTTATAAGATAGTAGTTTGCAAAGCGTAGAGTAAAATACAATAATTGGGATGTATTTAAATGTATGTTTCTAAGTCTCAGTTTTGTATGTAGGAATCTGACCTCTCGTTTACGTATTTTTGGTTGATGAGTGTTGTGGATAAGCCTGGTGCTGTTCTTGTGAACAAATCTAACAAATAAAGGTGCCAACCACTGGGTGAGCTGGTAGGACTTCTGGGTGGGATGGAGGAAGAGAGGAAGCAGGTGCCCTTGGAAGGGAGACAGCATATGGGTCAGATGTCGCTGCTAGAGTTTCCTGGTATCATGGTGGATCCGCATGGATTTACCACCAGATGAATCAGATTTAATAAGGCTGACAAGATTAGGTCTTAGTTCTTGTGCCTGGAGATTAAGTTACCATTGTTTCTGAACTAAGTTTGTGTTGCATTTTCCTTCACACAGTGGCTTGTCTGGGTTCAAGAGAGAAAGGTACGGCATATGGCGGCAAAGTGTGGGTTTTCCAGATGTGTACCACAAAGACAGTGGAGGATTTGAAGCATGGGGTTGGCATGGTAACGCCCTGTCATTGGGAACCTAGAGAGCTGGGTGGAGAGATTGTGGAGTTCTGAGTCAGAGTCTCCATGAGGTAAAAACAGGCCGGCCCTTGCCTGCCAGTGCATGGCCGGCCAGGCCACCGGGGGCTGGCACAAATGCAGGGACACGCCGGTTTCATTTTTTAATATTTCCTGCAACAGATGAGGACAAATGTGTCCAAGAAACTGATCCATAACAGCTAAGGTTTTTGTTTTGTACATTTGTTTGTACAATTCTGAAAAAGAACAATGTAAAATGGTTTTTAAGGTTAATGCTAAATTAAACAGTTTTCTCATCAAGTCTTGCAATTTGTTTTATACCTAGGTGTATTGGCCTTACAACTTAAAATCATGTTGTAAGTTATGAGATTAGTCAATTATGAGATAAAAATAGTAGGACTACTCACTTGCTATCTCTATTAAACTCTTCTAAGTATGCCTTATTCCCCAATAGCGAGGCAGTATTTGGCTCACAGAGCTCCTGCAGAGATTAAATGAACTAACCTACACAGAGGAAAAGAACTATCTAAAGTAAATCTCTAATCTTTACCTTCAGTTGTGTACATTAAAATTACATGGTTCTTACTTTCCACAGCATTAATTTTGTTCTAGTCATTCAACTTTGGCCAGAATGATTTAATCATTCTTTTGTAAATAAAACCTACCACATTATCAACCAAGGTTTTGTCTCATTCTTCTAAGCCACACAAGCTATTTTAATATGGAGATTTAACATGGAAAACTTATTAAATAGATTTGTGTAACCAAGAAAGCAAAACAAAGAATTCTATAGTATGCAGAAACTCCAGGTGTCAATGGACATCTCTCAGAATAAAAGGGATTGTTTGATGGGTCTCATCTCCCAGAAGTTCAGAGGATGGCACCAGACTCCAATAATTTAAGTATTTTTAGGAAAAAGTGACAGACATTGTCATATTCCAGAAAGTTATAGGGACTGAATGAAAGGATGGCCATCATAGAAAAAATGAGGCATTCACATGAATGGTTCTTATTGGAACCAGGAGAAATGAGTTTGACATTTTGTTACAGAGCAGGCAATTAGAACAGCCCACTCTCCACCAGGAATGAGCTCCATCTAATCAGGTGACGGCCTGACAAGAAAAATGACTTGCCTTCTTCAAGAAGAAACTGTTTGATATTTAACCTGAACTTCTTCTCTTGGCTCATAGCTAACTATTCTATTTTTATCAACTTTTAAACATGCCAGCCTTTTAAATCTTGCAGCCAAATGCCAAATAAAACAACCCCCCCGATAGATAGATAGATAGATAGATAGATAGATAGATAGATAGATAGATGTAGATATTGATATATAGATAGATGTAGATATATAAATATATAGATATGGTGTCATTTTCTCTAGAGAACCTTGAGCAATTCATACCTGACTAATACTTACCTCATGCTTTCACAGAGAGAAACCAGCAGGAGAGTGTATGTCACCTAGGAAGAGGGGGTGGCTAGCTACCCACAGTACTTCCTGGGCACTGTGGAGCTAGAGCTGAAAACTCTAGGATCAGATGCTACCCATGTGCTTGTGATGGCTCTGTGTGGGCAGATTCAGGGTGACTCTGAAAATATGTGAAGAAGCATAAGAAATAAACCAACTGCTCTTGAGTGATCAGGATGACTCTGACAGAAACAATTCTTCCAGCTTGATGACCCAGTGAGTAATAGCAGAGTTTACTGGAAAATGGACTGCTCACAGGCCCCCCACACTACTGGACATCCCCCTGACAACTAGTCAATAGCTATCCCTTGCAGCAATTCCATCCCAGTCTCATTCAATCTCAACGATGGACAGGGTCATAGGAGGAACTTTTAATGGTCTCGTAAGAGTCTCATGAGCCTCCTGGACATGCTATTTCCTTCCATGAGAGAACATTAAGATACCAGATCTTGCAAGATTCTCCAGTGAATCATCACAGCTGCTCTGCTTTTAGGAGAGCAATACTCGTGTCTCATTCAAAAGAGACAACTATACTATGGGCTAGACATGATCCATCATTTATCTTAAACAGCCATATCTATACACTTGAACTGCCCATCAAGCACAAACTGCTTTTTCTTGAATAAAAAGCTATAAATATAATTAATATATGTGAAATAATTCTTACTGTTTCCCTACAAATAAGGTTTGAGATCTAGACTGTCTCCTATCTGTCTCTAGGGACAGAAGCTCATATGTCACTATATCTCTACTATATGTTTACTATGTCTCTATTGCAGCTATGACTATACTGAAACATAGTTAAATATCAATATGAAGACTTAAGTAATAAGGGAACAATGAGGGAAAAACTTACAAAACACATGTACATATATCTGTACAGCTAGACGCACAGTGGACAAATGCAAAGCTGGTAAGATTGTCATGGTGCCTGTCTTATTATAACAAATCACAGATGCCCTCTGATTTGAGCTGCTCGTGGGTAATCTATGTCTTCATTCCTAAAATAATCTGAATACTTAGCGGATAATACATATTTCAATTAGAGTCACAAAAAAGTTCATTAAATTTTGGCATTACAAACTAATCCTGGATTCTGGATTCTTTGACACATTCTCCTAGTTTACAACCATGGTTGTGATCTATTTTGCTTCTACAAGTAAGATCAGTCATTCCACCAAGTGCAATAACATGTTTGTGTTTTCAACCTCTGGAAAAGCATACAATAACCAGATGGCTGTCTCAAAACTTGTTATCATGTCTCTGGTGAAACTATTACTCCCCCAGGAAGTAAGAGATTCCAACAATTGGTATCTAAATTGTTGGACAGAGATATACAAATACTACAACAGGGTTATTCAGTGAACAATGTGATTTCTATTTCTCTCTTCATCCCCAGATTTGTACATCTATATATGAATTCATATATTCATATATGGCTATGGAAAGAAATGATGTGATAACCTGATCATTACTCAGTATTAAAAATTTTCTATTCGCCATACAAAATTAATGTTTCTTTTAAAAAATATAGTCTTTAAGCTGCATGGTAATTAAGTTTCAATAGAAAATTACATCAGCCTATCAGATCACGTGCTTTAAAATGATGGAGTAAATGGATAAAACAAGATGATTCTGTAAGACTTTATTGGCACAATTTATTGGAGTGAAATGAATAGGTGTTTCTGGAAAATGTGGTGTGAAAGAAAATGATGGTTTAGCATCCCCATAAATTTATAATAGTAGAAGTATTAGGAACATGGCATGTAAATGTGTATACAGAATACAGTCTATATATTTCAGTGAGAACAATAATTTTCACTTTATTGATAGAAGATGTTCACTGACATGACTGGATGGTCCTAACTGATAAAGATGCCAATAGTGAGCTTTGTTTTCAGTCTGGTAATGGAGGGGTTAGTCTTTAGTGGTGGTGGTAGCCAGATCAGCCATGGAGGAAAGAAATTACACACTACGGAGCCCAAATCTTAGCTTTTGTTTATGTCACTTTGTCCCTTTGGGGCTTAATAAACATATGTAGATGAGATCATTTCATTCCTTTAATTTAGAAGATATATCTAGTGCTCGCTTCGGCAGCACATATACTAAAATTAGAATGATACAGAGAAGATTAGCATGGCCCCTNCGCAAGGATGACATGCAAATTCGTGAAGCATTCCATATTTTTTAACCAAGGTATTCCATGACAAAACCAAATTCACACAATATCTTTCTACAAATCCAGGTTCAAAGGATAAAGGGAAAACTCCAACACTAAGAAACTACACCCTAGAAAAAGGAAAAAAGCAATGCCTCGACAAAACCAAAAGAAGACAGCCACAAGAACAGAATCCCAACTCTAACAATAAAAATGACAGGAACAAAAAATTACCTTTCTTTGATTTCTCTTAACATCAATGTACTCAATTCCCCCAATAAAAAGACATAGACTAACAGTCTGGCTACACAAACGGGACCCTACATTTTGCTGCCTACAGGAAAACCCACCTCAGGGACAAAGACAAACACTACCTCATAGTAAAAGGCTGGAAAACAATTTTCCAAGCAAATG
>NC_034608.1:80761601-80766922 GCF_900095145.1 Mus pahari | reverse complement strand
CCCCAGAGCTCGTGTCTCTAGCTGCATATATAGCAAAAAATGACCTAGTCAGCCATCATTGGGAAGAGATGCCCCGTGGTCTTGCAAACTTTATATGCCCCATACAGGGGAACGCCAGGGCCAAGGAGTGGGAGTGGGTGGGCAGGGGAGCAGGGTGGGGCAGTGTACAGGGGACATTCGGGATAGCATTTGAAATGTAAATGAAGAAAATATCTAATAAAATAAGTTTAAAAAAGGATATATCTAAAGTGAGAACAAACAGTAGCTGATGTTCTTATATTTGTGTCACTAGATACTATTTGTAAATTAAGCTAGTCATGTTTTCTTTTGGGTGGAGATATTATATATTCATGTACACTTAGTGTGTTTTTGACTAGGGTCGATACTGAGTAAGACAATATCTGAAGATATCTGAAGTGCACATGTCCCACCCCCAAAGACCACACAAGTATAAACAGAGATGCCTAAAGATATAAAAATTCTCCTTATATGTGATGCTCCTATAAACTTCTCTTGTCTGAATACTGGGCATAGTTGCAGAGTCAATACAGGAGGAGCCTGGGGGACCTTTTCTTGATGTCTTTGCCTTATTTGTCCTAGGGGTTTTTGTTACTATTAAAAAATATCACGTTTATACTAGGAGAAATTATGATCTGAATGTCTCTAATTGTGCCATGCATTCCTGTATGCTAGTTTATTGGAGAAAGCTATCCACAGGCATCCACTGAGTCTATTTTCATGTTCACTTCTTTACTGGAAGACTATGCAGATAGTTTTCAGTAGTATTTCTCATATTACATGCTCATTTTAAATGGCTCATCTGCCTTGCTCATTCCCATTTTTCCTCCTCTATTTGTCTTTTCCTTTATTGCTTCCTGAAGTCATCCTGCTACTGATAGTTTCATGATTATATACATATATTCATGAATATATGGACATATATCTTTGATATATATTGTATACACACACACATATCATATATACACATACTATATGCTAGTACCAACTATGGTCTCATTTTTTTTCTCACCACATTATAAAATGCAAATGCAAATGTACACATATACACTAATTTATATATGAATATATATATATATATATATATATATATATATATATATATATATATATATGACTTTAACTAATTTGTACAAGATAGAATAGCCAGCACAATAGATGACTCCATGCTTTATTCAGTTGAATAATGACTTCTACCAGTATTCCTCAGTGAGGCACTACAGTAATGCCCACTTCCTCTTGATATCAACATAGCACATTGATCCATCAGTCCTGAGTAACATCCTATGGAATCATATATTTAAAGAGAGAATTCAATGTTAAAGAAAAAGGCATTATGTTACAGGAACTTAATTTTGTGTTCCCCTGAATTTCTCTGTGAAATTCCTTACTGTGATAGCATTATAGCAGCAATTAGTTCAGGGAAGTGTATTCCTAATGAATAGGATTATTGTTGAGATCGGTGGAACATGGCATAGTTTGTTCCCCTCTCTGCCCTGTAGCAAGCGAAGAAACACCTAAAGGTAACCATCTGCCGGTGAGGATGAGGGCCTCCTCAGAAGTCAGATCTGTTGGTTCCTTAGTCCTGGGCATCCAGCCTAGGAAACAGTGAGAAATCATTGTCTGTTGCTTAATCCACCCACTCCACTGGATTCTGTTAAAGACTCTGGATCAAAGACAAAGAATACAGGCTATTTACACAAAGTGTTTATGACTTCTGTTCTAAGTTCCTATAAATATCTCTAAATGCGCTCATTGAAAAGAAGAGAAATACCTCATTACACATAAATACAGCTGGCTTTGTCTGTTAGATATGAATATACTCGGGTAGGCTACATAAACACAAGTGCACCATGTATTTGTTCCCTCCTATGGGGTCTTTAAGGCCTTCTAGAAAATACATCGCATGCAACATCAAGGGTTGAAGCATGTCCTCCATTCACGAAGGATTATATTATATATAGTTTAAGAATCCTTTTAGTTTTATGAAATAATTGTACTTATCTAGGAAAATCTGAAATAAATTGTGTACTATATATAAAAAAGTGAATCTGCATTGCAAAAGTAACAAGATTAAAATAAAGTACACTGATCTCTTAAAGGAAATTCCCTTCACCATCAGTGGGGTGAGATCAGGAAACCATCCCAACAGGAGTAACATGGGGTGAGGTTAAAAGTTTGTGAGAGGGGCTGGTGAGATGGCTCAGCGGTTAAGAGCACTGACTATTCTTCTGAAGGTCCTGAGTTCAAATCCCAGAAACCACATGGTGGCTCACAACCATCTGTAATGCGGTCTGACGCCCTCTTCTGGTGTGTCTGAAGACAACTACAGTGTACTTATATAACAATAAATAAGTCTTTTTTAAAAACTTTGTGAGAAACAATTAACATTTGTTTTTATACTTGCTTCTATTTATCTTGCTAAATATTACATTAGGGACTTTGAGGAGACATTCTGGTGCAGTGTCTGATACTTTCTCCTTTGGAATTTCTATTCTAAATTCAAACAAAATAGATTCAGCAACTTAAAAACTTAAAAACTACTCTATTTAAATTTAGCTGCCTAATACTGTAGTCTCACAGTCTGGACTGTGTAACTCCAAGAAGAAAATTTAACATCTCTGCTTGTTACATAATCTGAAAGAGGAATGATCTGATGGTACAAGTTTATCTCACGTTACTGAGGTAGGAAGTTCTTCTTGGGTCAAGTGTGTGTATAGGATAGACTATCTTAGTGAAAACAGTCTCAAAAACAATATAAAGGAGACAAAGGAAAAGATTGGGATAATTATCAATGATAAAGAGCTTGCCTGGCAGTAATGAGGCTTTACATTCAATCATGAAGGAGTACATTTTAGTACCAGAAGGGGAGGGAGAGCAAAACCCAAAACCCAAAACCCAAAACCCAAAACCCAAAAGAGAGCCACAAAAAAAAACCCAAAAAGTACCAACAAAACAAATAAACAAACAAAAACAAAAACAAAAAACCTCAAACTGCAGAAAAAAACAAAACACCAAACCCAATCAAACCCAGAGCAATATGAATGACTGCAAAGGATTCTTCACTGAACTGTGTGTTGTGCAATCCTAAGCGCCCACCCCCACCCACAATGGGCATGTACACGAATGTGCCTGCTCTTTCAAACACCCATGCACAAGGTATCCTTAAAGGGGCAAGAGAAAAGATAAGTCGGTAATAAGTGTAGCTTTTGAGAAAAGCATTATAAAGCTCTAGAACTGAAATGGGTATTCAATTTTGACTAGGAGAGGAAAAGGCACCAAGAGAGCAAGCGCCAAGCAGCAGCGATAAAGGAGGCAGATGCGGCACCAGTTGGGAAGCTCAGCTAATGTGAAGAACATTAGAAAGAACGATGCATTTAAAACACCAACAACTGATACAATTTTACATTCTAGATAATTCTAACTGTTTCTAAACCCTGGCCCTCTCGCTTGCTGTAATTTGGGGTCTCTCTCATTACATACAAAGCATTTACTATACCGTCCCAAATTCTGCCCAATTGGTTAATCTCCATTTACCACTGGTTTTTCAGAGACACTGCCTAAGTTTTCTGTTTTGTCTCTCAAGAACAAAATCCCAAGTATATCAGTTTCGTCATCTGTGAAAGCAGAGAATCAACGATCTAAGACACGGAGGTAACATTGACTAAGGGATTCATGATTTATGTAAGTGCTTGATGGCTTTTGGTACAGAGTGTGTATTATAAGATATTTTAAAATAACTGTTTAAACTGACGATTTAATTTAACAGAAGTGACAGTCAAGAGTGTTACTGAAATAGAGTGTCTACAAGGTAAGTATACTTCCTTTTTGTTTTGAGTTCCAAGTCAAATGAGCAATTTACTGTGAGGTAGGGATGGATAAGTGTGGCTCACCTCAATAAAAATGTAATGCAACAAAATGGTAACATGTATCATTTCTATTGCTTTATGAGTCTTCCTTCAAATAACACAGTTTCACTCTCCAAGCTGTTTGAAATCATAGATTCTATATGCTTATTTCCCTGGACAAACATCCCAAACCCTGAGGGATTACTTGGAAATCTTTCAGCAGGCACACTCATATTAAACAGTGAAGCCGAGAAATTAGCCTTAGGCTTTTCTGCTCTCGTTCGCCTTCAGTGTTCCTGATAAGGAAACAGATTCTTTGACTCACTGCAGTTGCTGCTAAGACTTCCTTCAGCATGATAAGGAGACTTCTCCTGAAAGCCTCTCTGGCAGCTGATTGACCTTATGTTGACAAGCTCTTGTAAACTAGAGCTGATGAAATACATGAATTATTCTAGGGGGACAGAGAATTAAAAGTAAGTGTTTGAAGGCGCTGGGATGTCTCTCTTCCATTTTCAATGTTGCTGTTTAATTTTCTTTGATAATGCCACTTCTGTTAATGTGCTCTGATGGTAGAGTATACTCTGATGGGAAAATTTAACCCTCCAAAGAGTGTTACAAACAAGGTCCTTGTTTCGTTTTCCCCCCTTTGCATAAATTCAGCCTTATAACGTATATACACAACCAGGAAAAACAGACTCAGCAGTTTCTATCTATATGTTTGTTCATATATTCATACATATATGTATATAAAGATAGTCATCAAAACAGAGGTTATTAATTTAAAAGTGAAGGAAGACATGAAGGGTTAGAAGGAGAGTACCTTGGAAATATAGGAGGAGGAGAGGGGGGAGGAGTGATATTATAATTAAAAATGTTACCTACTTATGTGTTGAAATAATTATCTTTCAATTTAGTTCTTCTCCTTTCTTTCTCATTGATTAATGTATGTTTTATTCCATCAGCCATTTTATTATTTTTTAAAATGTGAAATGACATTTTTGATAACAAATCTTTCCTTTAGAGAAAAAAATGAACACACCCATCTTTTTAGCATTCTTGCCTCAGACAGCAAGTCATAGGATATCATCACATAACAGTATCTTTGTAAGCCATTGAAAACAAATTACCTAACTTAAATAATAATAACATGTATTGAGATAATATTACATAGCTTATAGAGTCAAAGCAAAAATTAAATAGTTCATTCTCAAGTAGACCAGTGCAGGGGAACATCTACTGACACTGCCCAGCAGAATAAAACCAGCCTCGGGCATTTGATGCTTACTCTTGTCATTTATTCCAAAAGTTCAAATTCTAAGCCAAATGTCTCATCTTGCTGGATTAGCTTTAGTTAAGTACCTCTCAGCTAGAACACAGCAAAGCATTTGTCTCTCTTTTTTTCAATTTTTTATTAGATATTTTCTTCATTTACATTTCAAATGCTATCCCAAAAGT
>NC_034608.1:80735568-80761431 GCF_900095145.1 Mus pahari | reverse complement strand
GCTACTTATGCAGCTAGAGACATGAGCTCAGGGAGTACTGGTTAGTTCATATTGTTGTTCCACCTATAGGGTTGCAGACCTCTTCAGCTCCTTGGGTACTTTCTCTAGCTCATCCATTGGGGGCCCTGTGTTCCATCCAATAGGTGACTGTGAGCATCCACTTCTGTATTTGCCAGGCACTGGCCTAGCCTCACAAAGCACTTGTCTCTTATAAAAGTTTCCTAACAGAAAGTACCTCTCTGTTAGAAAGAAAAAACTCTCTTTTTTTAGAAGGAAGGGAATTGGAATTTAGATGAACAAAATCCATAGAGAGCCATTCAAGGATACATGGCCCTAGTGTCTTTAAATTGTATCATGTTCATTATGCCTCTGTCCTTATGCTTGCTCTAGAATCTACGAATTAATATAAATGTATGTTTGCGGTATATTCCCCTCTAAATAGTTTGTGTAAAATTTGACAGAAAAGTCTATTGACTACATTGTAAATATATGTGATGATATATTGTATTAGTTTACTTTTTTGTAAAGCAATTAGTTGCTGTACATGGATAGCAGACAAAAATTTGATTTAAAAAAGATTATTATATGCACAATTTTTGTTGTTGTTGTTTTTTTGTTTGTTTTCTTTTGTTTTTCGAGACAGGGTTTCTCTGTATAGCCCTGGCTGTCCTGGAACTCACTCTGTAGACCAGGCTGGCCTTGAATTCAGAAATCTGCCTGTCTCTGACTCCCAAGTGCTGGGATTAAAGGTGTATGCCACCACTGCCTGGCCTATATACCCAATTTATAAAGTGTTAGATTGTACATGTCATCTTAGAATTTCCATATTGCCATCATCAGAGAATGTCTTCCTCACATTTCAGGATTGTGCACCATTTCTTGGCTTCTGGCAATAGAGAAGTGGTTTATCCATTTAGAAAATGCAGTGCCTGCTTTCAGTGAAACAGTCAGTAGTCTGTCTCCCCATCTTTGCAAAAAGCTCCCTCCTCTGATAAAATCGGCTTTCTGGAGCTACTCCATATCCAGTGATTGAATGATCAAGGAGTGCAACGATAGTATGTAATTTGATCAAAATCACACTCATTTCAGGCAATGATTCTATTAGAAACACATATTGTTTGACCAGAAATTTAGTACTATTTCTATTTTGGGCACAGCATCAATGTATTTACAGATTGCAGGACAGTTTGGATAATTCAAGTCATGAAAGATTAATATGGTTAGCATAGCTGCCAAGTAAAAATACTCACCTTTGTAAATTTACTACTGACATCTGGGGAACATATCTATTCCATGTAAAGGTTTCTGACTCATGCTTCCATTTCCACAAACCAATCTATTTTTGTATAGTCCTATTGGTACTGGTGTGACACAAATTGTATTTTCACACACATATGAGCAATATAATAAATATTGAGTGTCAGGTATGTAAGATGTTCCTTTAATTCCTATCATAGCATCTACTCCTAATTGTCTCAAGAAAGTACCTTAGCATTTTAACATTCATTTTTTTCCTTCATTTTCTCTGACTCTTGCTTGGGGCCTAGATGCCGACCCTCCCCATGTAGAGTTCTTTGTCATGAAGCCTCGGGACTTACTTAAGTTCCTAATTGGAGATCACTGAAGTAGCTTTAACTAGGAAAAAATAAGAACTAAAACTCCTGCTGTTCTTTGAAATTAGAGTTATTTTATAATAAGCCTTTTACCTATATGATACATATTTCAATATGGTTTGGATCTATTAAGTAAGTAGGTGCATATGAAAGATTTTCAAATGGTTTTCAAAAAAATCACCAATCACAATATATAAAAATTAGTTTGTTAATAGATAAATTAGAAAAAAGAACCCTAAAAATTTTAAATTGTTGATCTTGGTTTCAGAAATACCACAATTGCAGATTTTCATCATTTTTTTTATTTCATTAGCTCCATAAGCTAGTTTATTATGAGCAAGTCAATATTTTACGTATGGATTCAATTGAAAATTACATTTCTCTCTAGTACTCATTATTGAGTAATCTTGAGGATTTTTTATTGGATATTTTATTTATTTGCATTTCAAATGTTATTCCTTTTCACATTTTCCCCTCTGTAATCCACCATCCTATCCCCCACCCTGTACTTCTATGAGGGTGCTCCCCCACCCATCCATGGCCTCCCGCCTTCCTGCCCTGGTATTCCCCTACACTGGGGTATCAAGCTTTCACAGGACCAAGGATCTCTCCTCCCATTGATGTCCAACTAGGCCATCCTCTGCTACATATGCAGTTGGAGCCATGGGTCCCTCCATGTGTACTCCTTGGTTGGTGGTTTGGTCCCTGGGAGCTCTGGTGGGTCTGGTTGGTTGATATTGTTGTTCTTCGTACGGGGTTCTCTAACTACTCCATTCAGGACCTTGTGCTCAGTCCAATGGTTGGCTGTGAGCATCCACCTCTGTATTTGCTAGGCTCTGGCAGAGCCTCTCAGGAAACAGCTATATCAGGCTCCTATCAGCAAGCACTTACTATGGCATCAGCAATAGTATCTATGTTTGGTGTTTGTGTATGAGATGGATCCCCAGGTGGGACTGTCTCTCGATGACCTTTCCTTCAGTCTCTGATCCACACTTTGTCTCCATATTTGCTTATGTGAGTATTTGGTCCCTCCTTGTAAGAAGAGTTGAAGCACCCAAACACTTTAGTCTTCCTTCTTCTTGAACTTCATGGGGTCTGTGAGTTGTATCTTGGGTATTCTGAGCATTTGGGCTAATATCCACTTATCAGTGAGTGCATACCCTGTGTGTTCTTTTGTGATTGGGTTACCTCACTCAGGAGGATATTTTCTAGTTCTATCCATTTGCCAAAGAATTTCATGAAGTCAATGTTTTTAATAGCTGAGTAGTGTCCCATTGTGTAAATGTATCACATTTTCTGTATCCATTCATCTGTTGAGGGACATCTGGGTTCTTTCCTGCTTCTGGAAATTATAAACAAGGCTACTATGAACATAGTGGAGCATGTGTCCTTGTTATATGTTGGAGCATCTTTTGGGTAATTGCTCAAGAGTGGTATAGCTGGGTTCTCAGGTCCAATTTTCTGAGGAACTGCCAGACTGATTTCCACAGTGGTGGTACTAGCTTGTAATCTCATCAGCAATGGAGGAGTGTTCTTCTTTCTCCACAACCTCGCTAGCATCTGCTGATACCTGAGTTTTTGATCTTAGCCATTGTGACTGGTATGTGTTGTAGTCTTAGGGTTGTTTTGATTTGGATTTCCCTGATGACTAAGGATGTTGAACATTTTTTAGGTGCTTCTCGGCCATTCAATATTCCTCAGTTGAGAATTCTTTGCTTAGCTCTGTTCCCCATTTTTAATAGGGTTATTTGGTTCTCTAGAAACTGCCTTATTGAGTTCTTTGTATATATTAGATATTAGCCCTATATCTGATGTATGATTGGTAATGATCTTCTCCTAATCTTCTGGCTGCCATTTTGTCCTATTGACTTACCCTTTTTCCTTACAGAAGCTTTGCAATTTTATGAGGTCCCATTTGTTGATTGTTGATATTAGAGCATAAATCATTGATGTTCTGTCCAGGAAATTTCCCCCCCCCACCCGTGCCCATGTGTTCAAGGCTCTTCCCCACATTCTATTCTATTACATTCAGTGTATCTGATTTTATGTGGAGGTTCTTGATTCACTTGGACTTCAGCTTTGTACAAAGAGATAAGAATGGATGGATTTTCAGTCTTCTACATGGTGACCACCAGCTGAAACAGCACCATATGTTGAAAATACTGTCTTTTTTTTCACTGGATGGTTTTAGCTTCTTTGTCAAAGATCAAGTGACCGTAGCTATGTGGGTTCATTTCTGGGTCTTCAATTCTATTCCATTGATCTACCTGCCTGTCTCTGTACCAATACAAATATTAAGAGGAAAAGAAGAGGTACTATCATAGGCATATACCAGAAAGACATTGGCAATCCTCTGCTTATAAGTGACTTGAATCGACAGATTTTAATCTAGAAAATATGTCATTGTCATGGATCCTGGGGCTGTGGAGAGAATCCTGGGTTTGTTCAGTCACCTTTCTAGCTCTGAGTACCAAATCTATACCCAATATCTTCCTTATTCTTTATGTTAAAGACATAAATAATAAAATTACAGAAACTATGAAAGTCAATTTATTCTTAATTTCCAGTACATCTAGAAAAAATGAAAAGAAACACCAGATTCCGGGTAGTATTGAGCAATGCATGATTCATACTAAAGCACATATTTCAAAGTTGTTTTGCTTCAAGGATATTCATAAAAAATGAATGTGAACATTTATTCACACTTTAAAATTCAATAAATATATTTTCCACATCACTCTGGGCATAAGACTATCATTGAGAAAAAGAAAAACAACAACCACATTCCTCATTATTTTCTCTCAGAATCCTAAAGTACATTTATGTACATTTTATATTGAGGGACATTACCTTACAGGAGTTTGAATGGTTAGCTTGGTTGAAGTTTTAATGTTCTGTGTTCTATCAATTCCAAGCTCAATTTGTCCTTATTGGACTTTCAAAATTATTTATTTTTGTTTTGATTTAATGGGGAAGGGTCTTGTTATATGGCTAGGGTAGCCACAAAATATTCTTCCTCTCACCTCAATCATTTTGGTTGTTGACATAGATTCATATCAGTTGTGCACAGCTTCTTACTGGATCTTTGAATCGCATCCTCATATATCTTTCCAAAATTTACCCTATATCCCCACAGCCCTAACCCTGGTTTACTTTCCATACTGTCCTTGTTTATATGAACTTTATATCTGCACCCATTTTTCTCATCTAATTTTCAAACTATATGGCTTGATTTAAGGATACTATCAATTCAAATAAAACCAAGAGCCTCAGTTCTTAGATACTATAAAATAGTGGCTCTCATGGGCATGGCTAATGTTAGTCAAATACATATGAGTATACAATGAATGGATTCTAAGTATAGTATGTAGAGTGAATGAGTTTGGATGCCTACTTTCCAATATGAAGACTACAAGTAATACATTTATAGGAATAAATTTCATTAAATAAGTAGACTTTAAGCTGCCTTTACCATCAGAAAACACCATGTGAGATTTCAGATACTATCATCTACTTTATCACCACAGCCATCTCACTCTCCGTATGCATCCATATATGGTATTATATACCTCACATATTCATAATACAATTATTTTTGAAAAGTATAGCAACATCTAATGGAGTTTCTGAATTCCTTTCATCCAAGACACATCCATTTCCCATCGCTAATGCAATTTAGGTTGTATGAATGCCTACCTAAAATCCTTCCACTGGTTTCTAAAAAAGATGGTATTTAATTCATTTTATGTTTCACAAAATGCCTCAGAATGTGGTAAGCACAACTGAGCAATCAATGATGATTAACCTAGTTTTCAGTATCTTGCATAGCCCTCATGAAACTATGATTTAAATGATACAGAGACACCTCAACCATCCTTAGCAATCAGAAAATGGTTACGTTTCCCATGATGTATTTTCCATGTGGTAAAGTTGTGTTGCTCGTAAAATGCCTCTTAAATATTGCTGAAATATTTTGTTGAGAAGTTGCTTTGAGGACCACAAGGAAATACTATCTAATTGTATAAGACTATAAGGCAAATACGAGTTTTTTTCTAAATGTATGCTATGCCTTTGTTAAACAGACGCAGCCTTTGCCTTCCATATAAGCTAATGACACAGAATGAAAATAACAAATATGTAGTGACTGGAGGGAGCCAAGGAATCCCTGAGTGAATAAAGTCTTTAGTGAATGTGCATTATTTACAAAGACCAAAGTTTTGGATTCATGGAAAACTGGCAAAGCAATTTTGCATATGTGTCAGGAGCAAGAAGTTTGGCAAAACTTTCCTTGGGGGGCTCAATGAAAGTGAAGGACTAGTGTGTGCAAAGACTAGCAATGGCAGCTTCCTACTATGACCAAGACTACTCTACTACAGAAATCTGTTACCAAAATACCCCAGGGCTTGGGTTACTCGTAGTAGATGCTATTCATCAGAGTGGTCACACCCCCACCCAATCTCAGCTTATCTGGACATGCGTCTGTGTGTCTGTCCTTTCTTTGTTCCCTCACCACCCCTAGTCAGTATTTCAGGACCCAGACTCACATGGCATGATGATTTACCACTTCCATTTATTTATTGAACACTAAGCATGCGTTCAATTTTAGTTTTCAGATCTTTAGAAATCTAAACTAATAATAACCATGTGGTAGTATAAGTCTCTAAACTTGTAGGATGTTGTATAGATAGAAGAAATTGCTAGTGATTTATATTATCCAGAAGCCAACTGCTTTTTGCCAAGTTTAGTTTTACTTACGTCTTCTGAGTTACCTTTAGTTCATAACTATAGTTTTCAATCTCATAGCTGCAGACTAGAGCTGTTGTGGAGTTACTGTTTCTTAAAATGAGCATACAGATTTAAATATCTATTTCTATGGTCTGCTTCCAAATTTCTAAGGGTATGATTTAAAATTCCATAGTGTAGATCTCTTACCACCACCCCTTCCTCTTGAAAACTTTGCCTTCTTGCATCCTAATTATTAGTTCCTTACCACGCTGTGCATTCCAATAAAATACATTACAAGCCTAGACATTTGATCTCAGTGCCCCACATAGTAGAAGAATCAAATTGACTCCCATATTGGACCCACTTATTCACACATATATACATGTACACATAAGAGTTTATAAGTAATAATTAAAAATAAGATATAGCTAATATATACATATATATATATATATATATATATATATATGGCATAAAAAATACAATGGTATTTAAACTAAATAATCAGCAGCCTAGCCTGCCATTATCTAATGCATTTCTTGTTTCAATAGTTCGAAACATTACAATTGTCAGATGAGACATTATCATGAACTTTTTTTTTCATAGGGTAAAACTCCTAGAGGTATAATACAGGACAACCTCACACACTGTAATCTGGGTCAGTCTTTTTAAGAATTTACTGTTGACTATTTTAAGACTCTGTAATGCAACATTTGATTGTTCACAAACATAAAACTTATGATTAAGAAAAGAGTACAAGATAGAGACAAGGATTATGTCATTAGTTGGTAAGTATTTAAGCAGAGCTGACACGTGCAAAGAAATGTAAAGCTTTGAGTGGAGCCAAGTCTAGGAAAGAGCTATGGGAATGAGGCATTAGAATCCTTATGGTGATTACAAGTGTGTGTAGGAGAGAAAGACCTGGAACATACAAAAGAGAAAACTATGAGGAAACTTTACACATAATACTGTAGAGATTTTATAACACAGAGTAGCATTGTAACATGGAAATGAATGAGGTGAAATATCTACACTGAATGGAACAGTCATCATCCACTTAGAAATATGTGACTTCCACAAGTACATGAAGGTGATGAACACTTTTAAATGTGATTTTTTTCCAGTGGATTGAAGAATGAAAACGATGAAAGTCAGAAACAGTAAACCCTGGGAATGAGGAAGAGCAGGACAGACTTTCACCTAGAATCACCCTGACACACTCAAGGATACCTTAACATACATTTCCGTGATGACCCAACAATGTCTAGACATATAGAAACAGCACATGTAGTAAGGTAAATAAATATAGAAATAAAAGCAGACAAATACATCATGTTGTTTTCCTTGATGGTGTTCTGAATAGTACATAGATTCCAAAGGAGACAACATTAGATGGAATGAAGACAATTCTTCACAATGGAGACAAAATTTTAAAAGAAGAGTAAAAGAAGAGAAAATGGATTATTAGGTCTGCAAGTAGTCAATTCTATTTATACTTATCTTAATCAGACCTATACTTTTGTCTTAAATGTTTTTATTATAGTTCATTGCTTTTAATCTGTCATCTTTAAATTAACCTTATCCTGTCTGAACTCTTAATAAACAGATGTGTTATCTAGAAACTATAAGCAAGGCTGTAATTCTAGACTAAATTTGGAAGAGAAGAATTCCATATTCATGCCTAAGTAAGTAAACAAGAATCTTCCTGATGAGGCATAGAAAGGCCAATGTCAAAAACAAGAAATGTAAATGTCATCCAATTAACAGAAAACAGTGTGTGGGTAGATAGTATCTTTTGAGTAATTGGTAGACCTGGAGATGTCCCAGAAATGACAGCTCTAAGGGAGGAAAAAAAAATTATCTCTAGGAACTGAAAAATAGAGAGTAAGAGAAAAACATCAGAGATGCAAAGAAAAAAGAGAACCAAAGTAACTCTAAAGTGAGAAGAGGCATCTTCAGCCTTCATCGTGTGGTTTCATGGAAAGGCCAGGGAAATACAAACGTACAACTTGGAGACCTAGAGGAAGCATGTAGGAAATATGATGGTCCCTGCTTGTAGCTCCGTAGACATCTCCACCTTCAACATGCTGGAGCTTAACATCTGTTAGAATGATGTTTACATAAGTGGGCTGTCTCCAGGTAACCGTTACACTGACTACACACTGACTTATACAAGTTATGCTTCTATGCAGTGACTTCCTACCTGTGTTTCTGCATATCCAATCTGTGATATAATTAAACACTATAAAGCGCTGAAAATTTCTAAAATCCAAGGAAATAATTATTAATAGCAACAGAGATTACTTTGGTTTTTAGCTGACTTAAGACTTTGTGAAGAAGGCTTGGTGTTCCATGTATGAGCAAGAGGCTATGAGAAACACGTATTTGAATTTGACCTTCCTGGTGCAAACTATTTTTCCGTCTAATATCTCAAGGATGAATACTGTTTAATGCTGAAAATTTTATCTATGATATATTCCTTATGCATTCTTTACATCTTTTATGTTCTTTTGGTATGTGGGTATGTCTAGGGTGTGGGTGTACATGCACATACATGTTGTGTTCCAGAGATGTGTGGAGTGCAGAGACCAGATGAGGACATTAGGTGTCCTTTTCTCTTAGTCTTCGAATTGTTCTCTTGAGAATAAATCTCTAATTGAACTGGAATTTAGCATTATTTTAGCTAGGCTAGATACCCACTACATCCTAGCATTGTTTCTATCTTCAATAGACTCTAGCACAGACACAGCCATACTTGCCTTTTAAGTAGGTTCTGGCAATCCAAGCTCTGGTCTCATGATGGTATGTCAAGCATTTTACCATTGACTCATTATCCTGGCCTTTACTGCTTTCCTTTATCTTGTGTAATGATGTTCACCATAAAAAACACTAATCAATGGACATGGGGAGTCTCTATCTGGGTATAATTTTTCCCGTATCATTATTTTAGCATTTACTCTGGACTTAACGGTAATAACTTTACATTACTGTCTTCATTGTCCTGCTATACAGTTTTAGGTATAAGGGATTATTCAACAAATTAACAATTAAAATGCATAAAAGTTAAACACATAATAAAAGATGAAACTGCCATTAAAAGCACAATATGGGTTATATTTATCAACAGGTTCACTGTACAACAAAGAGAATTTGCATAAAGTGTTAGTATTGGCATACTTGTACTAATAAAACATCCGCCAGTAATAGCTTATGTAGCAATTAGTTTTGAGCTCAAATACTGTGACTAGATTTAATTTGCATATCATCTGAATAGCTAAGTTACTGTAATCTGCTTTGAGAAAGCAAGAGCATCAATGGTCTACAAAAGACATGAGCCCCTGTCAGCTATTTCCTTTGTCTTCTATGACTGCACAATGCCAAGTTTGATTGGCCTAATGGCTCAAATGAAAATCACTAAGTGGAAGGAGAATCCTGTTGAAATGTTTCTTGGGGACATAGACATGGCAGGTGAGCAGGGATGAGATTAAAAAAAAAAAAAAAAACTGGATTCAAGTAAAATGAAATGAGCGAAACAATTCATTTGTATAAGATTCAGAAGATATTTAGAAATTCTAAAGAAAAGCGACGACATAGGCACAGGGTGAAAGAAAATCATGACAACCTGGGGAAATACAAAGATGGTCATCCATCTGCTTGTGCTTTATGCTCTAACTCTGATCTCTTCACTTTGTAACTATCCATCTTTGTTTATTATTTTAATTACATATTCTGCTTTTCCCTTCTCCAAATCCTCCCATATATCCCTCCTCAATCTCCTTCAAATTTATGGTCTATATTATCAATTTAATTACTATTACATGCATAGCTCTATGTATATATGTGTATGTATATACATGATAATTTACATATATTCTGTACTTGTATATAGACATGAGAGTATTCATTCTGAATTTGTATGTATACTCATATACATGAGAATATATAGATTTCTCAAATATAATCTGTTCAGTACATATGATATAACTACACTTTTGAGCACCCACCTCCTGCTTCCAGTTACCAGCTGACTTCCACCTCAACTTTTCAAATGACTACTAAATTTTCTCCAACATCATCAGTCATATTCTTCTGAAAGAATTCTTACATATAAGGCATGTGTTTCTGTTGAACTAGCCATTGGTGTGGAGTAATGTAATATAAAAAGATTCAGAGTGTGGCTGGGATTAATGACACCATTCACTCAGCACGTGACTGAAAAAGATTAAGTCTCAATTGCTTTCACAGACATGGCATCCATTTCATGCAGTGTGGTAAAGATTTGAATGGTTGTAGACACTGAGCTGTGTACCATCTTCAACAACTACCAGTATGTTACTAATTATGAATGAGACATGAGGAAGGCAGTGTCACACACTTACATGATCATTTCTTGATGGCAGAAATGATTCAAATTTAATAATAGTCTGTGTGCAATAAGCTGCACAAAGTTTAAAAGGACATGGATCCTTTGAAAGGTAAATCATCCCTTGCATTTACTAAAATGTATCTTGTAATCACATAGGTATCAGAATGCAATGATTAACCCACCCCCATGAAATTTATATTCTTAGAGAAACAAATCATGGTTTAGTTTAACATATGCCAACACACTTCAGTGTTAGGCTACAGAGCCTGGTATTTAAAATTCCATATCAAAAACTTTCTTGGTAGGCTGATATAAAAAGGTTCATTCAGTCATTAAAAAACACATAATCAGAAAGAGTGAAGTTTAATGAGGTGACATTTAAAGATACTTAAGAGTAATTTTCCCATTTGTTCCCTGCCTACATGCAGGTAAAAATAAAACGCAAATTTTAAAAGATTAACAATTAGATACAATGTTATTTCCTTCTTAGAACTTTAGTATTCTAAGACATTTTGTCTTGAATTGGTTTTCCACCTTCAAAAAAAAAAACCATAAAAAAAAACCCAAATGTTATTCCTGATTTCATGGCTATTATGTATTTTTTAATAAAACATGAAAGAAAGAAATCTAGTGTTAATTTAAATTTAATTTAATTTAATGCTTTTAAAACTTGAGTGTGTATGAGCAGAGGCACCTGAGGATATTGTTACAAATGTATTCACTGCTCCATTCCTTCCCAAGAGATGTTGACCAAACACTGAGTAGTGAGATCTCAAATTATGCTAACTTCTTACAGACACAAAACCACTAATCCCAAGCTTTAAAATGGATACTTTTTCTCTTGGCACCTTGAATAAACTCACCATAAAATTGCTTAATTTGATGCTTTGGTTGGAAATTTCAAATGACTATTATAATGTTTCAAAGTTTATTTACCAATCTTTTTATAATGAGAAGATTCACTTCAGTCTGCATGCAGAAAAACATTCTGATTTTAGCAGAATTTTGTGTTCCTATGTTGTTTTGGTTCCTCTCTGTATCTGTTATGTTTCTAATGTATAAGACATTAGTTAATTCAGACAGTAAAGCTAGGGTTATTAAGGGTTTTTGTTTGTTTGTTTGTTTGTTTTTATCTGTCATACATACCAAAATTACTTTTGAGGATAGATGAGTTCTAAAGTGCTTAAGAATTCCAAAGATCTTCCTAATCATTTTAAAATATCAAAGCAACATACTATCTAAGAAAAAGCATTCTGAATGAAAAGGAAATGACTATGCAGAATGGTGTGATGATCATTTCGCAGGGTCTGTCACATAGCACAGGACAAGAAAGCAGCAAGCTCTATTCTGAAGGAAGTAATACACAATGGCTTTAATGGTCTGTGAAATGAACATGCCTTTTTAGCATAACTATGAGGCTTGCCCATTCTGATACTACCTGATCTCTGCACTTTCAAATAATCTATTGGTAATCCCACAGATTGATTTTGTCGTAACGATCCTCTGTATCTAGTCCCTGCCCTTTTTACATGTTGTTTCTTTGCATTTACCAACACTAGTTGTCTACAGAAGTCTCACTTCTGTTCCTCCAAGACCTCATTTCATCTTTCCAGCTACAATGGGGTACTTACCACCACATATTCTTCTTCATTTCTTTGTTATACATAACCATTTATGTCATAGCTAGAATTTTTCTTCTTCTTCTTCTTCTTCTTCTTTTTTTTTTTTTTTTTTTTTTTTACAATAGAGGCTAGCAAAGGAGTATTCTGGTCATTTCTAAACTGTCATTGCCAACAACAATCAACTTTCACTTGGTACAAAATATGTTCAGACTTCTAAGTAATAAACTCTTTGGACATTGAGTCAAAAACTGAAGAACTATCACAGACAAAGATATCATGTATGAAAATCCAGTGAGGAGTGCTATATTAGAGAAGAAAATTAATATGACTGAAAATTAGGTGATGTCCAATGAATAAATAAATACATATATAAGCAATCTACCCATAATAACAAGCTAATGTTTATATTTTAGTTTTGTTAAAATAATATATAAAACTATATTTATATAAAATGTTAACACCAGAAGAATCTGCGGGGGGGGGCGGTTATTATCAAAACATTCTATTGTCTAGATAATGTTTCTACAAATCCAAAATTCCAAAATGTTAAAATTAACTCTGAACAAATCAAGGTCTCAAGCTAGGTTCCCTAAGCTCATCTTATCATCTTGACATGACTAACACAATACAGGATGACTTGGTATTTCAGAAACTGTCACTAAAGGCACTGCTAAACTAGCCAAGAAGGGATTCAGTGCTGTGGCCAGAATACCAGATTAGGATAGACCAGACAGCAAGTCTTCTTCCTATGCTAAACTAGTAACAGACTTGTCACTTGGTGAATGGTTCCCTTCAGCAACAGATGTAATACTAGATAGAGGCTTTACATAAACAACAAAGCAGAAAATATGAGTAGATCACAGTAGATATATAATTTCACATCTAATGTTAAATAAATAACACAACTTTACTTTGAGTGAAGAGTATAACTCAGGTGTTGAGTCATGCAAGTCATTTGGCAGAGAGTGAGCAGATAGTGGTGGGTCAGGGACAGCTCTCCACAGTGAGCACCCACAGAAGCAAAGCCAAACTGTGTTCATGCCATGTAGTTTAACAATGGTCCCTAGAAATTTGTGTCTTCCTCAGAGGACAACAAAACTCGTAAGTGTGATGGCTATATGTTTTGCAAAGAGAGTCTGAGTATTCACCTGGCAAAAACTCCAACTGTTAATACCTTCTCACTTAGCCAGGGTGATTTGTTCACATAGGCGTGAGTATCCATCCAGCAGGAAACCCTGCTGCTAGAGTATTCTCCCTCATCCTGGCAGATTTATTTGAATTACATCTGTAATGCTGACAACTTCAGAAAGTGATTTTTATTTTTTCTCCTAAGTAGAAAAACTCAGTGGGATTTTTTTACTACTTTAAGAACAACTTTTAATTATAAAACAGTGGTTTAGGGGTAAATAACAGAATCTGTATATGCTCCTAAGATAGTTTTATTTTTGAAGTTACTAGCAGAAATATTGTAGACCTGACATGTTTTTTTTTTTTTTTCCCCGTTTGGTAAAATAGCATAACGGTTTAATTAAACTAATATTGAATTCTAAGTCATTTTTTAAATTCTTTATTAATCATACTAGTATAACTTATTTGCTTTCAAATTTTTTATGAGTGCATTGCCTGTAGTGGAAAATTGGTAGAGGTAGCAGCTATTTGGCCTGCCAGAAATCACGCAAGCCTAAGGTCTGGTAGTAATGGTAGTATGCGTCCACTGACACCAAGTGTGCTCGCAGTAACAGAATACTCCATTTTGCTGTCAAGAGCTTGGATTCACTTCATTTTTTCTTTTCTTTGTTGCTTTTTCATTTTTTTTCTTAAAGACACTTCTTAACACCCTTTCACCTACAAAAAAGTGTAATACGAGGTCATTTATTTAAGTATATGCTAGACCCAGTGATGGGCACTTGTCTCCTTGGTTTTGAAGATACACTTTTTTTTCAGCATTCCTTGTTAAGGAAAGGACTCTCCCTGATGCTCATTGGGTTGCTGTAAGCCATTTCTTTTCTTTTCTTTTTTTTTTTTTTTCAAACCAAGACACAATACTTTTATTAAATATGCATGCATTTTGGCTAATTTTAAAACAATCTTTTACATTTCCATTATGAGTATAATATGTTCACTGTAGGCTATTTGATAAGTACACACAAAGATGTAGAAATTACAGATACTAAAAGGATATAGCTTACATAATTTTCATACCTACATAAATATTTTGTGTGCTTTCTGGTAAGGTAAAGATTTTGTTTTATTCTTTTTTTCAATATTCACTTTATGACTTGCCATATTAGTATGACTTAATTAAAATATCCTAGAGTAGTTGAGGAAAACACCCAACCATGCGTGTATGTATGGTGTTAGAACATAATGGAATCTGTAAACAATTGTATTCTGAGTTTATTGCAATGTGTAGTGATTTTCATGAGAATGTCCCACACAGGATCAGATAATTGAGCACTTGGTCCAGTTGGTAGCAGTGTTTATAAGCCACTTCTAATCTACTTTGAACCAAAACCTTGAACCTTTGAGTTGATGCCCTCCCCCTACCTTATTCGTCATGCACGGTGAATCTGACTGGCTCTGGGAAGACCCACAGTTATCACCCAGGTCGTGATCCTCACTGGCACTTTCCCAAGCACTACCCAGTGTTAGCTACTTCTAATCACGACTCTATGTCACCACATATGGTTTCGGCAAGCTCAGTGATTCCCAGTTTTTCTTGGAAACAAGCATCAAGGCAGGTAGTCCCCTGCCGTGGTTGAGACATTCTTACTACAGTCTTTTGCCACTGTGCTTCAGAATATTAAAGAACATTTTTGTGCTAAAATGGATTTTATTTTTCTAAAACCCCTTTAACACATTTTGGAGAACAATCATTTAAAAAATAATTTTAAATTATTTAGAGCTTAGAAATCTCCTTTGCTCCTTTGGTGAAAATTTAATGAGTTTCAGACAAAGACATGACATCTGGTTTGAACCATAGGAGATGAACGCTCTGAACAATAGAGCTTAGATATTTAAGATTTTTTTTTTTTTGTAAAAAGAAAAGGAGAAGAAGACAAAAAAAAAGAAAAATCTGCATTTACTTCCACTCAAATGATTTTTTCCAGAGGGCACTGTGAATCTCCACAGTACCTTGCACTTCTCAGTCCTGGGTTAGAATGAAACCATTGTGCTTTTAAGGAATAATGATCTAACTGGGATAGAAAATCTCACCCTTGCCAAACCCACTTAAATGAAGCTATAAGTTATTACTGATTTTATAACCCTATCAAAGGCATACTGGTTATGGCACAGCATTCTGAGGCTGTGCTGTAGTTGAAGGCATTGTGTATATAGATTGTGCAGATGAAATGATAGCAAAGCACTTCATCAATGTAAGTGACATCAGTTCTGTCTCTAAGAGATACTGGTAGCTTTATAACTTGAAAGAAAATTTTCTACAATTTGTCCTTTTCAATGGCCCATAGTTGTGACTAAATAAAAGCATGATGCTATAGGGAAAGGAAAAAGCAATGCTGCTTAGTTAAAATATATTTTATTGGTTGTGGTAAATTACAAAGTATAGAAGGACATTTACTGGATCATTGGAAGAAAAAGTCATATTACAGAATGCTTTAGAGATCAGCTAGCCAAACCTCACATTCTACAGAGACTTCCAGAGATTTGTAGCTGCTAGTATCAAAAGATGGTCTCAATTCAAATCATATTTCCTGATGTTCCTTCTAACAGTCTCTCCCAACTTGAGCCAAGATTGAACTTGCAGTTTCGCTGACTAGAAGAGTTATGTAGTGTTGAAGCAGGGCAAACTTCAGAAGACTGTTGAGAGTCTATTTCCTTTCTCTTAGAAGCCAATGACCTGCTACAAAGGGCCAATGGTACCTTGATACTGTTACACAAAGGTGTCTAAATCATACCGACAGGTCCTAGGGATGAGAAGCTGCACACTGAGAGAAACAGCTGAAGGTGTGTGAACCAGGAAGCACTTGGAAATCCAGCCTGGTCAAACCTTGATAGAATTCTAACTCTAGCTCCAACCAGACTGAAATATGCTTAAGACCCAATATATTAACTGTTTAACTGAACTGAGCACACCAAACTCTCATAAATTTGAGAGCCATTTATAAATTGTCATTATAAACCACCGGGCTTGGGGCATTTTGTTATCCTGGGTCAATAAACAGAAGACTGTTACAAAGGGCTAAGACAAGACAATATCCTACTTCTCCTAAGTTGTTATTTGTTGGCTTTTGCCACAGTAGTCACATTTGCTCTTCTCCATTTTGCCTAATATCTACATGTCATGTTATTGCAAATGATTATGTGACACTTAGCAAAGTCTTCTTTGAATGATGGGTTTATTTACGATTCTTCTTATAATTAACAAGAACAGAGAAGATCTGCTGCTTATTTTCAGGGATAATAGCACATGTAGTTGGTGTTTTTTAAACAGTTTTAAAAATAAGTTTTATTACTATTCATTCAATAAAGAGTGAATATCAGCAACTGTGTAAATATCCTATATTATATTAGGTTGTCTTATGAGGAGAGGTGGTTAACTGGGCTCCATCTTCTAGATGTTGCTATTTGGAAGATTTATAGTATGCCTCAAGCATAGGTGACTTTAAGGAGTTAAGAAGTGGTATCATCACCAATCAAAACCTAGTTTGCCACCTTTTGCTAAGACAAAATGCTACTTTATAGTTATTTATGGAGAAAACAACAATTTTATAAGAATGTAAATTAGCTCTAATAAGGATCTACTTTTGCAGCTCATCATTGGCTGCTATTCTCCAAAAATCCTTTACTGTAAACCACTTCCTGGGCAGTACTTCCAGTTTCATTTCGATCTTCTTGAACTTACCATGTGACACTCACTGCACCCATGACTTCTCAAATAATGAAGAGCACATTCAGGCACCCCAGAGCTTTGCTCGGGACTCATGAATGTTACTGAAATCACGATCTCTACTAGGTTGAAATTGTGCTGATGTTATTCTGATGCCTGAAGCATGCCACATAGTTTTATAGCTTTAAGAGTAAAGTATTTGTTCTGCAAGCATATGGATCCAAGTTTGGTCTCCATAAACCACATTTAAAAGCCACGTACAGAGGATGTAGAGCAAATGGAACACTTCCTCATTGTTGGTGAGAGTGCAAATTTATACAACCACTTTGGAAGTCAATTTGGCAGTTTCTCAGAAAACTCAGAACAATTCTACCTCAAGATCCAGCTATACCACTGCTGGGCATATACCCAAAAGGTGTTCCACCATTCCACAAAGACACTTACTCAACTGTGTTCATAGCAGCTTTATTCTTAATAGCCAGAAACTGAAAACATCCAGATGTTCCTCAACTGAAGAACAGATAAAGAAAATGTGGAAATCTATACAATAGAATATTATTCATCTATTAAAATCAAAGGCATCATGAATTTTTTAAGGCAAATGGATGGAACTTGAGAATATCATCCTGAGTGAGATAACCCAGTCCCAAAAGGACATGCGTGGTATGTACTCACTTATAAGTGGATACTAGGTATAAAATACAAGTACCATGCTATACAGAAGGATGTCTGAATCTCACTTAGAAGGGGGAATAAATAGTCATAAGAGACAGACAGAGGGAGGAAACTGAGAGGGAGGTGGGATGAAATAGTGGAAGGGGTGGTTAGGATCAGGTGTGTGGAAACACAGTAGAGATGTCTAGATAACCATGAAAATAATTGGAAATCTGCAACTGGTGGGGTGAGAAAGTGGGAGCACCTCCAGGAAGAAACAGAGACCTGGAATAAGATAGGTGCCCAAGAATCAAAGTGGGTGATTTAGCTGTAACTCACTACACTGAGGAAACAGAACCTGAAGAGGCCACCTCCTGTAGCCAGGAAGGAATGTCAGTGGAGTGATAGCGACACCAACCCACCCACAAAATTTTCAAACCAAAATTTATCCCACAAGAAATGCAGGCACGACAGACAGAACAGAGACTGAGGGAATGGCTAACCAATAACTGGCCCAACTTGAGTCCTATCCCAGGGACAAGCACCAGTCCCTAAAACTATCAATGACACTCTATTATCATTGCAGACAGGAACATGTTGTCCTCTGAGAGGCTCCACTCAGCAGCTGGCTCAGACAGACATAGACATCCACAACCAAACAGTCTGCAAGATGGAGCTTGCAGACTCTTATGGAAGAATAGCAGGAAGGATTACAGGCCCTGAAGAAGATACGAATACTATGAGTCAACTAACCTGGACCCTTGGGGCTCTCAGAGTCTGAACCACCAATCAAAGAATATACATAGGCTGTACCTAGGCCTCCCTGTACATATGTAGCAGATATGAGCCCTGGTCTTCATGTGGGCCCCAAACAATTGGAACTGGGGATATCCCCAAAACTGTTGCCTGTATGTGAGATATGTTCTTCTAGTTGGGATGCCTTGTCTGGGAAGATGCCTGCTCAGAAGAGAAAGGGGTAGGGGAAGGGTTGAGGGGGAATGACCAGGAGGGAGTAAGCGAATGGGATGAAAGTGATTAATTTAAATAAATAAATAAATAAATATCTAATGACCTGCACTTATAGTCTGAAAGTCAGAAAAATAGAGACTGGTGAGTCCCATACGTTTTCTTGCAAGGTCTATAGAAACCAGAGAACTTGTCTGTAAAAGACTGTTAGAAAGAGTAACACTCCCAAATTTGACCTCTGGCCTTTACATGCATGTACTAATACATTTACAGAAACCTACATATACATGTGTGCATATTCACATAATCACTTACCACACACAAACATAAAACAAACAAAAAATAATTTTGAGTAATTTGGAAACTTTATAGGTCTCAGGACTGTTAGGCAGCTTTGTGATACAACTTACAATGATGATGAAGAGTTTGCAGTCATAACACCGTATGGACTCACAAGCTGGAAGAAGACAACTGGATGGTGACCTTTTTCTAAGCACTCCAAGTGTGATGCTGGTCTTTCATTGGGGAATATATGACCATGGTACAGAGATACTCAATTCTTGGTACTTTTACATGGCCTCACTATGAATTCTTGAATGTATTCTGCATGGGAGGATTATTATCATAAGTATCCTCATGTATAAATGAGAAAATTCCCTGTAGAGGAATGTCCAATTGAATTGGACTTGATCAATACAGAGGAAGGCTTTCTTGAAATTGGAATATTTCTCTATATTTTAAGTTAAAGAAAGAAGAAAATTTTGAAAGAGCTCCAAAATGCAACATCTAGTTGTCAGTGGTTCCATAGATGAATATGTTTATCAACAATCCTGGTAACATGGGTTCAATCTCCAGGATCCAAATGGTGGAGGGAGAAAACTAATTCCTTTGGTCTCCTCTGAATTCCACACACACATGGAATTTTACACATGCATCCACCAAACAAAAATTTAAATATAATGAAAAGTTAGTTTTAAATAGAGGTCTCAGGGCTAGCTCATTCCTGACTCCAGATAGTGGTATTTTATCAGAATTAGTGACATATGATGGCATGACACTTACATCTGCATCATTATTTTTAAACTTTCTGAAAATACACAATAAAACCAAGTTAATTTATATCAACTCTTCCCAGTTGGATAGATTCCTGAATCTGAAAAACATATCATCAGGGAACTCTTAGAAAACTTCTTGTTCTAATAATATATAAGTCCCATTGAGGGGTGTGGTGGCGCACGCCTTTAATCCCAGCACTTGGGAGGCAGAGGCAGAGGCAGAGGCAGGCGGATTTCTGAATTCGAGGCCAGCCTGGTCTGCAAAGTGAGTTCCAGGACAGCCAGGGATATACAGAGAAACCCTGTCTCGAAACATCATAAGTCCCATTGAGCATACTAAATCCTAAAACCCTGTATTTGATATCAAATGATGTGCACAATACTTTTATTACAGAAAGGACATACTCTGAGTTGTACTCATCACAATCTTGAGTGAGAGTTATGATCTATCAGAAACTGAAAGTAGACATAATTAGATAAAACTATAAATTTTAAGTACACATAGTATATAATTTAGTTTTCTATTGCTTTGCTAAAACACCATGACCAAGATAGCTTAAAGAAGAAAGAGTGTGTTTTAGTTTACAGTTCCAGAAGTCTAGAATCTGTGATAGGAATAGTGTCAGGAGCAGGAAACCAAGGGTTCACACCTTAAACTAGAAGCATGAAGCAAAGAGAACTCACTGGAAATATGAGTCTTTAAATTATCAAAACCAGGCTCCAATGACATACTTCTCATAACAAGGTCATAGCTGCTAAACCTCCCAAGAGTGCCATCATTTGGTAATTAAGTGTTCAAATGTCTAAGACCATGGGGTGGTTGTGGCATCTCATTCAAACTACCATATTTAGTATTAAAGGCTAAATATTATCTATCTATCTATCTATCTATCTATCTATCTATCTATCTATCTATCTATCTATCTATATCTATATATACATATACATGTATACATATTCTGCAGAATATATATATCTATCCTACAAATAATATTTTATTTCAAACCATTGAGCTTATTAATATTGCAATGAAAAATTTACTCTAATTATATTAAAATTTGCTATATCACATTGTGAGTAAAATACACAATTTGAACATTTATAAGTTGGTGCATTCAATGTAATTTCATAATATATTGTCATTATAAACATAGTTATTTTGCATACAAGAGAAAGAGTATTTCATTTTAATTAGGTTATTTAAATTCTCTACTATTAAGAGAAACAGCTTTATGGTATGAAACAGAGCTCTAAGCTGTAAATTTGTACCTAATAAATAGGATTAGAAACAAGCATCCAATTTCCAAGTGTTTAAATCTAATCATCAAGTAGTTATATCAATGAACATCCTACACACATGTATGTGACACTTCTTGAACTAGCTACTTAGAATTGAGAAATGAATGAGAAGTTAATCATGGAAAGAGCAAGAATGATGAATTATAAAACTTGTGACACTCACCAGCTACTCAATAATTTTGAAAGAGTCAATACATAAATGATTTGAAGCTATTATTTTAAAGATATTTCTACATACCACAGACTAATCTAAACATTTTTATGGATTAAAATGTTTGGTCATCATATTTCTGTTTGTGCTGTTTTACAGGCAAGAAAACTTGTTCTTAGAGAATAATTTCCCCAATGTTCCAGCAGAGTTTCTAAGTCAGACTTTATCTAATTTAAAGGTGGCACATAGCTGGAAGGAAAGAAGCATGAAACAAAGGCAGTTAAATACTGATATGGCAGCATGACAGCTGTCATGTAAAACAAAGGCCCTGGCCCCATACGAAGGGTTATCTTTCTTTCTTTCTTTTTTTTTTTTTCAGGGGGTACTGGTTAGTTCATATTGTTGTTCTACCTACAGGGTTGCAGCCGCCTTCAGGTCCTTGGGTACTTTCTCTAGCTCCTCCATTGGGGACCCTGTGTTCCATCCAATAGCTGGCTGTGAGCATACACTTCTGTGTTTGCCAGGCACTGGCATAGCCTCACAAGAGGCCTCAATATCAGGGTCACGAAGGGTTATCTTTCTATGCAATAATAAATACTTTAGATATGAGTTCTCTTTTAGTGAAATCTACAAAACCAAACAATGGAGAACAGGAAAGGAACATTGGCAAAGGGAAAATATGGCAGAATAGTTATGCATTCACACAGTAATGGACTGATCAGTGTGCTTGCAGCACTTCAGATGAAAAGCCCAGCAGGCCTGGGAAGGGAAATATTTTGGGGACTGAATTTCTGCAGGACCTCACAGACTACAATGAGATTTGACCATGGGAAGTAATCAAGTAATTTAATCCAGAGGAGTGATATTCTCTGATTGTCTGTTACCAATTTAGCCTGTCAACAGTTAAGATTGGCTTTGATAGAGATCAACAGGGAAAGGGAAGCACAGAAAATGAAGAAGAGAAGAGGATGACCTTTGCCAAAATGCCCAACAGTGGTGAGGTAGTCCCTGAAGAGACCACCTCCCGTAGACAGACAGGGCCCCAGTGGAGAGACAAGACCACCCACCCATCTTTAAAATTTTTGACCCAGAAGTTTTCCTGTTTAAAAGAAATGCATGGACAAAAATGGAACACAGACTGAAGAAAAGGACATCTAGTGACCCACTCAACCTGGCATCCATCCCATGAGCAGGCACCAAACCCTAACATTATTACCGATCCCATGATATGCTTGTATATAGGAGCCTAGCATGGCTGTTCTCTGAGAGACCCTACCAGCAGCTGACTGAGATAGATGCAGACATTACAGGCAACCATTGGACTGAGGTCAGGGACCCCGATGGAAGAGTTAGGGGAAGGACTGAAAGAGCTGAAGGGTACAGCAACCCCATAGAAAGAACAATAGTATCAACTAACCCAGACCCCTCAGAGCTCCCAAAGACTAAGTCACCAACTGAAGAGCTGATACATAGCCCACAGCACATATGTAGCACAGGACTGCCTTGTCTGGCTTCAGTGGGAGAGGATGTACCTAATCCTGTAAAGAGCTGATGCCACAGGGAAGGGGGATGTTGAGGGTGGGATGAGGTGGGGGTGAGTGGGTGGGGGAGTACCTTCTCAGAAGCAAATGGGAGGGGGAATAAGGTAAAGAACTCTGAGGGGGAGGACTAAGAAATGGTCAAAATTTGGAACGTAAATAAATAAAACAATTTAATAAAAATGAAATAAATAAAAATCAAGAGAGAAGTGAATGATCTATTATGGATGCTGCATCTCACTGGCAGAATGATTCTTGTGATCACTTTTCTTTTAAAGGGGTTGAAGAAAATCAGTTTGTATACATGTCCCAATAGAGGCAGAAGAGAAGCAGTGCTTGGCCTATACTAATCAATGACATTCCTGTTCTCATTCTTTGTCTACAGCCCTAAAATTCTTTCTCAAGTCCCTATAACTTTGGATAGTGGAAAAAAAAAAAAACAAAAAACAAAACCAAAACAGGATAACAACAAAAAGAATGTTATGGCTGTAGTGCTCAAACTTATCAGAGGAACAGAACGGAATGGGTCTATTGCCCTTACTTGTTACCTACTTACTAAACCTACATCTGCATCTAGTTCTATATCTATACTTTTCTATGAGAAAGACTTATAGGAATTAGCTTACATGAGTTAGGGTTCTGACATTTCTAAACTCTGCTTCAAGCTCGAAACCCAAGAGTATCATGTGTGAACTTGAAGGCAAGCTCCAGGTAAATCTGTCTCATCTAGGTTTGCTAGTCTCTTGGTTGTATGTAGGCTCTTCAATCTTTGGAGACCCATTCGCATTATAGGGCTTCAATCTCTCTAATCAAAGCCCATTCAATTAAAACTTAGGCTAATCTAAACATGCCTTCTTAGCTGACACATCAGATTATCCATTCCTTTCATTGCTGCTAAGTGTATGTCAGAAAAATTACTATCCAAGTGATCTACGCTTTTGTTTAAGTTTATGCTTAGTTAAAGGGTTAATATTTAAGCACTCACAAGAAGCATCCAGGAATGTTTTCCAATGACTTCCAACCAACTATCAAGGAAACTCTCAGTGGACATAGAATTTCTTTAGTGAGAAAGTAAGAAACTAAGAAGTCCTGGATTTTCTCTGGATGAAAATGCTTCCTTCACAACAGTCTTTTCACTACCTGCGTGCTGAACATCCAGGCAAAAAAGCTTTGGTAGAAGGTATTTTAACATACATATTACATAAATAAATAAATAAATAAATAAATGAAAAAATTAGACTCAAATGTCTATATGGGCGATTTGTGGAGTCGGGATTTGGATTCTTAATTTACTACTTGTTACAAACAAGCAATATCACTTACTTTTCTATAATTCAAAAACTGGGAATGATTTCCATGGATTACTGTCAGCAAACAATACTTGGAGCATTTTGTTCCTGCCTTTCATGCCAAGAGCATATATGAATAGCACCCTCTCAAGGAGGAACATATGTTGAGTCTTCATTATGCTGAGCACTGAAGAAGTGAGTTCTGCCTTCCTACAGCCTGTGAGCTTCCTTTGCAGTAGGGCACACAATACTAACTGCATGTAAGACAAGCATGGGCTGTACCCACAGACAGCCATAGCCTAATGGTAACCATCCCTTCCTTCAGCACACTCCTCTTCCGTCTGACCCCCATCCAACTTAGGGCTGTAAAGTAAGAGCAGCTTGCAAGGCATTAATGAGGTAAGCCAGCTTAGTTGTGCTCCTGGACTAAAAAAGGCACACAGAAAAATCAGTGTGGCTCCAGGGGACTTGGAGGTCTCAGATATATCCCAGCTTTCACAGCTAGCAAATGACAAGTGGTGTGGCCATGTAAATAGCCATAGATACTTTTTGGAAGTTTTCTTATTGAGTTATTTTGAAATAGACTCGCAGGAGATCGTTCTGCAATATCCTCTAGGGAGCTTATGTGCTTTTCTTAAGAAGAATGGGGTGGAAGACATTTCTGAGCAAAGAATGTAGCTCACATGCTGCCAGTGAGAGTGGAACACATTCCTCCTGTTCACATGCACAGCTGGTACACTCTATTTGCATATTCATTTTTGTGCTAAGCTCAACATTTAAGAGTACCATTTCAAGTGAGAAAACCGTAAGAGCAGCATCACGAAGCTCTGTGTGTTCCCTCTAGCTTTTTTTTTTTTTTTTTTTTTGAGTTAAGGCAAATTTCTGTTAGAATGGTGATGTTCTCAGATGTGTTGAAGAAGAGCTCTGTCAGTGTGCTGATATATTTTAGAAAATATGCTCTTGGGGATATTGATTCTTGCCAATAAAGTCGGTACATGACAAGACCACAGTAATATATATTTTAACATGGCTTCTGCTTTTTCAGAAAATTAAATTAGATTTAGTGCAAAGGCAAAAATGATTTTTCTTAGACTGTAAGTTCATCCTTCCATTATTTATCTCTGGTGATATATGCAGCATATGCTGCAGTCCATCTGGATGGAGAACAGATCAAAATAAATGACATGAAACAGAAATATATGCCATGTACAATATGTTCCTTTGATTCTGTTTTTGTTAAACTTGGCGGAATGCAGCTTATTAATCAATGCATTTATGATTCAACAAAAATCTGTGGATTAGAAATATGGAATAGCATAGGAAATGATGCTATTCAAACTAGTAAACATCTTTAATCCATAATACATGCTTTAGGATGTATATAAATAAGTTTTAAAGGAGATAACCAGCTCAATTGGAAAAGCTTTTTCTAAAGGTGGTGGTTTATTAAACCATAAAGCTCTAACATCAGAGGCAGGATGCCTGCTGTTTTCCAGAGGTGTGTAACAAGACCTCAAAATTAAACAAGCTCCTGCCATTCTAGCATTTGCCCAACAGAACTAGACAATAAGAATATTTTACTGGGGGGCTGGTGAGATGGCTCAGTGGGTAAGAGCACCCGACTGCTCTTCCGAAGGACTGGAGTTCAAATCCCAGCAACCACATGGTGGCTCACAACCATCCTTAACAAGATCTGATGCCCTCTTCTGGTGTGTCTGAAGACAGCTACAGTGTAC
>NC_034608.1:80727610-80735348 GCF_900095145.1 Mus pahari | reverse complement strand
CAAAAAAAAAAAAAGAATATTTTACTGAAAATGCCACACATTCTGGTTTCATGGTACAGAGGCATTGAGCTGGAATTGAGTTGAAAGTATCCTGTCCCATGGCTAGCTTTCCAATCCCCTGGAGATACTCTAAACGTTTCTGAGGTTTACCCAGATTTAAGTCCTATGAACTAACAGATCAACCTACCAGCTAAGCTGTGGAGTAGTGACACTACAGGTAGGGTGCTTGCCACCTGCCTTCTGATTGGATTTTTGGCCTGATGTAGAAAGGAATCAATGTCTGTGCTGTAAATCTGATTACTATTATTTTTTTTTAATGCATTGTGGAGAAGCCATAGAAAACTGCTATTCTCATCCATATCAAGGAAGGAAGTTTTGTTCTTTTAAATAGTAGTAAATCACAAGCCACTGAGAATAAAAGTCAGATGAGTGTTTAGTCCTAAACATAACATTTAGGGAATTTTCTCTAAGACTGAGACATTATAGGTGAGGTGAGTAAAATTTGATGTGCGAAAGAGAAGATAGGAAAAAAAATATATAAAAAAAGATGCAGCCATTTCAACCATAAAAGCACAGCAGCTGTAGATCCCTGGACTAAATCTGTAAAAGAATATGTCCACTAACAAGGATGTCAAGATAGAGAAGAAGCTCACTGTTGAATCATTTGCTCCTACTCAAGGGAAAGGGAGTCACTGCTTCTAATTGTGGCTCTTACCAGAATCCTAATGGATAGTTCCAATCAAATAGTCACACAACAGATGACCCTGATTAAATTAAATGGCTCCCAAAAGAAAACCCAAACTCAGGAAAAGACTGAGGTGGGGTGGGGATATAGTGATGGCTCGAAGATAAGAGAGAGTAACAGGAAAGAGTAATAATATATTATAAGTATGAAACTGTCAAAGAAGAAAGTTAGTTAATAAAAAGTGTATAGTTCAAAAGTATCCTGTTGCTTGGAAAACTGATATATTTTGAACAATCATTTTTATATCATTGAACACAGAGTTACTGAACAGTATCATGCATTAAGCAAAATAAGCAATAAATTTTTAATGACATTTTACTCCTGGTTCCATAACGTAGGGGAATTTTAATCTAGCTACATGGGTTCTCTGGCAGGGGATTACATCCAAAGATCTTCTAGGTCTATACTATCCAGCCGGAATGCAGATACAGCCTGAATTACAGTATGATCTGGATGGAATACAGAAACGCCCTTAATATGCACCTTTAATCCATCAAAATTAAGGTAGAGGTAGTTTGTAGAAGCAAGCAGCCATGTTTGAAAGTGACATCTATTTGAGAGGTAGATATATTGACAAATTAGAGAAAGATTTGACCGAATGAGTCAGAGATGATATACACACAAGTCACACAATATCGGCACAAGAGAAGCTACTTAGGAGAGATGGGAGGGGGGAGTTTTACAGGTATAGTGTTACAGAGATGGGTTGCAGAGAGAACAAGCTAACAGAGGTGAAGATAGAATGAGCCATAGAATAAAAATGGTCCAGAAGATAAGACCATATTGCCAAAGTTAGTATGAGACCAACTAGAACAATTCAGTGAGAAGATGAGAGAACCTACACTGAACTAGTCAACTTGGTAGATTACATTAGGCTATAAGCTGCCGGGCCTAGGCCTACAGATAGAACAGAGAAAGAAATGTTCTGGGCTCAGCCCAAGCTGTGTATAGCTCTCAGCTCATGTCTCTAACAGAGAAAATTAAGGCAAATTTATACTCAGACCACCTGGAGAGAATATTGACTAGCTCACTAACTCATAAGCGAATGTTCAAGCATATAGACCAATGGTTATGCAAATGATGTTGGTTGCAACAAAGGAAGAATGGGAAAACAGAAGAGTGGATAGATCTTTTAAGTATTTGAGAAAACCATGCTATCAATTGGAGTGGAAGATAATTATGTTGTACAGAATAATGTAGTATTGTCTTTAGCAATAACGTTTTGCCATCAGGTTGTGAATACCCAATAGTCTCGGCAACAGCCTGTGGTCTTGGGAGGGCAGATGTGTGAGATCCCTTTGGCTGATTATGTAATGATGATGTAACCCATTCCTGACACTGGAGGTTTTACTTGGTGACATAAGATGTCTATTTGAGGCATTGTCTCTTCTATTGCAGTGAGTGACTCCATTTAAAGTTCCTTTTTTGTGAGTGTATGCTTTAGGAAGTTTTATAGTGGTTTTCATATGCTGTATCAAAAGGCCTCAGTTTTAGCTGTCCATCCATATTCCCTCCTCTACCTTGCTCTCTCATACCAATCCTCATTTAATCTTCCTGTTTTAGTTTCCCTGTATCTCCCCCATAGCAGTATAAATAATTCTTTCCCCTTCCTTAGGAGATCTTCTCCTCTTCTCTGTTCTTTCACTAGCTCCATAACCTATGTGGATGTTTAAATTAAGGCACGTATGTAAAGTTTAAAACTAACATCTACCACATATTCCACATGTGTCCTTCTGGGTCTGGCTTACCTCACTCTGGATGATTTTCTAGCTCCATTCATTTACCAGGACAACGCAGTGGGAATCAGAATATCTGGATTCTAGTTTTACTGCTGTTCTTAAAGATGTACAATATCATTAGGGCATGTTTTGATACGAAATTCAGCTATATTTTTATTTGTCTGGCTGAATTTAATATAGGTTATCACTAGACTCCACATCTCAACTTCTTTTTAATTCTAGGTTATAAATTCAGTGCTTCATAAAACATTCTCTCTCATGTTTCTTCCTCCCCCCTCTCCCTCCTTTCTTTACTCCATCGCAAAGAGAAATATACTTTAATATATAACCTCTCTGCCCTACAAAATACCAACAGATGCTCCTAAAACTATTTTCTAAGGAATCAAAATGCTTTAAGCCTCTTCATTAACTTGCCTTTCACTTTATGTAATACTTTAGTTTGAAAATTGTGTTTTTAAAAATGCAGGCATTAAAACTAAACACAAAGCCAGGCGTGGTGGCACACGCCTTTAATCCCAGCACTTGGGAGGCAGAAGCAGGCAGATTTCTGAGTTCGAGGCCGGATTGGTCTACAAAGTGAGTTCCAAGACAGCCAGAGCTATACAGAGAAACCCTGTCTCGAAAAACCAAAAAAAAAAAAACAAAACAAAACAAAACAAAAAACCTAAACACAAGACCCCTGGCAAAACCAGTCAGACTAGAGTGCAAGGATCATCTAACTATTTCCAAATAGGATCTCTCCTCCCTTTCCAAATATTCACAGTGGATCTTCCATGAAGGAAAAGTACTCTGGCAAACATGGATTAAATGGGGGAGAGACAAAATACTTCCTTGAGAGGAGCTCTTTTTAGTCAATCTTACACCAAATGGGTGGAATTTACTCTCATGTTGCAGGGTTTAGAATCATCCAAGACATTGATCTCTGGGCATTTATCTAGGGAAATTCTAGAGAACTGGAAGAGAGATGACCCATACTATAAATTCATGGGACCTTGCGAGATATCCATACTGTAAATCCATGGCCCCTTGCGAGATCTGAAGGAATCTCAGGAAATAGCAGTCTTGCTGCCTTTTTGACTTCTTCCTGAGTGAGTACATCTGTCACTGTCGATGCCACCTTCCATTGACATCACATTCCAATTGTTTCAGCTTTGTCGTGTGAATTGCATGCCAGCAACTCTCCAGGAAAGTGAGAAGCCTTCAGGACAAGATTGGGATTTCTGAAACATCCAACTTCCTCGTCTGAGCAGCTATAGAGCTGGACTACGCAGTACTATTGAAGAAGCCAATGGAAGAAGTCCCCCTTTACAATACATGCACATCCTATCTCCTGTGCTGCTCCTAATAACACAGTGTCTATTGAGGAAGCCAATGGAAGAAGTCCCCCTTTACAATACATGCACATCCTATCTCCTGTGCTGCTCCTAATAGCCCTGCCTGATATTGTAGGTCATTTCATGTACTGATCCTTAATGATTATGAAAGGAAACCTAAACAGTGAGTTAGGGTACAGCAGTATTACTCAGATAAACTGACAGGTAGGGGAAATCATCTATGTGAAGGACATGGAAGATAAGCATGCACATAAATGAAAACTGTTTTTAAAAATCTTCTGTCCTGAAATGGCTTACTGTGCCGTGAACTGAAGAAAAATGTGTGGTTATTGTCCATAACAAACCCACTGACTAGCAAGGGGATAGCTGTGTTGTATATAATTAAGTTGTAGTGCTTCACAGCAAACTAGTTCAAGTTCATTGGGTTAGATTTGCCAGTGAGTTTAGCTCAATTAGTCAAATTTTACAACATAAGAGACTGTAAATGGTAATGAAAAAAGGAAGTGGGCGGAGCTGAGAATGAAACACAGATCTGAGGTTTGCACATCCAAGAAGTAAGGTTAAATGGGTGATCTAATGCCTGGGGCAGAAAAGCAGAAACTTGAATATTACAACTGTAAGTAGAAGTCCAGGAAATGAGAGAATATGGCAAATAAAGATAAATCACAGATTCTTGGTTGTTATTTTCTTCATGTCTGTGCAGGGACATGAACAGCTGCTTGCAGAGGCTGGAAGGTTCAGAAGCCTCTGGAGCTATAGTTACTGGTGTTTGTAAGCCACTCAACATGGATGCTGGGAATTGAACTTGGGTCCTTTCCGAAACAGTACATGATGTTCACCAGTGAGCCATATTTCTGTAACCCAGATTCTTCACCCAAATATTTAAGGGTCTCCATAGTAAGATATATTACTGTGTTACTAAATTTAAAGACCAAGGAGCCAGATAGAAAGATTTGATCTTTTTATGATGTCATATAACTTTATGGAGACTTTTAAATGCAATGCAACATTCTAAACAATGTTGATGTTTATCTTTGAATTGAAATTTAATTAGATTGAGAAAACAACTCAAAGGTTAATACTAACAATTTCTTCATTATGTGTCAATGATTTTTCAGATATGACTAAGTGGGGAATTTTTACAAATATAGGTGACAATATCCAATAAGCTGGTGACAGAGATGAATCAAAGTGAAAGATAAATTCAGCTGACAAAGAGATGACATGACTCTTCATTATCCGCTCCCTCTTCAGTTTTCTGACTCACCACAACAGAGACAACTGACTGTGGCGAAGAACCTCTGAAACTATAGGCCAAAACATTGCCTCCTTTTAAATTGATACTTTCATTACAATTAAAACAGAACAGAAATTAAAACAATAAACAATGCCTTTTGAGTGTTTACTAGAAACATAGATGAAAATAGAGAACTGTGAGTGAGCCCAAGTAAAGATCCCCGCCAAGAGAACATTCCAGATTGCATTTGAGATAATTCAATTTTAAAAATCCAAAGTGCATTGTGCGCTGATGTACTAGGATTCTTTTTATGATACTAAGGTGTCTTAAGTGTTTATGTTTTCTGTCAGATATAGAATTCTCAAAAGGCTCAATTTAGAAGAATCAAATTGTTATGATCAGTGCAACTCTTAGAATTGTGAAGTTAAATTAGCAGCTGAAATTAACTAATCAGTGAATGGCAAAAATGATTTCTATATGTAAATATGGTATTAAAATAGAATGTCAGATCCCTTCAAATATAGTGTAGGGGCAAGCATAAAGTCTGAACTGAACTCCAGCTGCATAAATGTGTTGGATAGCGTCAGCTCTAGAACACAAATGAACATATATTTAAGGCAGACTATGTATTACTTTTCTATTGTATCATAATCACCTGTTCTCAAAACAACATCATTTCAGAAGTGGTTATTTAGGTATATATCATGTTTAAATAATCTTAGTGGAGTCCATTCACACAAATATCATCAGTGGGGCCCAATTAGCTCTTAAGAATGGTTAAGTGTGTGCTCTATGGGAAGGGCAGTTAAATAGCTGCCCAACTTGTAAGAAAACAAGATGAACAATCATAATGAAAAAGAATGTTTTAAGGAGTTTTCATTATCTTGTATAGTTTCCCATTGTCAAAAGAAAGCTTCATGAAAAAAAGGAGACGCAACATCCATGAGCTTCGATTTTGAGGGCTAACCACAAATCTGAGTGATTGTTGAAATGAATATGCTCTATCACACATAGTAACCAATGTTAAAAATAAATTTCAGCATTAAAAAAAAATCAAGGACATAGTGGTGAAAACAGCAAATTAGGATTCTGATAAACATAAAAAATCCTAAGTTTTGTGAGAAAAAGAGACATGTCTCTCTTGTTCTGTGGTATCCTCACCCCAAAGTTTGGCACTTATTGACAAAAATAAATATGTGGTAAGTAGACAAATAACTTTAAACAGAAGTCAGTTTTCCTCCAGAAGTTCTAGAATGCTGAAAATTATCATCTGAATAGCACATTTGAAGAAAAGTAGGGTAGTGCTGTGGCTTTGAACATGCCCTCTGGCTTACGCCATGGTCTTGCCTGCTATTAGGTGTCTTTAGAGACAGTATCACAGATTGTTGGAACTAAAATCCCTGACCTAGAAAATGAAAGAACCTACATCTCGTAACCTGAAACATGATCCTAAACTATTTATTATTACTTTCTTCAGGACGAAGTTTCTATGCCCCTTCTCTTTTGATATGGGAGCCTTAGAACTATTTTAGTCAATGGTGAAAGTTCTATACTTGTAAGAGCTGATCATAGGAGCTGATGCAGTCCAGCCTTGATTACAGCTTAAATGGAAAACGTTCCCACAGACCCTGAGGCCCCAGCCTGTGGTGCTTTGTTGGGAGGTATTAACATATATTAGAATTACAATAGGGTTGCTGGGGAGTAGACATTGGGGTTTTATAGACTAGCTCCGTTTCCTGCCTTTTTCTTTATTACTGTAGAAACAGTGTGACCATCTGTCATCCTTCAACTGTATGGCATGATAGACTGTATATCCTAAAACTGTAAGCCTCCTTTAAGTTGCCACTTGCCATGCATTTGTTCATATCAGTAGAAACATAACTAATACAGCCTTTATTATTACAGCACTCATTCTTGAAGTCTAAAACTCTATGAAGCAGTTATTTTTACCCTAATATTATCATGTTATGGGGAAGTCATGTGACACAAACCAGCTATGTAAAGATAATACAAATGACACTCCTCTCACTGACTTTTTTTCTAACCACTGTACTATGTAGATGAATGAACAAACTATCAGATGATTGAGAATTTCTGGATGAGGGCCTCATCTACATAGAACAGAGATATTATCCTTGGTTCTGTCATCCCTTCATTACTGTCATGCTATTAATCATAGGCATAGGATTCCTTATTCAAAGGCACCAAGATTTGAAGTTATTTCTTACAAAGCAACAACAATTATAACAAATATAGAGTAGCAAAAAAAAAAAAATAATGGTGCTATAAAACCAATATGCACATCTTGATTTTAGAGCAGAATACACGCAGATGTTGAAGGAGCCTCTGTGAATGTAGATGCTATTGTCAACATGACTTGGTCACTGCTGCGTGCTTCGGTGCTCGGTCAGATACCTCTCTGTGGGTGTCCCCATTTCAAGATGAGATAAATAATGTGGTAGTAAACTAAATGAAGCGTATTTTCTTCCCTGCCCACTCCTCTGATGTTATTAGATATTAAAACGGATGGTTGAAATCTATTGATTGGAGGATTTGAATAAAACAGGAAGCCTGAGTGACAGGGAATGCTTCCTTTTGGATGCCCAAGATGACACATTTAGTTCTTCTATTCAATAAAAATTGTTTTTTTTACATAAATACATCAGAATCTAGATAAGAGGAA
>NC_034608.1:80695730-80727210 GCF_900095145.1 Mus pahari | reverse complement strand
GTGTTTGCCAGGCACTGGCATAGCCTCACAAGAGGCAGCTATATTAGGGTCCCTTCAGCAGAATCTTGCTGGCATGTGCATTAGTATCTAGGTTTGGTGGCTGATGATGGGATGGATTCCCAGATGGGGTAGTCTCTAAAAATTTTTAAAAGTAAAATTAAAAAGTAAAATAAAACAAGAACTGGGCCTTTCTTGGATCACAAGCATACTAGTTCTTGGACTGAACTTACACTTGGTTTGGGGTGTTTCAGATGTCTATGTTGCCAGTTGCAAATTTTGGGAACTCACTGCCTCAAAATCACAAAGCCCATTTTTTAATGATTAGTTATACATGTGACTATATAATTGTTCTGGTGTTTCTGGGGTAAGCACAGCTAACAGAGATCTGAAAGACACTCCAGGAGTTGAAAGGACCTCAAAAAGTTTCTTGATAAAGTTGAGAAAATTGAGAATAAATTGTCAGGGCTGAACAAAAGTTTAACCATTGTCAGTTGTAAAAAAAAAAAAAAAAAATGTGGCAAGGATCACTTGTAACAGTTAAAATAGTCAAGGAGTTTCATCTAAAGGAATGCATAAGATAAGATACAAATGGAGAGAAAAGCCAAGAGAAAACGTATGTTTTCAAACACAATGCTCATGGAAGCCTATGCTTGCTAGGCATAAATATAGAATTATTCACCTTCAGTTTCTCCCAGAAGAAGAAACTCTAATGTGCTAAGCATCTCAAGATTTAAGATGAGCTCATGGGAATAAGTACACAAACCTTTCAGCAGTACTTCGACGGCTGGGAAGATAGCTTACTTTAAACTGCTTGGTGTGTAAGCACAAGAATCTGAGTGAAATTCCTAGAACCCAGTGGGTGTGTTTGTGTGCTTTTATAATCCCCCCACTGAAGTGGCAGAGATAGGTAGACAGCTATCTTAGTTACTATTCTCTTTCTGTGAAGAGACACCATGACAAAGACAATTTATAGGAGAAAACGTTTAATTAAGGGCTTGCTTAAAGGTTTAGCTCATGATTATTGTGGCTAGAAGACATGCAAGGCAATGGAGCAGTAGCTGAGGGCTTCGCAATCTGCTCCATAGGACTGACACAGGCTTCTGAAACCTCAAAGCCCTCTCATACTGACAGGGTTCCTTCAGTAAGGCCATAGCTCCTAATCCTTCTTGAGTATTTCCATTCCCAGGTGGTAAACTTTCAAACATATGAGTCTAAGACGGTTTGTTCTCATTCAAACCACACAATCTCTGACCCTCATCATATAGGAACTGCAGCCTAGCTCAAGGTTAGTAAGGAACTCTGTCCCAAAATTCAAATAAAACAGAGTATTGATCTCTAGTTTAAACACACACACACACACACACACACGTACACTTGTGCAGTGCACACACACATACACACATAAAAAAGATTAGAAATGATGTTGATGATAAAGACATTAAAGTGCTACAAGAATCTTTACAATACTATACTAAGATCTCACCTTTGTTAAACAGTTATAGTTTGAGAAATTTTAATGGCCTGGATTCTAGCAGCCTCGAAGAAAGTTGAAGTAGAAAAAGGATCATCTTACAGTGATTTATAGGCATGAAGTGTATTTTAAGTTGATAATACCAGAAGTACATGAAGCCAGAGCATGTCTGCTTTCCAGCAAGATTACATAGAACTAGAAGGTCTTTGGGTGTGATCCTTTCCCATGTTGCTGAATTAAAATTCCTCTATAGCAGAATATACACCATAAACTATTACTAACTACAGTAACATGAAAAAATCATAGACATGTGAAATATACAATAAAAATTGTATTATCACTAGGGTCAGAATCACAGAAAAGCTCTAGTTTCCTTCAATGCACTTATTTAGCAAGTCAGTCAGAGCGATAGCTCATGAACGACTATTGCCATGAATGCATACGGCAAACACAGTTGGAGAAAAAAACTGATTAGCTTCTATCACTCACTGCATCCATGTTCAGGACCAGTTCAATTCCAGGATTTCTACAACTAAAGGTAGCTGAGAAAGTGGTTATTTACCTATCTGACATAAAAAGGATGACAAGGCACTGTGCCTATGACTTCATCAATAGTGTATTCCAGGCTAGGGAAATAGGACCCCAAGTATCTTAGATTCAGCTTTTCCCAATCATATTTACTGCAGTATTCAAAAAGCATTTAAAATGAGAGCTGGAATTATAGATCAGTGGTAGAGCACTTTCCTAGCATTCATGAGACCCTACCTTCAATTTCCTACACTATGAAGCTCTTTAATTGATATTATGAAAATGGATATCCCCCAAGATGCAAAACAATGAAAAGTGAGCAAAAGAAAAAATGGATAGAGAACTTCTCACAAAGCAATTCCTGCCAAACTGAACAAAGTCAGTACCTTAGGAAAATATAGATTGTTTTAATTCTGTTCCAAACTATACTGTTTGTTAATATGAATTTTATTGTGCTTTATTACCCTAATTTCTGTTGCTGTGATAAAATAACCTGACAAAAAGCAACTTAGGAGAGAAAGGGTTTATTGAACTTTCAAATCCAGGTTATAGTCCATCCTTATGGAGAAGTCAAGGCAGGGATTTGGAGCAGCTTGTTACATCCACAGACAGGAGCATGGAGTGTAAATGCATACATGACAATATTCTACTCACCTTCTAAGCTCTCTTCTCTGAGGAATTCAAACTCAGCTTCCCACAGTATGCTAGGTCTTCCCACATGCATTAATACAAGCAAGATAGTCTCCCATAGACCGGGCACCTAGCAACCCAAGGCTGGATAATTCCTTGTAGAGACTCTCCTCAGATGATTCTACATTGTGTAAAGTTGAGTAAACTAACCATCACAACTACAAAACAAGTTATATCATTCTTGAAGTTCACAAAAGTAATTTTATTCATAAGCTCTCCACAAGATACTCTAATTTGGTGTCACCATTTTACATTTATATACAATATCTATTTTTAAATAAAATGTAAAGAAATCATAAAAAGTCAATCAAGAACATTTATAGAGTAGATATGAAGACAATTTAAAAGAACAATCAAAGTAGTAGATGTTTACGAAGCAGAACATGTAAGGAAGAAATGAACAATCTTATCATAAGTAAAGAACATTTTGCAGAAAGTCATGCAGCTGAAGTAAATGGTAGTGTCCTTGTCTATGAATATTCTCCTTCTAGAAAACTCTTGGTTTTGTGGGTATGAGAATGATGTCAAGTCAGCAAAGAAAAGTCAAAAGAATTGATTTCCTTTTTCCAAGATAATCATACACGGTCTGTTTAAGAAGATGTCAGTTTAGCAAACTTCACATATCAACGAAGTAGTCTTTTATTATCATTCACTTTTATCATCCTAATTAAAAAACCCACAAAATATAGAGCCATTTAATCTTAAATATTTATTTATCAAGATAGAAAATATTAATTAATAGGTCATTATTTGTTATGAATAAAAATAGCATGTGGATAAAATGTAATCAAATTAAATAACTACTTACACTTCTATTTTTTTCAAAATTAATAATTTGTTTTCTCAAAATGTGGCCTCTCAGTTCTTTAGAAATAACTACTCAGTTTAGTTCTCATATTTGTATTTAAAAATATTATTTATTATATCTGTACATGTGCGTGTGTGCTTCTAATGTGTATATTCAATGATGCACATGTGGAAATCAAAGAACAATGGGTTCCACCACGGGTTCCAGTGATCAAACTCATGTCATGAGTTTTCCCCATCTGGATAGTATACTTTTCTTAATTTTATAACATAGTCCTCATATTTGTCACTATTTAAATCTGTGGAAATTAAAGCACAGAGATAGAACCTTGCAGAAGTCTTACAGGTAGTTCATCTTCATCTAAGTGAGTCTTTTGAATTGTTTCACCCTGTTTCAGCAGATGCAATCCTGTAACATGCAACACGAGCATGACGGTGCTCTTCAACTCTCTTTGGGCTCCTTAGCAGAACACCTGAGTCACACGGTAAGTTACAATGACAGTGACAGATAAGGCTTAAAGTGAGCACATGGCTAGTAATAACAGAGATGGCATATTACAAATCATGAAGAAACTCTAATTTGACTTGTTAGTTAACGATTATACACATCTGAGGGTCCTAACAAAACTTACTGCTGGATTTCAAATAGTTATTGTGTTGTAATATCATGACAGCAAATCTATCAGATATTATTCACATTTATGATAATTAATCTTGAGTTAAGTTAGAAAGTGAAACTCTGTTACAGACCTAAGCATGTCAGACCATCTTCAACCATGAGCATTACTGGCCGTATACCTACCACAGAGACTTGGTTCTGGCAGAGATCTGTCTAGATTTTCAGATAAGAATAATTTATACCATTTATACCTCTAGAGACTCTAAATATGTGTAAGCACATGTCAGTGCCTCAGTTTGTAAATGTTTGCTTTCTGATTCTCATAAATGCCTCACTCTCACGCTCTCAAAGCCCTGCAGCATTGCTGCCCAGTGGCTTCCTGGTGCCAGTTTTCCCCCTTAAAAAAAAAAAATTCCCCTCTTTGTTCATGTTGACATCCAAAGCAGACATCCTGAAGACTGTTGCTTTTTTCCTTTTTTTCCAGAAAGATTGCATTCACTGGTGCTGGCTGGGTGACAAAGACCCCACTGCTGTTGTCATTCTTGCTTTTGTTACAGATTTGCAGGATTTGATGAATGGGACAATCAAGGAGAAAATGAGAGGCTTGTCACCCAGCATCCAGGAGTACTTAGTCCTTTTTTTCAGTCTCCTTTCACTTCTTTAAGAGCAACATCTTATCAGCAGCCCCATCTTCCTGTCACGCCTCTTTCAGTTATTTACCGGAATGCAGAGACAGGAAGAAGAATGGGGATTGGGATAGAGGTCCTTTCTCATCCTCACCTGGAGGTTATGACGTCTGGCAAGTAGCTTAGTGTGCTATTCCAATGCATGAGCTGTGGGAAGGCGATGCTCAGACTATGGGTCCCTCCCCTTCACTGGCATCTCAATGGAAGGAGTCTAAATCTAGATTGGCATTGTCTGTGCTTTCTTTGTGTCACAAAGAACTGAGGTGAATGTTATCTAATCAGCAGGTTCTTAGAATTCTTATTAATAAAACATCCATAGCAGCAGCTGCACCTGCTCTTCCCAGGTGCCAAGGCACTACTGCCTAAAGGTTTTTGTTCAACAAGCTTTCACATAGTGACCACTTGATGTCTCATTAAGTAGGCTGTGGCTTTATCCTGAGACTCATACTAGGAAAGTGTCCAAGTAACCTACCTGCCAGTTGAGACCACACTTTCAAAACTACTGACCAGGGTATGTCAATAATAACTAATCACTCTCATTTGATAGTGAATAAAATGTTATCCAGTCTTCCTTATTAATGTAATTGCCAACAGCATCTGTTTTAAACAAGAAAAATAGCGTGTATTATGCTAATTTTATTGCAGAAAGCAAATAATATGGAAATTGGTTGGTTTTCATCATTTAAAACGTATTTTAACACAATTAGCATACACTACAGAATTTATTCTAAGCCCATGGGACTCTAATACTCAGTTTGGAGTAGGGTAGTAGTGCGAGAGTGTTCACCTGGAGAAATGTGAGAGAGAATTAACCTCTCTTCCCCTTGGCAGTCTTCTCCCTACAGTGTCATGCTCACACCTGCCGAACATGTACTCCATTGGGTTACAACAGAACATTAGCGCAAACTCTCTGGGAAAATGGGCTTGTAGCATACACCATTCATAAATTAATGTTTGTGAAAATTTCACTCAGATGCCAGCTATTACCAAACTCAGAAATCAGTCACCCTATGTGTTACAAAGCAGAAAATGACTGCAGTTGTATTTCGATAAACTTGTTTATGGACCTTTGTGTTACAAGCAAGTAATACCAACTTTAAAAAATGATGAAATTAAAGGATATATTTGAGTCATTCCCTGGAGAATTGTAGTTCTGAACGAGGATTACTTTCAGGGAACCACTACCTCAAGTGATGTATCCCAGAACAACCTTCTCACCTCTCCCTTCTTCGCCTCCCTCTCGCTCTCCTCATTCCCTTTATCTTTAGCACCTAAAGTACCAAAGCTGAATTCTGCACACAGGACATCCATCAGAAGAAAGGAACTCTATTCCAGAATAAAAGTAAGTTTTAAAAACGCGACCTCCTTTACATCAAAGTCATTAAAAGTTCAACATTTGCCATTCTTTTAGAGGGTGGTAGGCTTATGTATCCGTGACTAAACCAGGTACCACCACAAAATATTGGAATATAGTGCTTGGTTTAAAAACATCTTGGATCATCCGAAACCTCAGGGCTGAGAAAGGCAGAAGCTGCCTCCCTAGCTTCTGTTGTTACTATGAGACACACACGATGAAGCATAGCAAAATCATCACATGCCCAATTACAGTGAGTCTTCACCACTTCCTGTAGTCCCACTGAGCCACACTGGCCTTTCAGTAGAAACATTGCCTGGGTACCCCGAGGAAAGCACATCACTGTGTTCCTGTCAGAGTAGGACAACCGAACCTCGAGATAAGATCTCCTGCTGGCTCCCTGCCGTCCAACCTCATCTTTCCTTATCTTCTACTGTAATCAGGGGAGGAATGTTTTCTTTCAGTATTATGGGGTAGATGTTCAGTAAGAGGGCTTCAAGGCTTCTGTCTGGGCTATCCTGCCCATTGTGAACATATTAGGAATTGCAGGTGAGCAAAAATAATACCCTTCATTCTCAATATTTGCAGAACTGAAAAGTAGCTCTTGACTGACCAATCAGATGCACCCCATGTGGCCAAAGCCAACATCTGTGAAAAGACACCAACCTTTCATGGACCACGCAATTCCATTATAAATTATCCCCAAAGCAGCTTTCTAGTGAGGTGGATGACAGACTTCCGTCAGCTAGGGTGGTAAGGAAGCCTTTTGTTTTCTATACCACATAGCCTCTCAAATAATTATTCTTAGTCATGTGATAAGCAAACCAAGCCTATGAACGGTAATTGGAGTAATAGCAGGAAAAGATAAACTTATTTTTGATGGCATCTAGTGGAACTTTAGACTTCTATTCAAGAGAAGCTATATTTTCTTTCATTTTTTTAAAAAATAAAAGCTAACTAATTTTTATCAAAGTTCTATTTGATAAAGCTTCCAGTTTTGCTTTGCTATCATCCCAAAGCCCTTACTCCTAGAGTCTAGTATGCATTATTACTTACCATAGTTACCATATTTTCAAAATTTTAAAGAAATAAATACTAGTTGCAACTCTTAAACTTTATAATTTATTTGACCACATGACACACATATAAACAAGACACCAGTTAGCAGTTCCTGAATAACTCTTCTACTAAGGGGCATATGAGCATGAAGAGACAGTGAATCAGGTAGCAGCTGCCTCAGTGTGACCATGCTGAGCATCCTTGTCTGTCAGACTGAGTCCTAGGGATATGAACCTGTAAGTCCCATAGAGTTATGAATTATAAAGGAACTATCCTAAAGCTTTGCTGCATACCAATAAACACTGAAGTTTATACAATCTTCATCTCTAGATACAGAGAAGGAAATTTCAGCCAGACATTTGACTAATGAAATCCACTATCCGTGTGAGAAACAGTTGTCCTAGAAGCCAGATTTATAACATCAGTTAATTAAAATTTAAGAGGCCATGGAAAGATGTTAAGAATCAGAGGTCCAGGAGGAGGACTGCTGCAAAATAGTAAATTCTAGACACCATATAGATGTCGATGCTGAACCCATAAACTCTTGACAATATGGTTGCCTGAACAAAACCACAGCCGTAAACACTTCAGCTTGGAGGGGAAAGGGTTCAAGAGATCTGAGCCTAAGGAGAAGAGCCACAAGCAGTTGGCTTCCAAAAGACAGAGAATTAGTTTTCATCAGTCAGGGTTGAGCCTCCTGATAGGGTGTTCATGCTTAATGGCTCCAACCTGAGTGGTAAGACCTACATACAGGCATATATATGGTCAATACTTAATAGAATATAACTATATAACTATATATGTGTGTGTGTGTGTGTGTGTGTGTGTGTATGCATATATATATATATATATGTATTTATAATTTATATGTGTACTTACTATAGTATATATAATTTATATGTATATATAAATAAATATATTTATATTTAATCTACTTATATAAATATCACATTTATATCTATATATTTAATTACCTATACATGCAACACATATTTTTATATATATCGATAATTATAAAAGAAGTGGGCACTAATTTAGAAGGTTATGTTTAAGGGACTTAGGAGGAGCTGGAGAAAGAGAGAATGGGTATGATGAAAATATATTGTACTCATGTATGAAAATCTAAAATAATAATTGGTAATAATAATAAAGCTGTGGGGAATTGCAGGCTGGTCTGAACCCCGATGGTCATAATTCACCCTCATGACATGGGAGGCGTTCCTTCAAGCTCCTGGAACTCTAGCCCCTGCCTAAGTTACCACCTCCCACAGCCCTCACAAGAGAAGCATGGTCAGTGGTCATGTAAGCAATGGCCTAAGCTTCTGACCTTCAGGCTAAACTCCTCCCCAGTTACCTAGCAACAGTGAAGACCATAAAAAGGGTGTTCAGCCCCACCACACTCTCTCTTGCTTTTACTCTTACCCTCTTATTCTCACTCCTTTATCTTCTCTCTCTTCTCTCCCCTCTTCCCTTTCTCTTTGTCTCCTTTCCTCTCCTCTCCTCTCCTCTCTCTCTCTGTCTCTCTCTCTCTGTCTCTCTCTGTCTCTGTCTCTCTCTGTCTCTGTCTCTCTCTGTCTCTGTCTCTCTGTCTCTCTGTCTCTCTCTTTCTCTCTGTCTCTGTCTCTGTCTCTCTCTCTCTCTCTCTCTCTCTCTCTCTCTCTCTCTCTTCTCTCTTTCTCCCTGCNTCTCTCTCTCTCTCTCTCTCTCTCTCTCTCTCTCTCTCTTCTCTCTTTCTCCCTGCATTTCTATAATAAAGCTCTTAAACCACAGAGTCTCTGCCCTGCTCCATCAAGGCCCGCTGTGCACTCTGCTCATTGTTGGGAACTTCTTCTCTATCGCCTCTGTCCCACAACCCTGGAGTGATAGCAAGGTAGCTCGGGGGGGGGGGGTCCCTGCTGCCGCTGCCCCTTCTCCACCCCTGTCAGAGGCAATGCCCACCCGGGGCCCAGTGGAAAGCGCCTGGCAGTCTCTCCACACCTGACTGACCAGAGAATAGAGAAAATCTGGCAGGGTGTTGGGCATCTTTTCCTCACAACTTCCCCCGGGCCCCCCTGGGTACCCCTTTTGTTTTATTTTGTTCCCAACATAAAGCTTAATAAATAACTTTAGTATAAGAAGGAATGTATAGATTAATAGAAACAAACATTGTCATTTACTGACAATGTAACAGAAGGGAACTTAAAGCATCAACCTCTAACATCAACCAAAGCAATCTAAATCTGGATATGTATATTCCTTCAGCAAGCTACCTTCCCTGCTGGTTCCCCTAAGGTCTTGGTTCCCTTAAGGCATAAGCAAATTATCTTCTAAGCAAGCCACTTAATAAGCATGGGCTGCTAAGGGAGTCTTGTGATTGACTTCCTTTCTAGATCTCTCTGGATCTTACACACAAGCCCTTTTCTGCTAATTTTTACATATTCATCTGTATATCCAGATGTAAATTAGTCAAATTCACAAATTGTGTTATATTGAGCCTATGATTCTGTAATCCATAAGTATCTACTTTATAAGAGAGGATCTGCGGTGGTAGTCATGCTGCGTGTGCTAATACAATCTTGGTTGTACTAAGAAAATCAGGTGCCCAGAATGCCAATGTGAGACACTGCTCTTCTCTTAAACTATAATTTTTATTTATTATATATAGCTTTTATTGATTATTATATATTATATAAGATTTTTGTTTTAAAACTGCTACATTTTTTTTTCTGCTCTGTGAGAATTCTGTTCATTCATACAGTGTAACTTGACAAGACTCACCCTTGCTTTCTTTCTCTGAGTCCTATACCTATTTGACGCCTTCCCAACTTCAAATCATCTTTTTTCTTCTTTTCTTGAAAACAACCTACTGGGTTCAATTATGGCACTCACTCTTAAACATCCCAGCAACCTAGGACTGTAGCCTCTGGAAGATGAGAGCATTCATACACACTTAACACTAACCTGACTAAAACTAGAAAGATACTAGTTTGCTTTTGTAGGCCCTGTGTTGTTAACCAGACAGACAAAATTTGGACCTTTATATCATGTAACATCTTTCAAAATATAAGTCACTATAGAAGTTGAATATTATTCTGTTAATTAGTTTTTACAACCTTGGTCTCCTGAATTGTAAGAGTTAATAAACAAACCATTCCAACATTCATTTTCTGCCACAAAACAAAGCAAAATTTAGCATCAGTAACAAGACCAAAAAAAAAAAAAATCAAAATAAAACCAAAATTCTGATATCTAATTAAATACTGATTGATTAATTAGAGATTCTAGACTCTCCGAGTATTTTGTGGAAGGAAGATTAAGTTGACTTACACCTAAGCAAATTCCTAGTTCTGAAATGATATCAGTTGTTTAATATGCAGATGGATTCCAGGACTAACTTTAAAGTGAGTAGAAGGAGTTTAGGGAACCCTAAAGGATATTCCTCAATGGTCAACAATCAGGAACTGTTCCTGGGAGGCCTGTCACCCTCCATGAGCAGGAGCCACCATTCAAACATACAGAATTCATTGTGTAGTAATAATCTTACTTTGTGATGTGTAGGATGAAGGTAGTTTAAATTATCCAACTTAAATGGCATGTGTGATCCTTTAAGACTAGTTTATCAAATGTAGCAATTCATGTCCTCTACACTCAAAAGAAAACTTAAACATGATTTTAAACAGAAACTTCTAACTTCATTATATAGAGAAACAAGATGCATTTGAAATCCAAAGGGGGCCTCTCAACCTAACACTTAAGAATATCTCCCTTTAAAATTTCATTTCCTCCTCTCATCATTTTCCTTTCAAAATGCTTACTGAGCCTAATTTTTAAATACTATTACCACATTCAGGAATAGGTGGTTTAACTTTCTAGGGTGTTTTAACTTTCTTTCCATGCTTTAACTGAGGCTGTCGGGGAAAGTCAAAATGCACTAGAAGAAATCAGCAATTTTAGTTGAGTTTTTAGGTGACTCAGGATTACATTTTCTAACTATGATAATAAATAATCAGTTCAGGGGCATTGGTGTCCACCATTTTTAAATACGTGGTTATGACCTCAAATTGAGATGCTTGGGATGTGCCTGTTGTTCCATTTGACAGGTCCTCCTTGTATGAAGATACATGATTTCCCTCATTAAAAGTCCTGCCTTTGTCAGAGAATACTACTTCCCAAATTATTTCCAATAGTGCTTCGATAATGGACTGCACACCACAAATCTCTTTCCACTGCTTTGATTCATGGCTGTCTTTATTGGCTCGGTATTCAGCCAGGATTCCTATAGACCCATTACATTCAATCACAATAGACAGATGATTTTGCCCTGGGGAGAGACAGGTGATCATAGACAGAGGTTGGTCAGATGCGAGATGTGGATGTGAAGAGAAGCATATGGAGATTATGTAGAATAAATGCACTTACATTTATTATATAGAAAGGAAAACACTTTAGATTTTTAAAGGCCACAGAAGTCATGCCAGTTATCCCAACTCATACCAAGAAGAAACCAACAGTAGACTTCTGATGGAGTCTAGGAAGTGAACCAGTACTGTTTTTGGTGCTCTAGCCAGGTGGATATGGAACTCACTGCATAGGCCAGATGTTATTAAATGATAACAATGATCCTGCCCACGCCTCAGACTTTTCATTTTAGATCATTCTGAATTCCAAGCAAAGTTGTTGTCCATCATTACACAAAGTTTTCTTCAGTTCATCTCAAAATACCCATTGACTCCATCCTCTCAAAAGAACAAGCCACATTTGTAAATTGTTTTTCACCTCTCATATTTTTGGAATTAATCACTGTCTCTCCTTCCTTTTCTCCATTCCCCAAGTCTGAGGAAACAGTACTGGAATCCAAAATCACATTATCAAATTGTAGGAAGCCATATCACCAAAAAATATTTCCAAGTCAGACTAGACTGATAACATTACTTTAACAAAGATATTTCAATTTCAAGGACACATGATTTGCATTTGGTGAGGAAGTTACCAAAAGGAAAACATCATCTACAATGAATTACTCAGAGAAGTCCAGAATTTTGCTGTAATTTCTGATGACATCCTTGCTTTTGATTGTCACATTTAAAACCGGGTCAGTTACCATGGACAGGGACTGTAAATGCACTTTGCATTCGAAGATATAATGAAGCTCATTTTATTCCTGACACTGGCATCCTATTTTATTTGCTATTTTGTTTTATTTGTGTTTGTGGTCTCCTTTGTCCTCAGCAACTATCCTTGAAGGAAAATAATAATAACAATAATAATAATAATTATAATAATAATAATGATAATAATAAACAATAAATATCTGAAACTGATCTGGAAGAAAGATATATACATGAAATTTGGAAATCATTTAAAGCAGCCTAGTAGGTTACAGACCTTGGCCTCCTTCCTTCCTTTCGTTTGTTTATTAGGCAGCATTTTCTCCTTGAAGGCCAGGGTAACTTTAAACTCAGAAACTTCCAGCATCTGCCTTCCAGGTGCTCACAGTTTTATAGCATGCTCTGCCCACTTGTCATTCTGTACCTATAATAATTTCATGCGATACCCTTGCCTCTGCTCAGTCTCTTTTTAAAAAACCCCTTTTAAATAAGTTCCTAGCATGTGAATTTTCAAGCATCTTAACCTTGAAGGAAGGGCTGCCAATTCCCACCCCGGCCCCCCAGAATACATCCTGTATGTATTATAGAGAATATTATAAACGGTGTTAAGTTTTAAACAATTCTTTCTTGAATAAAAATGCAAATGAGCAGATATCACATCACGTCAAAAATCCCATACACAAGTCATAAGGAATGGAGAACAGTGGATCCCCAAACACTAATTCAGTGTGCATTAGATATGAGAGCTTTCTTAGCCCAGGAAGATCTGCTGCGTTGTAAAGAAAGTTATTTTCAAACCCTCCAGCTAGACACTGAACAGAATTAGCATCAACAATTCCAAAAATGAACAACAGTAGTACCCACAACCAAGCCAGGACCTCCTGGTTGTGCCACACAAATGAGAAAGGAGATTCTGTAGAGTTCTGCAAAAGAGGCAGAAGTTTTACATCTATCAAGCAGCGAGGAGTATCTTTATAGATTTGATTCGTTGCTTCATTGAGAAAATAGAGGTTAAATTTTATAAGCTCCTTAGTCACAGGCAAAATGATTTTCTACCGGTCCCCTAGCGCCCACATAGAGCAGGGAGCCAGCTGCTCCTCACCGAGCTGCATCCTGTTGTATAGGCAGTGCGGAACTGGCTGGGGTGGGCTCTCTTATTGTGTCAAATCAAACCTCCTCTTACCTCAACTTCCTTGTTCTTCTCTTTGTTTCTGCCCATTGAACTTCTCCCATTGCTGGCTGTCTCCCGGGCTGGGATTACAGAAATCTGGTGGAGGGGCATATTGGCTGGGCTGCAGGTGGCCAAACCCTGATTGGATGCCTTATGGCTTCACTTGCCCTGAGAAGCCCACCTGCAGAACTGTTCATATCCTTGCTTTGCCAAACTTGGATCTAAATAAAAAAGGAGGAAAATAGTGTTTGAGACACTGTGCAGCAGTGACCAAACACACTGAAAGGAAAATTGTAAGAATATGTAAGAGCGATAACCCAAGGAGTATTACATTCTCAAAAGGATGATTTACTGCAAGTCATAACTGCACTGCTTTGTCACTCATGCATCCCCCTCCCCTAAGAGCATCATGGGAGACAATTCAATTTCTACCGTACCGAATAACTGTCATGGAAACCAAGGAAACCCAGGTCTCACGGGCCCTTATTAACAACTGCTCCTTTTAATGGCACAGACTCCCACATTTGCAGCGACTGACAAGAGCTTTTGTTTCTACCTAGATCCCTCTGAGTCTGTGGAGCACTCAGAGACATGCAACCTGCTGACAAGGTAAATAAGCAGAAGGCTGAGAAGCTTAGTGGATACAAATCTCTTCCCTGAAAGGCTGGCTAGCTGTGTGTGTGCCCTTCACGCAGCTACAGTAATCTGCTTAGGTCAAAGGGGCTGTCAGGAGTGAAGAGCTTTAGATGAGACAGGAAGAGAAAGGAAACAGAGGGGAGAGGGGGACATGGGTAAAAGGAAAGAGGAAAAGAGAAGAAAGGAGTGGGAAGAGATGAAAGGAAGGAGAAAGAGAGAAGAAGAAGCAGGGGTAGGGAAATGGAAAAGGGGGAAGGGCGAGAAAGACAGGAGGGGAAGAAGGTGAAAAGAAAAGGAGATAAAGAGAGGAAGGCAGGAGAGGGAATGGAGAAAGAAAAGAGGAAGGAATTGGGGACTGAGAGGAGAGTGGCTGGTCACAGATGTGGATGGGGGATGGCCAGCAAGCAGGAGCAGAGCAGAGTGGGGAAATGGGTAAGCTAAGGGAGCTGCAGCCTGTTCTCAAAAGCACAAAAACTACCTGGCAGACAGCACTCATTCCTTCATACGGGCAACTCCTGCACTCTCTGGAGTAGATCTGTTCATTTCGTGTCCTCTTGGGAGGATAAAATGATTTGGGGGAAAATATATCAGAACGTCTACTCTTCAAAGCTCAAACAAAACAAAGTTTGAAAACAGTTCCTAGGAGTTCATCTTTGTTAGTCACTGTGACCCATCTCCAGCTATCTTTGTATTTCGTATCAATAATGTCATTTTCAATATGACCTTGCAGCTTGATTAAACTCAGGACAGAGATGAAGTGTAGCAGAAATAGTTCCTGTCATTGACCATAGTGTAAAAAAGACTCATGGAAAGACTGCCAAAATAAAAGCTGTTTCTAATCTAAACATTTGCACTGACATAAACACTTCTGTGTATTTTCAAATGTGAACCTAGTGTGCATTCCTTTTACCAACCCCTGCTCTCTGTCTAACCAATCTGAGCAGATTTTCAAAAGCATAGTTAACCTGAGATTCATTTATGGATTTGGATTCATCAGGGCTATGATGAGCATCAGAGACGGACCTATCAGAGATGGACCTATGTTAAGACACCCATGAGTCCTAAACAGTGAAGAACCTTCAGAACCATCTAGTCTAGCATTAAAGGAAGCTGAGGACAATCTGATGAGGAATGCACATTTCTGTAGAATACTTTTTGAATGGAGGCAGGCAGCAATATAACATTGGACTCTGCTCATTGCCAGTCTCAGCTTGCAAAGACAGTTGGTAAACTACTGAAGATTGAGTGAGGGGACTATGCAAGGGCTAGCCTCTTCCAAACCTTCTGGCCTTATTTGCATCACTCAGGAGGAAAGGGAGGAAGGTGCACAGAGGCCTGCTTGCTACAGAGCAAGAAACTGTCTTAAAAAAATAATCCATTTGAAGTTAAATTGATGTTGGTTAGGCATTGCTGTGGTTTAAGAGTCGCATCTACGACCTGTAACTATGAAGGAGAAATCCTTACTTTAAAAGCAATTGCTAATCCCTTTATCCAGGACAGTCTTAATTAAGAGGAGGCTGGAAGTGGAAGTCTATAAATCTAATAGTCTGTGACAAATACTAAAATGTAAATTATAAACTTATTTAAGAAAATCATATTGCCAGTGTTTACTCCATAGAAGCTTCTAGCAACAGCCAAGGCAATTTTCCAGATAAAGTTAGACTTTAGTACTTTCCACTAAATATTCCATTAAAGTTACAGGAGATTTTTAGCTTGAGTTAACAGAGCGTCTGTCTTAATCCTGCACCTCATTATGGATGTAGGGGATCCTTTGTTTATTGTGAGTTTTTTTAAACTAAGATTGAAAATTGAAGCTAATTTGACTTACATGGTTGAGCTACTTCAATTTGCTATCTTTTATCCTGAAATTTAGATTACAAATTGAATTTCAGGAAAAAAAATATATATCTTAGAATGTTTTGCACACTAGATGCTGTCAGCTAAATCTTTTCAATCAAATGTTTAGAGTTAAGAAAAATTAATAAACCTTTATCAAAGCTTATATTAAGAAGTGCAAAGACTGAGATAAAGTTTTATAATTGTTATTGGGGCAGAAAAAGATGCCTTTCAGCACTTCAGTTTGATATTTGTCTGACTTGGAACACTGGAACGTTCACCAGCTTGTGCTGTGATGCATGCTACCTGTGCCATTCCTCAAGCAATGCCTGAGATACTTTCCAGTCAGAGTATGAAGTCTCTGGGGCAGACATTTCATGTAACAATTGAAAGCTTGGGGAATTCTGGGGATTGCAGTTCTCCTATGGGAGTCTAGGCAGATTACACAATCATTAACCCTATACCCAGCAGCTGTGTGCTAACAATAGACAGACAGTGGTCACACTATCAGGGATGAGTCTTTCAGCTAACAGGTATTCTTATAATACCACACACTTTAGATGTATAAACTGAACCCCATATAAACTTTGTAATATAATTATTGTTGAAGCTGTCCTGATACGCTCGCTGTTGCCTGGGCACAGTTTCCTAAAAATATCTAAAAATGTCTGTGGTCCTTCTGTATTCTGACTTACACATTGCTCACCTCTGCCTCCTGAATCCCACACTGTAGTTACTAACACTCAAGATCTCACCATCAACACTACCTGACACAAAACAGACTTCTGTTTTTACTAAATCCAAAAAGGAAGGAGGGAAGATATGGCTAATTAAGGCCAATTGTCATGATGGCCATTAAGTAGGAAGGGACTTAAACTATCAGTTAAAGACAGGGGAACAGGAACACATCCCCTAACATACTAGACAGACAGACTGATAACTCAATCCAATAAACATGTACTGGCTATCTGCTGTGCTTCCCCAGCATACTAGGAGTGAATGGGTAAAAGCAAATGTGAACATCTTTGACCCAGTTTCTATGAACAAGGAATTTACTGTGCCCTTAGGGAGATTTGACCAGTATTAGTTTATCATTTTTTAAAAATGGAATCCTACATCAACAACTAACGTTTAAAATAAGTGAAATACTAAGTGCAAAGGTCAGAGATAATATCAGCAACAAGAAGTCTCGAGACTCGAAGAAAGGGAAGGCCTGAGTAAGATAAGACATTATTTAACTGACACAGAAGAGATTAAAAATTCAGGTGACAGCAGATGCTGGAGAGGTTGTGGAGAAAGAGGAACACTCCTCCATTGCTGGTGGGATTGTAAGTGTGTACAACCACTCTGGAAATCAGTCTGGTGGTTCCTCAGAAAATTGGACATAGTGCTACCGGAGGACCTAGCAATACCTCTTCTAGGCATATACCCAGAAGATCTTCCAACTGGTAATAAGGACACATGCTCCACTATGTTCATAGCAGCCTTATTTATAATAGCCAGAAGCTGGAAAGAACCCAGATGTCCCTCAAAAGAGGAATGGATACAGAAACTGTGGTACATTTACACAATGGAATAATACTCAGCTATTAAAAACAATGAATTTATGAAATTCTTGGGCAAATGGATGTATCTGGAGGATATCATCCTTAGTGAGGTAACCCAATCACAAAAGAAGTCACTAGATATGCACTCACTGATAAGCGGATATTAGCCCAGAAACTTAGAATACCCAACATACATTTTACAAAACACAGGAAAACCAAGAAGGATGACCATTGTGTGGATACTTCATTCCTCTTTAGAATAAGGAACAAAATACCCATGAAAGGATATAAGTACAGAGACAAAATTTAGAGCTAAGATGAAAGGATGGACTATCCAGAGACTACCCCATTCGGGAATCCTTCCCATCATCAGCCACCAAACCTAGATACTAATGCTCATGCCAGCAAGATTCTGCTGAAGGGACCCTAATATAGCGGCCACTTGTGAGGCTGTGCCAGTGCCTGGCAAACACAGAAGTGGATGCTCACAGTCAGCTATTGGATGGAACACAGGGCCCCCAATGGAGGAGCTAGAGAAAGTACCCAAGGAGTTGTAGGGGGCTGCAACCCTGTAGGTGGAACAACAATATGAACTAACCAGTACCCCCTGAGCTCGTGTCTCTAGCTGCATATGTAGCAGAAGATGGTCTAATCGGCCATCATTGGGAAGAGAGGTCCCTTGGTCTTGCAAACTTTATATGCCCCAGCACAGGGGAAGGCCAGGGCCAAGTAGTGGGAGTGGGTGGATAGGCGAGCAGGGGCGGGGGTGGGGTATAGGGAACTTTCGGGATAGCATTTGAAAGGTAAATAAAGAAAATAATAATAAAGAAAAAAAAGAAGACAAAAAAAAAGAAGAGACATTTGTTCTAGTTTGCTTCTCCATGGCTATGCTAAGAACACTGACCAGAAGCATCTGGGGACACGAAAGGGTTTATTTCAGCTTCCAGGTCACAGTCCACTACCAAGGGAAACCTGGAAAGGAACACATGCAGGAAGCTAGAGACAGAACTGGCACAGAGACCATGAAAGAGAGCTGCTTTTGTACTTATAGGACTCCCTTCTTATATAACCCAGGACCACTCATGTACCACCCACTGTGTTGTAGGCTTGCCCATATCCACAAAAATGCAATAAGAGATAGGTTAATAGAATATTAGTGATAGTAGCACTTGTTTGTGTGTGTGTGTGTGTGTGTGTATGTTTATTTGTTTTTCTTTTCTTTTTTTTTTGTTTTTCTAATTTAAAATAACCTCCTGATAATCCAACTGTTTTACCAGATCCATCAGAGACTTCTGTGGTTATGATAAATGCAGGTAGGATGCATCAAGTTGGTAGCAGAACTTATGTGCCCATATCATATTGGTTTTACAGGCATGCAAAATCCTAGTGTTCCTTGAGCCATAAAAGTTCTGAGGAAGCCAAGCACTATGTGAAATGTCCAAGGATCTGACAATGGCTAAGCCTGCTTGATTGGAAGTCTCAAGAGTACCAATTTGGTTCTGAAAAACTGAAGGAATTCTGCAGAGATGCTGGTCTTCCGTCCATGTTAGAAGCCCAGTGAAACAGCTTCTAACATCAGTGAGACAATACAGCAGCCTTGGAATAAATATACTTGCCAACAATAATTAAACCAACACAATTCCTACACCAAAGTCTCAGGGAACATCAAGGAAAATAAGGCAGAAATGTCAATAGAGCCAGAAGACTAGGAAGTTTCTGTATGATTTCGGTCTCCTAGAAATGAAAAAGAAGCTATACCCACGCTACATCCACTCCAGTAGTGACAAGCATGAAAGGCCAAAAGCCTGGATGCAGTCCTGAGGCAAAGAGTTTCACAGAAACTTAGTCTTCTGGAACTGTGGCATCCCGTAGCATCTGTGTGCTTCCCTTCAGTATTGTTTTGTTATAGGTGCCTCCAAACAATGACTTGCCAAATATCTAAGCAAAATTAAACTTTGCTTCCTGGCCTTCACCAATGCCCTAGGCAGTCCTTGAGCTGACCCTGGGCTTGGAATTCAGTAAGAATGTTGCCTATTCAGTGACATTCAGAATTGCCTCTAGTGTTGTAAGAGAGATAGTGAAGAAATCAGGCTTTACTATCTACTACATAGAGTTAGAAATCTCAAGGCAAGCTTAGCATAGTAAGTTTAGAATTCTTAGTATAGTTATGTATGGCAGACTACATTACTTATTAGTAGAAAAGTCCCCCCACACTATCACTTAGGATAAAAGCCAAGTCGCTCCCATATATAGGAATTTACAATGATTTAGGAAGTAGATGGTCTGTGGTTTTAGAGTATTGCATTATTCATGAGAAGGTTAGTTAGAATGGAACTCCCTAATTAGAACCAGGACTTGGGTATGAAAGCCCTTGTCCTGGAGTGTAAAGACCTCACACCTGGCTTCTAAGAATATGCTGACCTTAGATAGAGAGGACTTTGTCTCAGTTGTTTTATTGCCCAGTTCCTGCCAGTCTTTGTGTATACAGTCTTCTGTTTTGTGTAAGAGTCATTAAGCATCCGGTAACCTCATTTGTACCTTGCCAATGTGTCACCTCACCTAACTTCCCTATTTTATTCTGCATAAAAGTTTGATGCTCCATTTGACAAATTACATTCAGATATTACATGCTCTCTCATGTTGGTCTGTCTGTCATTAACCGAATCCTTGCTCACCCGCAAGTGAACCCGAGTTTTGCCCGTAGATCAGGGACCCAAGTGAGGTCCATCTGTGGCATACCCATGATACCAGAACTATATGGCTACCTAAACAAGACCTGAATAATCTGAATGGTTAATTAATCGCCCCTCATGATGAGTTCCTGGGAGAGACTGGACATACAATGCAAAGTCCTTAACCCTGAAATCACATTACACACAAGTCACACTAAGCAGACTCAGCATGTATTATATATATATATAATGTATATATTGTGTGTGTGTAACAATAATCAAAGAAAGTCATCAATTTAAGGCATGTCATGGAGGAGGTTGGAGTAAGAAAAGGAATGTAGTAGTTATATAATTGTACTATAATTAATGGGAATTAAAAAACAGTTCGATGGCGTTATAGAAAAGGACATGGAGGAAGAGGAGGAAGAAGAGAATGAGGAGAAAACCAAGCAATAAAAACCCAGGTTTTCTTCTTCTGTGTTCTTTATTTTTGAGCTGCTGGTCCAGAACTTGTTGGGCCAGTACCACTAGGTTGTGTCTACCTATTTCAAATAATCTGATTAAGAATGTCTTTTAATGGGGCTAAGAAGATGACTCCTTGGTTAAGAGCACTGACTGCTCTTGCAGAGGTCATGAGTTCAGTTCTCAGCAACCCCTGGTAGCTCACAACCATTTGTAATGGGATCCAATGCCCTCTATTAGTGTATCTGAAGAGAGAGACAGTGTGCTCATATACATAAAAAAATAAATAATTAAAAAAAGTGCCTGTCACTAAAAACTGCATGGTATTGGTATTGATACAGACAGATTGTTTAATGGAATAAACCCACACAACTATGGACACTTGTTCTTTTTCTTTTACAAAGAAGCCAAAACCACACAATACAAAAGGAAAAGCATCTTCAACAATGGTCCTGGTCTAATTGGAGGTATGCATGTATATGAATGCGAATAGATCCATATTTATCACCCTGTACGAAACTCAAGTCCACATGTATTAAAGACCTCAATGTAAAACCAGATACAATAAATCTAATAGAATAGAATAAACTTGAACTCAATGGTCAATAGACAATTTCCTTGACAGCACACCAATGGCTCGGGCACTAAGGTCAACAATTAATAAATGCTACCTCTTGAAACTGAAAAGCTTCTGTAGCCAAAAGGATAATGTCATTAGGCAAAAATGGCAGCCTACAGATTGGGAAAAGATCTTCATCACCTCTACTTCAGACAGAGGACTAATATTCAAAATATAGAAATAATTCAAGAAATTAGCCACCAAACAAATCAAATAACCCAATTAAAATATGGAGTATGAGCTAAACAGAGAGTTCTCAACCAAGGAATCCTGAACCACCAAGAAGCACCTAAAAAAATGTTCAGTGTTCTTAATTATCAGGGAAATACATATCAAAATGACTCTGGGATTCCAGCTTACATCCATCAGAATAACTAAGATAAAAAACAAACAAACAAAAATACCTTCAAGTAACAGCACATGCTGGCAAGGATGTGGAGAAAGAGGAACACTCCTTCATTGCTGGTGGGAGTGCAAACTTGTACAATCACTCTGGAAATCAATTTGGCAGTTCCTCAAAAATTGCGAATAGTTCTGTATGAAACCCCAGCTATACCCCTCTTTGACATATACTCCAAAGGTGTTCCACCATCCCACGAGGACATTTGCTCAACTGTTCATAGCAGCTTTATTCTTAATAGCCAGAATCTGGAAACAACCTAGATGTCCCTCAACTGAAAAGTGGATAAGGAAAATGTTTATTTACACAATGAACTAGTAGTCAGACATTAAAAATAAGCACATCATGAAATTCACAAGCAAATGGATGGAACTAGAAAATATCATCCTGAGTGAGGTTACCCAGATCCAAAATAACATGCAAGGTATGTACTTACTTATAAGAAGATATTAGCCATAAAGTACAAGATAATCATGCCATAATTAACAGACATAAGGAAGCCAAATATCAAGGATGGCCTTGGAGGATAGCTGACTCTCAGAAGGGAAAACAGAATACATGTTGGAAGTCAGTAGAGAGGGAACTGAATGGGAGAGGGGATGGGGAGGATAGCTGTGTGGGGGAGGGTGGGATTGGATGTAGGGAGAGCAAGGTAGAAAAAAGGGAAATCCAGGGGCTGGATGAGGAGGAGGCAATTTCTATGATGTAGCAGAGACCTGAGATGGGGAAGGCCCCAGGGGGCCTATCTGGACAACTCTAGCTGAGACTCCTAGCAATCGGAGATATTGATCCTTAAGCGGGCACTTCCTATAGCCAGGCAGGACTCCCAGTGTTGGGATAAGAATAGCAACTTACCCACAAAACCTTTGTGTCCTGCCTACAAGATATGCAGGGACAAAAATAGAACAGAGACAGGGGGAATGGCCAATGAATGACTGTCTCAAAGCGAGACCCATCCCATTGGCATGAACCAATCCCTGACACCATTAATGATGCTCTGTTATGGTTGCAGTCAGGAACATAACATCACTGGTGTCTGAGAGACTCCACCCAGCAGTCAATGGAAAGAGAGGCAGAGACCTACAGCCAAACATGAGATAGACCAAAAAGCAAGCTTGGGACATATGCAGCCAATAAGCAGCTTGGTCCCCAGCAGCAGGTCAGGAGCTCTCCCTGAATCTGTTGCCTGCCTGCCTGTCCATCACATTCCCCTAAATGTACTGCCATGTCTGGCCTCATTTGGATAGGATATGCCTAGCCCTGCAGGAACTTGATTGTGTGTGTGTGTGTGTGTGTGTGTGTGTGTGTGTGTGTGTGTGTGTGTAGGGGGCAGGTGTTACCTATAGGGGGATTCCTTTCTCAAAGGGGAAATGAAGGGAGGTGAGGTGAGGGAGTTAATATTGGTATTTAAAGTGAATACTAAAAAGAGAATGTCTGTTATAGAGAGGCCCATCACTTTACATTTTACTTGCTTCTAGACTCAGTCAAGTTGCCATCGCACATGACACTATAAAGTTTCCCTCAAATCTTTACAGGGAATTTTGGTCATTTAGTGGCATGAGGGACCTCCGGGGAACAGGGAAATTGCTAGACTCCTGCAGTATATGATGTAGGTGGTACTGTAGTTGAAATGGTTTTTCCTTGTTAATCTATACATAGCAGCCACGGGGTGTCTTCATTTTTCTTCTGTGTTGGAAATGCCTTTGTATTTTTAGCTTAAGAAAAGGACAATAGAGGCTAAGTGATGAAGAGTAGAATCTGAGCAGTATTCACTCCAGTTCATTTCTTATCATTGACTTTTGTGTTCCCCCATTGGGATCTCTAAGGGGCCGGCTTCCCTGGAACACACAGCCTAGATACTTTGCCTACTCTGTATTCCACACGGGAGTATAGGAAGATGTTGGAGGCTGGTGTTTAAAGGTAGGATAGATATTTTATTTTCTGAGGTCTTTCCCCCTCATGTATGTCCTCAGTTATTTCAATCACTGCCTACAAATGACTATTTTTGAAAAAGCAGTTTATTTAATGAATGTCACAAATATTGGGAGTAAAAACACGGTATGCAACTGAGTATCGGAGATGTGGGTTGGTAGTAGAGTATGTGAAGCACAGAGATAACTTCCAGAAAAAAAAAAAATGGAGCAAGAAGTAAGGGAGGAAGGAGAAGGGAAGGAAAGACTGCTGTTCTAAAGGAAAATAAGAATTCTGCTGGGTTTTGATATTTAAAGCATGAGTTTTATATATTTCCTCTCTTTTTTTTTAGACTTCAAAAATGAAGCAAGTCCAACGGGAGAGCTGTTGGTTAGCACCAAGTGTGCCTGCCACTACTTTATCCTGCAGCTTATCCTGACGTGCTGGTCAGTGTACCTCACAGGATCAGAGTAGAACAGAAGGCTGCCTCCTTCCTCTGGAAGCATGCATGGTAACAAATGTAAAGAATAAAATAATAACAACAAACAAACAAACAAACAAAAGACAAAAATCAAAAAGGGAATTTTTGTTTTTATCCCCAAAGCAATATTTCTTCTGGGAAGAAATTTTATTCTGGCTATCAACGCTCTGCTGAAGAAGCAATGCTGCTATTGACTCCATGTGACTGTGCACAGTAATTTGCCCTCTACTTCCTCATCCTTCTTTAAGATCAAACTTTCTCTTCATTGAAACATTTCTTGTGAGGCATTCTCTCCAACACAAAAGAAACGTCCTAGCCCCCAGTGACATATGTGACTGCCACCCTTTTTAATTACATCGAAGCAACTTCACGGTATGTTTACTGAGTTGCTGAATGCAATTAGAGCCTGCGTGATATGCAAGGAAGCATGAGGAAACAACTTTGCAGAGGAGTTAAGATTGATAGACCAGGCCCTACTTGGTGATTAGGGGGATAAACCACGGCTCGTAACCTGGGCAGTACAGATAACAACTGCAGCATAATTTTCAGCATGAATGAATCAGTATGGTTCTGTAACAGAAAATTCCACTGTGACAGTGAGATTACACTGTAGGGAGTGGGTGAGGGCTGAAAGGATGAGAGGAAATGGAAGTGCTTAGAAGAAAAATGAGTTAAGAAAAAAAAAAAAAAAAACCATGAAGACCTAAATTTTGTAGTCTATTCTTTGACTTATCAGGAAAACAACAACAAAACAGCACAATGAGAGGTGATTCAAACAACCCCCACAACAGTGTGTGGGGTTAGTTGTTGTTGATAGTTGTCTTTGTTTCTTTGTTTGTTTTTATCCCATTTGAATCCAATACATAGAGACTTTGTATACACTAGCTTCAAAAATAACTGAAAAGTACTTGGGGCTGGAGAAAAACTCACTGCATGTAGTGTTTGCCATACAAGTATGAGGACGGGAGATCAGAGCTTCAATCACACACCCTTAAAATCCAAGCAGGTGTGGTGGCCCATCTGCAATCCCAGGACTGGGAATATGAGATTTCACACTGCAAGCTGGCTACCAGAAGAAGGTTTGACAGTGAGCTCAGAATCCAGGGCAGAGATGCTGCCTCCCTGAGCAAGGTAGAAAGCAAGTAAGGAAGACATTCCACGACATCCTGGGGCCTCTGCATGTATGCTTGCACAGTTGTACCCTCACATACGCATATATGCACACAGCCACGTGTAAACCTCACACACATAACATGTAAAATCCTTGAAATACCAAACACTGTAGAAACCATTTTTGGAGTTAAAATACTTATCGTTTATACTGAATAATGAAATCATTCTTCAGGGCACACATTCTAAACTTTTGTTCATTTGTTTGCTTTGGAAGGTTGTTTAGGGCATCTCAGCTATCATATATGAAGTTATCAAAACAAAATATGAAAACAGGAGTAGCAATAAGCTCCCATTGATCTCTTTGGGTACGTAAAGTACCATGTTATGATTCTAATACTTTAATTAACTTTCAAAAAATTCTGAGACATAGGTAGCATAATGACATTCTTCATAAACTGTAATGAATAGATCTAAGAGTAATTTGATAACTACATTAATTTATTTAATGACTATATAAATATCTATTTCAATAATTATAGTAAATTAATTCTTTCCTTTTTGAGATTATATTATTAATCCATTTCTCCCTTTCTTTTCTTCCTCCCTCCTAGCCTTCCTATATACACCCTCACCATTCTTTCTCAAATTCATATCTATCTATCTATCTATCTATCTATCTATCTATCTATCTATCTATCTATCTATCTATCTATCCATCTCCTGCTCAGTTCATATAATGCTATTTCTATGTATGTATGGCAAGTCTATGAAGCCTCAACCCTACACTAAGAGTTACATTTAAGTAAGGAGTGATGGGAATTAGAGAAATAGTCTTTTCAAGGAAGATCACATCAATTAGGTATTCACATCAAATGGTCACCCCTGAAGCACATGTACATGTAATATTATATAGACTGAGCAGTGCCAGGAGCCCATCCCAGCACTAGTTCTCTCTGAAAAGCAGGTGGGGATCGCAGTATCTGTGACTTACAAGGCACAAAACTTGGTTTTGTGAGAGTAAAGATTGCTTATTACTAAATAACATTTACCATTCTTGACTCTAAGTTATTCGGAAGCCAGAAGCCCCAGGGATCTGGTGCTTAACACCTAGTTGGTGTATTTAGTAGAGGTTTTTGTTAGAGTTTCTTTCTCTCATGCAAAGAAACCTTGCCTGTCATTGGACAGGTGAAAGAGAGACTTGGAGTAATTACATTTAGGGGACCAGGAAAAGGTCACGCTGGCAGAAAGAAAAACATTTATACAAGCAAATATGTGTAGATATAAGCACATTCATGCATACATTCACCTTTTGTTTGACTGAACCATCTGTCTCATCAACTTATATATATTTATACACATTCCTATATTTGCAAATATAATTGGTAGCTGCAGTAAAACTCTCCTCAAGAAAGTTTAGAAAGCAAATACCAGCACAGAAAAAAACCTCACTCCAGCTTTTATTGCTCAGAGAAAGTAGTTTCTACCTATCTATTGCTGAGTGAAAGAAACCTCAAGATTGTAAGAAAAAAGCCCTGTACTTGTCAGTAAGAAACTCTGTTGTTAAGAAAAAAAAAAAAAAAAAAAAAAAAATATCACAGGCAAATGGATGAAACTAGAAAATATCAACCTGAGTAAGCTAACCAAGTCACAAAAGCAGACATGGTAAGTACTCACTAATAAGTGGATATTAGGCAAAAAGCTCAGAATACACATGATACAACTCACAGACTGTATAAAGCTCAGGAAGAAGCCAGGCATGGAGGCTTACACTTTTAATCCCAGCACTTGGGAGGGAGGCAGAGGCAGGCAGATTTCTGAGTTCGAGGCCAGCCTGGTCTACCGAGTGAGTTCCAGTACAGCCAGGACTATGCAGAGAAACCCTGTCTCGAAAAAAACAAACAAACAAACAAACAAACAAAAAAGAAAAAGCTCAGAAAGAAGGAAGACCAAAGTGTGGGTGCTTCAATCCTATTTAGAAGGAGGAACAAAATAATCATGGGAGAAAGAGGGAAGGACCTGGGAGGGAGAGACAGGTGGAAGACAAAAGGAGACAGGATCAGGTGTGGGAGGAGATGGGGGAGAAGTACAGAAGGTCAGGAAATTGAACAGAAGTGTGTAGCAGTGGGGGATGGGGAAGCAGGGGTAGCCACTAGAAAGTTCCAGATGCCAGGGAAGCAAGAGCCTCCCAGGATCCAGTGAGATTGACATCAGCTGAAATACCCAACAAAGGGTAGAGAGAACCTGTAGAGACCATATCCAGAGGTTAGGCACTGCCCCTGGTTGAGGGTTGGGGCTACCCATTCATCTAAAAAAATATTAACCCAGAATTGCTCCTGACTAAAAGAAAAGCAGGGACAACGAATTGGAACAGAGGCTGAAGGAAAGGCCGTCCAGATATTACCACACCTAGGGATCTATCTGATCTGTGGAAACCCAATCCAGAAACTATTGCTGATGCCAAGAAGTGATCGCTGTCTACTGACAGGCTCTGCCAGAGCCTGACCAATATAGATGCAGGTTCTTGCAGGCAACCATTGGACCTATCACAGGAAGCCCAATGAAGGAGTTAGGGCCAGGACCTAAGGATCTGAAGGGGTCTGTAACCCCATAGGAAGAACACTAAACAAACCAGATCCCCCAGAGCTCTCATGGACTAAAACTACCAACCAAAGAGTATACACATAAGAGGGACCCACGACTCCAGCTGCATATGTAACAGAGGATTGCCTTATCTGGCATCAAAGTAAGGGGAGGCCCTGGGTCATGTGGAGGCTCCATGCCCCAGTGTAGGGAAATGCTAGGGCAATGAGGCAGGAGTGGATATGTGCATGGGAAAGGATACTCATAGAAGCAGGGGAGGAAGATGGGATAGGATGTTTGAGGAGGGGAAACAAGGAAGGGGGATAACATTTGAAATGTAAATATTTAAAAAAGCAATAAAAATGGACTTATTGTAATAAAACACTGCCTGCTGCTCTCTGCTCTGCTATGCTCTGCTTCTCTTCTGCTTTTGCTCTTATTGCCTTCGTTCCTAGTTCTTGTACTCTTTCAAAATACATGATCACATGGTATTTTTTTTTAATTATATACTTTCTGTAATTACATTTCAAATGTTATCCCCTTTCCTAGTTTCCCCTCTGAAAATCCCCTATCCCTTCCCCCCTTCCCTGCTCACCAAACCACCCACTCCTGCTTCCTGGTCCTGGCATAGCCCATATACTGGGGCATAGAACCTTCACAGGACCAAGGGCCTCTCCTCCATTGATGACTGACTAGGCCATCCTCTTCTATATATGTAGTTAGAAACATTAGTCCTTCCATGTGTTTTCTTTGATTGGTGATTTAGTCCCAGGGAGCTCTGGAGATACTGGTTAGTTCAAATTGTTGTTCCTCCTATGGGGCTGCAAACCCTTTCAGCTCCTTAGAAACATTCTCTAGCTCCTTCATTGGGGACACTGTGCTCCGTTCAATGGATGACTGGGCATTCATTTCTGTATTTGTCAGGCACTGGAAGAGCTTCTCAGGAGACAGCTATGTCAGGCTCCTGTAGGCAAGCTCTTGTTGGCATTCACAATAGGGCAGTCTCTGGATAGTTATTCCTTCAGTCTCTGCTTCACACTTTCTCTCTGTAACTCTTTGATGGGTATTTTGTTCCCTCTTCTAAGAAGCATCAAAGTATCCACACTTTGGTCTTCTTGCTTCTTGAGTTTCATCTGTTTTGTGAACTGTATCTTGGGTATTCCGAGCTTCTGGGATAATATGCACTTATAAGTGAGTGCATATCATGTGTGTTCTTTTGTGATTAGGTTACCTCACTCGGGATGATATCCTCCAGATCCATCCATTTGTCTAAGAATTTCATAATTTCATTGTTTTTAATAGCTGAGTAGTACTCCATTGTGTAAATGCATCACATTTTCTGTATCCATTCCTCTGTTGAGCGACATCTGGGTTCTTTCCAGCTTCTGGCTATTATAAATAGGGCAGCTATGAACATAGTGGACCATGTGTCCTTATTACATGTTGGAGAATCTTCTGGGTATATGTCCAGGAGTGGTATTGCTGGATCCTCCGATAGTACTGTGTCCAGTTTTCTGAGTAACCACCAAACTGATTGCAAGAGTGATTGCTCCAGCTTACAATCCCAGCAGCAATGGAGGAGTGTTCTTCTTCCTCCACATTTTCGCCAGCATCTGCTGTCACCTGAATTTTTGATCTTAGCCATTCTGACAGGTATGAGGTAGAATCTCAGTGTTGTTTAGATTTGCATTTTCCTGATGATTAAGGGTGTTGAACATTTTTTCAGGTGTTTCTTAGCCATTTGGTATTCCCCAGTTGAGAATTCTTTGTTTAGCTCTGTACCCAATTTTTAATAGTGTTATTTGGTTCTCTGGAGTCTAACTTCTTGAGTTCTTTGTATATATTAGATATTAAACTTCTATCAGATTTAGGATTGGTAAAGATTTTATTGTAATCTGTTGGTTGAAATTTTTCTTACTGACATTGTCCTTTGCCTTACAGAAGCTTTCAAATTTTATGAGGACCCATTTGTTAATTCTTGATCTTACAGTACAAGCCCTTGGTGTTCTGTTCGGAGAATTTTCCCCCTGTGCTCATATATTTGAGGCTCTTCCCCACTTTCTCCTGTATAAGTTTCAGTGTCTCTGATTTTATGTGGAGGTTCTTGATCCACTTAGACTTGAGCTATGTCCAAGCAGATAAGAATGGATCAATTTGCATTCTTCTACAAGCTAACTGCCAGTTGAGCCAGCACCATTTGTTGAAAATGCTGTCTTTCTTCCTCTAGATGGTTTTAGCTCCTTTGTCAAAGATCAAGTGACCACAGGTGTGTGGGTTCATTACTTGGTCTTCAATTTTATTTCATTGATCTACCTGCCTCTCACTATACAAGAACCATGCAGTTTTTTGTTTTTTGTTTTAGTTTTAGTTTTTGTTTTTAATCACAATTGCTCTGTAATAAAGCATGAAGTCAGAGATGGTCATTCTACCAGAGGTTCTTTTAGTGTTAAGAATAGTTTTTGCTATCCTAAGTTTTTTGTTATTTCAGATGAATTTGAAAATTGCCCTTTCAAACTCTGTGAAGAATTTAGTTGGAATTTTGATGGTGATTACATTGAATCTGTAGATTGCTTTCTTCAAGATTGCCATTCTTACTATATTAATCCTCCCAATCCAAGAGCATGGGAGATCTTTCCATCTTCTGAGATCTTGTTCGATTCTTTTCTTCAGATATTTGAAGCTATTGTTATACAGATCTTTCACTTGCTTAGTTAGAACCACACCAAGATATTTTATATTATTTGTGAATATTTTGAAGGGTGTTGTTTCCCTAATTTGTTTCTCAGCCTGTTCATCCTTTGTTTAGAGAAAAGCCACTGATTTGTTTGAGTTAATTTTATATCCAGCTACTTCACTGAAGTTGTTTATCAAGTTTAGGAGTTCTCTGGTGGGATTTTTTGGGGTCACATATGTATACTATCATATCATCTGCAAATAGTGATATTTTGACTTCTTCCTTTCCAATTTGTACCCCTTTGATTTCCTTTTGTTATCCAACTGATCTGGCTAGACTTCAAGTACTATGTTGAATAGGTAGGGAGAGAGTCGGCAGCTTTGTCTAGTCCCTAATTTTAGTGGGATTGCTTCAAGTTTCTCTCCATTTAGTTTGATGTTGGCTACTGGATTGCTGTATATTGCTTTTATTATGTTTAAGGTATGGGCCTTGGATTCCTGATCTTTCCCAGAATTTTATCATGAAGGGGTGTTGGATTTTGTCAAATGCTTTCTCAGCATCTAAGGAGATGATCGTGTTTTGTCTTTGAGTTTGTTTATATAATGGATTGCATTGATGGATTTCTGTATATTGAACGATCCCTGCATCCCTGGGATGAAACCTACTTGATCACGATGGATGATCGTTTTGATGTGTTCTTGGATTTGGTTTGCGGGAGTTTTATTGAGTAATTTTGTATTGATATTCTTAAGGGAAATTGGTCTGATGTTCTCTTTCTTTGTTGGGTCTTTGTATGGCTTAGGTAACAGAGTAATTGTGGCTTCATTGAACAAATTGGATAGAGTACCTTCTGTTTCTACTTTGTGGAACAGTTTGAGGAGTATTGGTAATAGGTCTTCTTCGAAGGTCTGATAGAACTCTGCACTAAACCCATCGATTTTTGATTTTTTTTTTTTTTTGGTTGGGAAGACTATTAATGACTTTTTCTATTTCTTATTTATTTATTTATTTATTTATTTATTTATTTATTTATTATGTTCTTTATTTACATTTCAAATGCTATCCCGAAAGTTCCCT
>NC_034608.1:80682793-80692230 GCF_900095145.1 Mus pahari | reverse complement strand
AGAAGATGGCCTAATCAGCCATCACTGGGAAGAGAGGCCCCTTGGTCTTGCAAAATTTATATGATCCAGCACAAGGCATGGCCTGGGCCAAGTAGTGGGAGTGGGTGGGTAGGGGAGCAGAGGTGGGGGGAGGGGTATAGGAAACTTTCGGGATAGCATTTGAAATGTAAATAAAGAAAATAATAATAATAATAATAATAATAAAAATGGTATTAATCAGAAACAAACAAACAAAAAAGAATGTGTGCTTTTAGCTTTAATAAAGTTTCTTTAATGAATGTGGATGTCCTTGCATTTTGAAAGATTACGTTATTGCTTTTTCTAGGGCATAGTTTCCCTCCTTGTGTTGGAATTTTCCCTTTGTTATCCTTTGAAGGGCTGGATTTGTGGAAAAATATTGTGTAAATTTGATTTTGTCATGGAATATCTTGGTTTCTCCATCTATGGTAACTGAGAGTTTTGCTGGGTATAGTAGCCTGGGCTGGCATTTGTGTTCTCTTAGGGTCTGTATGACATCTTTCAGGATCTTCTGGCTTTCACATCCTCTGGTGAGGTTTCTAGTGTAATTCTAATAGGTCTGCCTTTATATATTACTTGAACTTTTCCCTTACTGCTTTTAATATTCTTTCTGTTTTTGTGCATTTTTTCTTTTGATTATTATGTGACAGGAGGAATTTCATTTTTGGTCCAAACTATTTGGAGTTCTGTATGCTTCTTATATGTTCATGGGCATTTCTCTCTTTAGGTTAGAGATGTTTTCTTCTATTCTTTTGTTGAACATATTTACTGGCCCTTTAAGTTGAAAAATCTTCATTCTTATCTATACTTATTATCCTTAGGTTTGGTCTTCTCATTGTGTCCTGCATTTCTTGGATGTTTTGAATTAGGATCTTTTTGCATTTTGCATTTTCTTTGATTGTTGTGTCCATGTTCTCTATGGAATCTTCTGTACCTGCGATTCTCTCTTCTATCACTTGTATTCTGTTCATGATTCCCCTGATTTCTTTTCTAGGTTTTCTATCTCCAGAGTTGTCCCCCTTTGTGATTTATTTATTGTTTCTACTTCCATTTTTAGATCCAGGATAGTTTTGTTCAATTCCTTCACCTGTTTGGTGTGTTTTTCTGTAATTCTTTAAGGGATTTTTGTGTTTCTTCTTTAAGGGCTTCTACCTGTTTAGCTGTGTTTTCCTGTATGTTTTTAAAGGGAGTTATTAATGTCCTTCTTAAAAATCCTCTACCAGCATCATGAGATCTGATTTTAAATCTGAATCTTGCTTTTCTGTTTTGTTGGGGTATCCAGGTCTCACTGTGGTGGGAGTACTGGTTTTGATGATGCGAAGTAGTCTTGGTTTCTCTTGGTAAGATTCTTGCATTTGCCTTTCGCCATCTGGTAATCTCTGGTGTTAGATGTTCTTGCTGTAGCTTGTTCCTCCTGTGAGTCTGTAAGCCTGTGTCATCACTCCTGGGACACAAACTGTCTTGGCTAGACCAGTGCACATAGGGCTGCCGAACAGCCTCAACTCCTGGGTGCAGATGTGGGCCAGTAGGACCCTGTCCAAGCTGCTCTACTGCTTCTGTGGCCTGAGTGGACCTGCCTTATAGAGTAATCAGAGAGAAATAGTGGGTCTCACCTGAGTCCTGGGGGTCAGAGCACTCCCTAGAGAGGCAAGCTCTCCTCTGGTAGGGAAGGTGCACAGAGGGATTACATGGTATTTTAAGCATCTTTCATTTTAAAGTTCACAAGTTCAAACATAAATTCATATCGTAAATTGAATAAGAAATAACAACAGGCATGATTACATGTGTTTTCATTAAGACTATTTATCTAACTAAATGTTCATTTTCTGCCACTAGTTTCACAGATTTTAAGAGTTTAAAACAATAATTCTTTTGTCCAAGTTAGCATTGTTTGTCATGAAGCACATCATCAGTCCAGTGTTTCATTACCATTTAAGCTATGTATAAATAAATCCAATCAATATTTTATCCTATGTCCTCAAACTTACAATAAACTATTCATTCCCAGTTTAAGAACTTTAGTTATGAGATAATGGTTTCACATTCAGCTTAAAAGGAATGGTTTCCCTTATTGTAAATCTTCTTCAAGCCTGCTTTCTATCCTTCTTCAATTAGCTTGTGACACATAAAGGTTTACAGAGCCCTAATTGCAGTTTTTATATTACAGAGGACTCAAAATTAATTGTATGAATTTAGGAATTTTATAGCTTCTATGAAATCATCAATTTATTTACATAGCATTGCTACAAAAGTATATATATTGGTTAATCTGCAGGAAATCTGCCTAGTAGGGTGGGCTAATGCTCAGGAAATGTTCTATTAATTTAGCGATGGTAGGAAAGGCATATCAGCAGTAAGAATCAATCCTAAATTGAGATTTCTAAAAGTATTACAATTCAGAATTACCCATTGCAGCCACGCAAAACTTGTGGGTCACATCACTCCACAAGTGATGTGATTTCAGACATGCCATGAAAAATGATCAGTGAATGGTTGAGAAATAGATGAAGAAAATGCTCAGCTCCTATGGTCAGAAAATATGAATTAAAACCACAGTGAGTTGGCACCAGAAAGATTACCCTTTAAAAGACTATTCATGAGACTGTTGAACAAGGATTCTCATTCTAATACTAGGGAAAATATCGTTTGGGGAATAGTTTGGCAATGTCTAATAATGTATATATGAATTCTAAAAGATCAATAGCTTTACTTCCTAGTGAAAGGTAGTAACCTTTTTCATAAAGTTAGCAGTGGAGTTTATGGACTATAACTAGATTTGGGATCTACAAGATTTCCTGGTTAATTTAATACGTTCCAGAATTATCAAGCATAATTTTATGAATTGGGGCTTGAGTAATTGATAGATGATCTGTTCAGCTGAGATGGTGAGGAACACTGGTTGACCAGGGAACACTTTTTAAATCTGTGGTGCTTATTTGGCATTCAGGGAGCGAGGCTTAGTGAGATATTCTTGTACCAAGAGTTGAGCTGTGGCTGGAAATCTGGCATTGTCACCTAGATGGTTTTTATAGTTATTCCACAAGCATGAGCCACTGAGAAAGCAAATGTAATTAGAGACAATGGAAGTGAAACCAATGCCTGATTATAATTACAGTAAACAATAAAATGTGACTACACTATGAAAATGAAGGAATACGTTGATAAGCAATACATTCCAGGTGTTTCCAAACTGCTCTTGGAGCTTTTTCTTGCCGGGAGCCAGCCCTGGTGGGGTCTTCTTTCTTGTTGGTTCTTCATGAGGCAGCTGAGGGGGAAGCGTGTCAGTGGAGGGTAAGACTTTATCTTATGAGATACTTAAGTTTGCTGTATAATAAAAGGTTTGCTTATCTAAGTCTAAGTTACTTAGCTACTGTAGCTGACCTGCCTTCTGTGATCCTCTGTGGCCAGAAGCTGCAGTTTCTGGCACTCAGCACCTTTTCATCAAACAGCAAAGAATTAAGTAAATAGTCTATGTACTATCTCAGCAGGCACTACTTGCCTGCTAGTCAGAAATCACAGGAAGAAAACGAGACACTTTGGAAAGTGATTATAGTATTTATTGCTAAGTTGTAAAAAGTTTCTTGTATAGCTATAAGATAGTCTATATCACTATAGGACAGTACATGTTCATAGATCTGCAGTGATCTGGCCAAAAGGGTGGGATAGTATCTATTGATTGTTATATATGTTTAATAATATTAGGAGAAGCATATTAATAGCAGGAACCTTTCATAAAATGAATTCTTTTAGGGCCTTGACTATAAAAGCAAATCTGTCATGGATTATATCATAATTTGAAGCAGACCATCTCAGGAAGATCACTTGCTAGTTATTAGCTTGTCCTATTATGGCTCCTGACATTTTCCTGTTACCTACACATACATCCCTTTCCATAATATTCCTTATGCTGGCTCTCTATCCTAATATATTCCTCCCCCAGTCTTCCTCATTCATCAGTCCTCCTCAAAGACAGGAATTTCCAGGAAACATCCATAGCTTTCAGACTTGGTTATTTTCCAGTTCTTGCAAATTCTCTACTATCAGACAGCAGGTTATGCTGTTTATGGTGTTCAAGTGAGTTTCCATCATGGAGAAAAAAAACCTATGGAAGTCATGATCTTTCCCACATAATTGCATACAGCAATGATGAAAAGAAATCAACAAAAGATGACAATATTTTGTTCAGAAAACCAGACACAAGTCCCATTGCTTTCTTGAGATTAAAATGCTTAATCTTCATTGTATTATTTTGTCTGGATAATCACGTAAATGTGTAATTAATAATAAATAAAGCTGCAATGTTTTTTCAGTTGTATGTGTGTTTGGTATACGTATGTATGAATACATCTGTTAAAGTATATTTAAGTGCACTTGTGGTTGAATGCATCTATGTATATAAATATGCATGTGTGTGGAGCCCTATGCTAATAGGCATGTCCACTCCTTGTTCATGATCAATTTATAAATATGGGCGCTCTGTTGACACCCAAATCACTGTGCTATTCCTAGCATAGTTATAGAGTTTACTTAGGGGATTCTTTGCCTCCTGATTCCTAGGCCCTGAATTATAGGTGGGTTGCCAGGCCCTCTGGCATTTACACTGGTTTTAGAGATCCATTATCTCTTGTCTTCAAGCCTGCTGGTAGCACAGCAAGGCTTTAAACTGCTTAGCAATCTCCCAATTTTCTAAATATGCAATTATATTAGCAAAAGTGTATGTAATATAAACACATGGCGTGTGAAGCAGTGACCCTTCGATTCCATGTGTTAATTTTTTTATTCTATTTTTTTTAATTTTAGTTTTTCTATTCTTCCATTATAATAAGTACAATATGGTTTTATTATTTTGTTTGCCATGGGAAACACAGGATAGAGGAGGAAATAAATAGAGAAAATAATGTTAATGGAGAAAAATAGCTAACGTGTTTACTAACCTAATCCTACATCCTGTGTAGAGCTAGATGAACAAAGAATTTTTATTGTTTGACACAAAGGCACCAACCAATCTGAGATGGACAGGAGTTTGGATAAGGAGGACATGTGTAGCAGTTAGGGTCCCAATGGGAAGGGGATAATGTATTCAGAATTCAGTTAAATATGGGTCATAGGTAGGATTCTTAGTTGAAAAATAGCCAGTAACCAGAAAGCCTAAAAGGATGGTGGAGTATCCGTGGGACAGGGAACAGTGGGAATTCATTTCTTCTCTGGGTAAAGGAACAAAGGGAAGGTCATGGGCTGCAAGGTCATTCTTATAAAGGGAAAAGCACAGCAACAGATCAGAATAAGTGTCCAGTCACTGTCCTCCTACACTGCCAATCTCTAAGTGTCCAGTCACTGTCCTCCTATGGTGCCAATCTCTAAGTGTCCAGTCACTGTCNTCCAGTCACTGTCCTCCTACACTGCCAATCTCTAAGTGTCCAGTCACTGTCCTCCTATGGTGCCAATCTCTAAGTGTCCAGTCACTGTCCTCCTACACTGCCAATCTCTGGGAGCCATGTTTCACTGCAGAGTTCTTTTGTTAGTCACAAGGGAAATGGAATACAGCAATGACAAGTTCCTGCTCTTGTCTACGTATCTCAGCTCTGCTCTAGGTCTCTGTAACTGATTGTGAAGCTTACAAGTGGCACATTCATCAAACTATCATGTTCACAATAATTGCCATGAGGGGAGATTATGAAACATTACTTATCCTGACAAATTATGATACCATCCATAATTCACATAACTGATGATAACTAAAACAATGTAAAATGAGAGGATAATAAAATATGATAACAGGAAAACATAAAACTGACATGAAATAAATACTTAAAGTTTAATTTAATGCAGATTTTTTATCTAAGTAATAAATATCAATTACTAAAATGCATGGCATGGGAAAGAGACATGGGACAAAAATTCATATATATATATATATGCTTATTAGACTAGTAGTTTAATAACCCAGTTGATAATTCGCATTAATGGAAATAGCTCAGAATGAGACAATATTTGCTAATACAGTGTTTGGCCATATTTCACAGAACAGTAATAAAAGCCATAAGCATGGTGTAGAACTTGACTTGCAGTATCTTTCTTCTTGCATCAAGAGGCAACATTTATTGATCTTGGCATCCAATAAAGTTAAGTAGAGAGAAATTGACTTGAAATTACATTTGCCATGTAGCAGTCAGAAACTATGCCGCAAAATTAGGTGAAGAGTGCAAAGTTTCTTAAGAAACTCACATAAAAACCTTTCTACATGTTATTACTAAGCCAGACACGAGGCTCATGTAATTTCAGCTGCGAAAGATATCTCACCCTTTCCAGTTCACATACCAATGACAGCTACTCGTTGTAAGTTGTATTATCAGAGAGGATTGTGAAGAGGAGAGAATCTCAAGTATGTGCTTTTATTTACGACAGCTTGGCTTAATCTTCAGCTCAAGCTATTGTTGCTCTGCAATATTTACACTTCACAGAAAGATAAGAAACAGAAGCAAGTACTTGTTGGCTCCCCATTGTGGTACAACACCAGTGGACTATAGATTTTAAAATCGACTAAGTGATCATTTCAAGAATTCTTGGTATCTGATTTAAGAAAACCAAAGACATTTTACTCAGAAGCTCATGAATAGGTGAATTTTTACCTGACTGAGTACTTAGGTATATTTGATATATGTAACAACACTTAGTATTGCAGAAACAGCCATGTGGAACAGCCTAGGAATATAGATTAGATGTTTTCTTTGGATGAAATAATGCTCACCCCTGAAGTAATATACTTTTAAATATACTAATCTATTATGAAGTTGGAAAATGTAAAGCTACTTTCTGCATTTTGGTGTTTTGATTCTTCTTTTGGAATGAAGTACATTTTTGGTTGTTGGTGGTAGTGGTTTTTTTTTGTTTGTTTGGTTTTTTTTGGTTTTTTGAGACAGGGTTTCTCTGTATAGCCCTGGCTGTCCTGGAACTCACTTTGTAGACCAGGTTGGCCTCGAACTCAGAAATCCACCTGCCTCTGCCTCCCGAGTGCTGGGATTAAAGGCGTGCGCCACCATGCCTGGCTTGAAGTACATATTGATGGATAACAGAGATTAACAGAAAATGCATATAACATAAACATCAGTGTAGTTTTGTGTTTGTATTAACTATGCAAATGATAATGTTTTTATGCTTTCTCTTTAACACTCTAGATACATTTTGTTTTGTTCAAAACAAGCAAACTTTTCTTGTGCCTCCAAAGGGAAGAAATAGATTTATTTATTTAGCACTTTGCTTGTATTTTAGAAAAAATGAGGAAGAAACAGTGACCACTTTCTAAACTAAATATTAAAAATCTGTGTTGTGTGATGAATAATTTTATCTAACATAAATCCACAAGATATATAGTGTATTTTAGAAACAACATATGTGCTGATACACATAATTACTGACAGTGCTTCACTCTGTCAGATCCCAGACAAGAAATTTGGTTTGAGACCTCAAGTGAAAGTATAAGACAATTTTAGTAGGATCATACATTGATAGAATCATGATATTCTAAAAGTAGCCATGTCAAGCAATTCTAAGATTCACTCTACAGCAATTTCACCTTGGTATTTTCCACAAGTTTTATGGGAGCATTTGTATATGTATATGAAATATTTTTTAGGGTGCAAGAGCACTTAGTCTTGGAGCCCTGAAACCACTGTAAATCCCTGGAAGTACCACATTCTACTGATCTCTCCGAAACTCCTCCTTTCTTACGCTGCTGTCATGGGATAGCTACATTTATTGTTAAGGCACAGCTTTTCTTTCAGAAATCATTGTTTCACATGTTTATCTTGTCCTACAGCCTAGAAGTTCTCTGTTGATAGAATTTATGTCTACTTCATTAATTCCTCTGCCACAGCAGTCGCCATAATTCTCTGGACACACGGTGGATGTAGAAACTCTTTGTTTAGTGGACACAGAGAGTAATTACAGGGCTTGCTTCTGCATGTCTTATAACAAAGGCTATTTGCTTAGAACATTTATAATTATTGTTGAAGTTTATTTTTGCAAAAACTGTCTAGTAATTCAGAGCTCTCATTCTCAAAGTGTGGCTCTAAAACAGGTAGCATAAACATCACCTAGAAGTTCATTGTCAGTGATGATTTTATATTCTCGATAACAGTAAATAGACACCTTAGATACACAGATTAGAAATCTGGAGTTGGGGCCCAGGAGTTTGTTTTTCATAAAGCATTCTTGGTGATGCTGACCTTGGCGGAGCTTTGATAAGCACTGGCCTAAATAGTCAAGATGAAGACAGTTGTAAAAGCTTTATACTTTGTAGTTTTCACAGAATACGATGTAATCTGTACTGCTTAAAATTAGTAACAGTATTCATGTGAGAAAATGTATCTTATACCAGTTCAGTGCTTGCTCTGGACTTAGAGGACAAGACAGCAACTCTTCATGATGTCTTAATTTAAAATGTTGCTATTGATGTGATTCCTAAGACACAAAACAGGATACAGAAAGCTATCACCAACAGCATTGAATGGTTTTCTCTTAAGATTGCCACTTAAGAGGATGGCTGTGTTTATAGTGACTTTATTTTTTTTGTCCTTAAACATTACTTATTTTGAGGCAGGATCACAAAATGAGACTCTGTTATTCTTCAGATATGCAAGTGAAACACGTGAAGATTTACAACCTGCTTAAGGTGAATCATGCAGGAAAGGAAAGGGTAAACGCCAAGGAATAGATGTTAGGTGCTTAAAATAATGCATGTGATCATTATAATAATAATAATAATAATAATAATAATAATAATAACAATAATAATAATAATGTAGGTACGTGGTCATATAACATGTGTCCTATTCCTGAGTTTCTTTACTGTCATATTGTTTCAAACAAATGAACAAAATTTCCATCTCAGTATGGATAAGTGGCATACGAGCATATGAGTACACAGTAATTTACTTTATACATGTGACAAGGTACTGAGACAAAGTACCAGATCTGCAAATATCATGACATTTAGCCAACAAACCAGGCTGTCATAGTTCCATAGTCAGAAGACAGCCTTCTCCAGTCTGGATCAAAAGGACTTTGTCATTCATTATAAGAGTAGGGTGTGTGTGACTGTTTTCCAGTACTGGACCTTGAACTTGTAATAGCCCCTCCTTGATGCCGCAGGGTAAGATAACTATATTTATATGACAGGAGAAGAACCTGAGCTCATCCTAATGTCTGGTTATGGCTTTGGCTCAAACGCTCCTTCTTAGAATGGGGAACAATATATCCATGGAAGGAGTTACAGAGACAAAGTTCGGAGCTGAGACAGAAGAAAGGACCATCTAGAGACTGCCCCACCCAGGGATCCATCCCATAATCAGCCACCAAACCCAGACACTATTGCATATGCCAGAAAGATTTTGCTGACAGGACCCTGATATAGCTCTCTC
>NC_034608.1:80679392-80682678 GCF_900095145.1 Mus pahari | reverse complement strand
GGGTGGGTTGGGGAGCAGGGCAGGGGAAGATATAGGGGACTTTGGAGATAGCATTTGAAATGTAAAGGAAGAAAATATCTAATAAAAAAAATGCTCAACCTGGAAAAAAAAAGACACATAATTCCTGAACAACCAGCAATCTACCTTATGCCCCAGATGGAGGTGCTATTTCCATTTTCCAATACCGATCAGTCTAAAATAGTGTTAAACTATTCTGGGGAATAAGCATTGACCACTTCTTTGTATAACGTATGCAAAAAAGGTTTTAAGGGAGTGCGTGTGTGTTTTCTTTCACATAGTAGGTATTTAATTTGATATTTTGTTTAAAAGAAGGAAGATAGATGATCCATTTTATAAATATCACTTCTAGAATTACTTGATATTAAATATTAGTATATTTTAATGTGAAATGTGAATATAATCATTATCATCCTTCCTTCTAAAATAATCAAAACTTCAAGTGGCTTTCATTTATATTAAGAATTAGAGCTTGTTATCTGTACTGTAATAAGTTTATAATTCAATATAAAAAATCTTAATAAAACCACAGTGCACACCTAAAGTATGTGAGTGAATACAACATAACCCTCAGCACACTTTAATAAGAGGAGTAAGATGAATTATAGCCTAGTGGCCCAATTTTGTAGAACAAGGTGGAAAAGCAGCTCAGTTCCCTAAAGAGAACACAGAGGGGACTTTCTTGGGAGAACATGACCCTAGACCTCCTAAGAAGAAAGGAATATCTTGGAGGAGAGTAAGGAAATGCAAATTAAAGATATAGTAACATTTTTATAAATAGATTAAAATGAAGATTAGTGATATCCATCAAAGTTAATCATAATCTCAGAGGATTTCTCTAAATTCTAACAGGCAGCAAGGACACAAGAGAAGCCAGTCCTATAAGACTATGGAGTCAGTAATTTCTTCAGCACCACAAATGAGCTTAATCTTGCAAATTCCTTCGCACATGCCATCCACATATGCCATGACAAAAAGCTATAATCTGTTCTCATGTTTATGTTATTCTAATTATATGGGTATAGAATTATATTATATATCATGTATACACATACACACACATACATATTTATGTATATATGTATATGTATATATATATATATAAACTATTAATTCATTAATTGTATGTATATATTCTTGATTGCTTTGGACAGACTTTTCAGGCCATTTCTAAATGAAGTCATGACCATCTGAGAGGGTTCAGCTTTCATCTAAATGTAAGGGATTGCCAATTTGACCATTACATTTTCTTGCCATTAAAAATATTTGGGGGTTTAAAACATTAGTGCATTATATATTAATCATTTTCTTCATTTCAGAATTTTGGTTTGTCTTCCCTTGGCACATGTAATTTCATGCTGCTATATAACTATGTATACACTACATCCAAGACACTATCAAGAATGTTCACAGTTCTCTAAAAGTTTATTGTGGTTAATATATTTTGCTTCTGCATATTACAAAAATCCAAAAATCAACTATCCAATCCCCTCCAAAATCTGGAAAGACAAGAACTGTGACATTATATTAATAAAATTACATTTTAAGTAAGTGAGTTCTCTGATCTTCCACTTACAGCCATCTTCCTTTTTAAATTGGAAATAAAATCTTTGCAGCTTTGATTTTATAATAGAACAAAGAATTAAAACCGTAAGTCTATTCATATGTTTCTTTCATTATTTTGAAAAACTATTATTTTCTCATATGTGTATGTTTATGAGTATGTATGTGCATGTATGTGCCCATGTGTGTGCTTACATGTATGTGTGTGTGCATGTGCACACATGATTGGAGATCTTCTAGAGCTGGTGTTGTGGAAAGCTTTGAGCTGCCACATGTGGGTGCTAGGAATTTAACTCAGGTTCTCTCGAAGAGCAGCATATGTTCTTGATTCTGAGCCACCTTGCCAGCCCCATACATTTTCCCCCTCATTTAGAATTGGAATCTACTGAGCAGATAATCCTATTGAATTCAACATTAAATCTCATAAATTTTGACATCAAGCACTGTTAATTGCACCAAATTGAAGCATACTATAGCAACACTGTAAAATTAAAATGCAGGAATTTAATAGATAAGACAATCAATGAAGAGAAGAAGGGACCACAGGCAGAGAGACTGAAACAATAAATGGCAAACTTAGGGAGAATTCAAAGTCAGAAGGAGAACTATAATCAATCTATCTTAATCACTTGGTTCCCCAGTTATGTGGCTCTCAACATTTCTAGTGCTTTGACCTTCAATACAGTTCTTCATGTTGTTATGATAAAATTAGGATAAAAATATTTTTGTTGCTACTTCATAGTTGCAATTTTGCAATTTTTGTAATGCTTTTTTAGAGACAGAAATTTGCCAAGGGGGTCGTGATCCACAGGTTGAGAACCACTGCTATAAACATAACCGAGGTAAAGGAAGGCAGGATGTTAATGAGCATAATTTTCCTGGACAGACTGTCCTCACAGTGTGCTTACCCTTAACGTTCTTTCTGAGAAAGACACAGTATGCTGATAGCATGCACCTTTTCTAGTTCATTACAGCTCCATTTCCTTTTGATTTATACATCATGTTTTTAAGTCCATCAAAGATCCATTTTATAAATATCTCCCAATCTGTGGTTGCTATTTTGTCCTATTGACAGTATCCTTTGCCTTACAGATGCTTTACAATTTTATGGTGTCCCATTTGTCTATTTTTTATCTTACAGCATAAGAAATTGGTGTTCTGTTTAGGAAAATTTCCACTGTACCCATGTATTTGAGGCTGTTCCCAATTTTCCCTATTACTATCAGTGTATTCGGTTTTATGTGGAGGTCCTTAATCCACTTGGACTTGAGCTTTGTAGAAGGAGATAAAAATGGATTGATGTACATTCTTCTACATGTTGACTGCCAGTTGAACCAGCACCATTTGTTGAAAATGCTGTCTTTTCTTCCACTGAATAGTTTTAGCTTCTTTGTCAAAGATCAAGTGACCATAGGTGTGTGGGTTCTTTTCTGGGTCTTCAATTCTATTCCATTGATCTACCTGCCTGTCTTTACCAATTTTGTTTTTAACAGTAGTTTACTTAGAGTTAAACCTTAGAGTTAAATCTACTATTTGTGTTTTATTTTTGCTTGGTTTTGTTTTGGTTGGCTGTTTATTTGTTTCCTTCCTTTTTTTTTTTTTCCCCCGTGTAGCTCTGGCTGTCCTAGAACCCACTCTGTAGATCAGGCTAGACTCCAACTCAGAGCTCAGCCTGCCCCTGCCCCTGCCCCTGCCCCTGCCCCTG
>NC_034608.1:80649628-80679341 GCF_900095145.1 Mus pahari | reverse complement strand
CTCTGTCTTGCCTGCTCCCAAATGCTGGAATTAAAGGTGTGCATCACTACTTCCCTCCTTGTTGTTCACTTGTTAACACCTTGCAGATTTCAACGTATTTAGCACATGTTGCCATTTTTATCCAATAGAATTCTATGTGAGAAGCCTTAATTCTTTGGACTTTGCCCAGTAAATTATTGCAATCACTATCACAAAATGAGTGAGAATTCTCTCCCAGAAATAATTTTTCATCTTTCTTTCCTTAAATATGTCAAATCTATCTTTTAGGTGACTTTATAAAACACGTCTTAACATTCCAACGTGTCTAATCTGTCCTTACCTGCAAAGAAGTAAAATCACAAAAGGAAGTAACCATTATTTTAAAAATTCTAGCCCAGAGAATAATTATGCTGACTATTAAAAGCCAATATTTATTTAAAATTATGAAATGGCAAGTATCTGCTGTGTAAACATTAGCTCTTAGTTTTAAAACACTTTCTGGTTTAATCTTTCCAACCATCTTAATGACCAGATGTTATAATCTTCTTTGGAAGTTACCTAACTAGTGATAAGAAATAACTTAATTAGTGGTAATTTAAAAAGTGCTAAAGACTACAACAGGCAGAAAGTCTACGGTGCAAAGCATTGTAACACCCAACAGCTGGAATCTCTTTCTGACAAACTGTGAGCATACCTCAGCACCATGTGCTCTCATTTCACTACATTAAAGTGGAGAAAACACTGCTAAACTGTCTTGCAATATTCATAAACTGAGGAATTATAAACTATGATGAAAGGAAGCATTATCATGTAATCCTTAACACAGATGTGTTGTTATGTATCAGTAGACTTGCAAAGAAACACATGTGAGGAATTTTATCTTTGTTTCCATGATTTCTTTACACGTTTTCACAAATTAACATATAGTAAAGGCTTAATTGTACGTGTCATCATCTGAACAACTTTCCCAAGCTCTGGATTTGCATTTTCAAGTGCTACTCAACATTTGCACTTGGGTGTCTACTATTAAACATTTCAAGTCTTATGTGTTCAAGAAAAATGAGATCACAGTCAGTATGCCCCAGTGCTCCCTCCTGTTGTTACATTCTATTAACATCCTTCTTTCTCTTGTATACCTTATCAGCATCATCAGAGGTATCATTCACTATTTCTTCCATCATTAATCAACTCCTTAAAACTTTATCTCACAATACATCAGACAGCAAAACTGCTTTTCTCTGATGTATGCTGCCATGGGCACTCAAATACCCTTAAAAAGGTTTTCTCAGTTTTTGCTAGTAATCACCAATGACCATTGGATAACACCACAATACCTGGGGATTGCTGGGTGTGTGGTTTTTAGTGATCAATGCAAAGCAAGCTGGACTTGCATCTATCTGCATTTGAATAATATTAATGAGCTCTTCAGCAAATCACATTTGATTGCTATTTCAACTCATTGCCATGTATTCCCTTGATTGGCTACTGCTACATGACAGTGTGCATCATTCTTTGGAGTGGTGGTCTCAATATTGCCCATCATGGGAGGACAATTTGGCACCATACTTCAGGTGCCTTTAGATGTTCACTCCCTTTAACCTTCTAATTTAGCTACTTGAATTTTCATCTTTTACACAATGTTCATCTCAATGGTATTTGTAAAATTATGGAAATTTATGTATGGAAACAAATTTAATGTCTGTTAGCTGAAATTTGATTCATCTGCATGTGGTAATAATGTTTAGCCAGTGATGTGAATATTCTTTACAGAATGTTTAACAAACCCAAGAAGTGCACTTTAAGAATGAAGAATAGTTTGGAATGCAGTGTAAAGAATAAACTTCTTAAGTATGTCCACTAAGCTCATCTAGTATATAAACCAGAATGCCAGCAGCTTTTACTGATAAAAGATATTCTCTTGATCTTAGTCAAGTATTTTGTATTTCCTACATTTGTATTCTTTTCTAAAAATATTTCTTTTTGTTTTGTGTGTTTGAATAGTCTGCCTGACTATGTATAGTGCCTGCAGTGCCTCCAAGACCTGAAGAATATGTGGGATGCCCTGCAATGGACATTATAGACAGCTTGGTACTTTGCCATGGTGCTGGGACCTGAATTGGGTGAGGCCCTCTACATCATGAGGATATAGCCTTAATCAACAAGCCATCTCTAAATTTCTCTAGTTTTTTAGTTTTTAAAAATGCTAGCTAATGTTTTGCATGTTAAGAGCATGCCAAATAGTCTAGAAAGTCTCAAATTTTGTTAAGAAAATTATCAATATTTTCTGTTAGAGTAATTCTCTACAATTTACAAAGTTAGGTACCATTCAGAAGGAACATGACTAGGAAGCAATAGAGTTAGTCTTGGAACAAATTCCATAGTCCAGATCATCAATTGCCATGCAATTCTGAAATGTGCATGGAAAAAGAATCCACTGGATCTGCAGAAATCCTTCTAATACATGAGGAATTTAGAGAGAAATGAACTGAATCATTAAAATACAGGAGATTTTTTAATAGTAATATAGATAAAAGAATATCTCTTCTTTCCCCCACATATCCTTCTAAAAATGTAAAATAATTTTATTTGTACCCATGTGAAATTGATACTGTAGCAATACTATAATGAAATTTCAGATCTTGAAACTGTGTATTTTGTCTATTCTCTGTTTTCTATCACCTGTGATTTATATCTATCGTGTCTTTTATCTATCACATATGATACCTATCACTTATGATGCCTTTTCTATATCTATACATCTCCATCTGTCATCCTCTATGCATCATCTATATGATGATCTTATCTTTCTGTCATCTATATAAATATATAAATGGAAAAGTCAAATGACAATATTTGATAACATAGTTATGATTTTAAAATACAATATCAATATTCCTAGCTCAAACCTTCTAGGCGTATGAATGTATTTTTGTTGGTTTTCTTTCAGAATTGTATTCCTCTCAGTAAGAATGATGATGATACCTTCCTCCAGGGTGTCCGTCCTGGATGACTCCATCTATGCTATCAGGATCTTTAACATTAAGGGCTATGGCTCTCTGGCTGTGGCACAGATGTACCAACTTTAGGACACTCATGATATTTCTCTCTACATCATTGCCTGAAAAGTGGGCAGGAAGGGAGACAAATGTCCCAGAAGCCTTTCAGCTTTTTATTATGAGTAGAGGATTGTTTTGTTTTGTTTTGTTTGGGTTTCTTTGGTTTGGTTTGATTTCTTGCCTTTGATTCAGAGTCCTGTATCTTCAGCCAGAATTTCTAATTGGCAGTCTAATCTACAATCTAATTCTACAAACAAGAGAAACACTCAGATTCGCACCAGTTCTTGTCTCATTGAAAGGGGCTGGAAGTATTAGAACCAAGGTATGATAGGTATATTAGAATAAATCAGTGAGAGGAGTCAACTCAATTTCAAATTTTCTTCAGAGTCACGTTTTCTATCTATGGGAAGATTAAATAATACCTCATTTTCAAATGTAATGGGTGTCAAATATCATTTATTTTTCACTTTTCTTTTCTTAAAATTCTCACAGGACTCAAGATGTAGATCATTGGTTGGATATTTGTATAGCATGTGTAATACCAGGTTCAATAACCAGTATGAGAGTTGGATGGGGAGGCAATACAATTAAATATTATAGCCCAAAGTAAGGGGCTTTAACAGGCTCATCAAGTTCCTCCAAATTTTTAGTTAATAAAGTGAAAAGCAAGTTGACCTCAAAAACCACAAAATGTGTGGTTTATATTCAATGTCTAGGCAATAACAATGCTATTTGCAATCTATTAGAGAAAGGTCTATGTGAGAGGACTATAGTGTAAGTCAGGAATTTGGAGCACCTGCTGTTCCCGGATGCAGTATCTGGCACTCATATGTTGTCTTATCTCAAGTTCTAGCGTATCTGACATGCTATTCTGGCCTCTATTGGAACCTTTTTGTGCATAGTGCACAGAAACTCACAAATGCACACACACAAACATAGATAACAAACAAGAAATTAAAACAAACTTTTATAAAATGAGAAATAACTACTTAAGTGCATGAGTTAGATGAGATATGCTTTGATGTGTTTTCAGATTAAACCACATAATACTGTTCATAATTGAAAACTGTTTCATCTTCAATGCTGTATTATATAGGACTTGAGACAGAAAACAGTGAGTCTAACATTTCTCCTTTATTGCTGCCATGTCTGTATTCAGGAAAGGCCCTTGAGGCTTGTGGTGATGGCCCACAGGACACAGGCAGGGACAATGAGCAAGAATGAACAGACATGCAACAATTGCCAACATCACTTCTCTCGTGGTGTCCTAGTTTGTATACATAAAATTGTTTTGTATATGACTGAAAAAAATTTTATATCAGGTTTGTTTTTAAGTCCCAAGCCACTTTAATTTGGGGGAAAAAAAGCATTTTCCTAGCTGTACTTAACCCAAAGGAAACATTTAAAGTAGTGCTTCACCACAGTTTCCAAGTGTTATTGCCATCACACTGAAATAGCTTCATTTTGGTCCATAAAGAAACAGTTCAAGCCCCTCATGAGCATTTTTACTTTTATATATTCTCCTTGTTTCACATACTATTTTTTTTCTGTTTTGGTTTACACTCTGAAAGATGAAAGTTGTAATTAGGTATGCTTTACCCACCTTCCTTTTGTAACATCGGACTCATTTCCTCAATATTTTAAACAAGCTGCTATTTAGGCTTCATTTGAAAAAAGTCACCTGTGCTTCATTAGGTCATGAGGAGGTCAACTTGACTTGAAAGTGCTTTAGTTATTAGAACACTGCTCCTTAGACTGCCCTGGGATATGAGTTGCCAGTGTCGTTGAGTGCTCTCCATTTTATTTCTCTTTTAAAGGTCTTAGGAACTACATCAGTGGGAGAAATAAAAATATCAATAAGCAAGAGAATACAAAAAGCTAGAGTAAACTGGTAAATCTACACTTGTATAATAGAGTTACAAGTTTCAACAAGAAATTAATGGAGGCTACTTGTGGTAGAGTCACGGCCACACTTACTGATTTTTCTGAGCATGAACTGGTTCACTAGCTGCTGGATACCTAGTTACAATATGGATGAATAAATAACATAAAAGATAGCAGTCATTGGTAAACACTTTTTTGGACTTTTTGTCACTTAAAACATATCTCCATTTGCATTAAAGCACCCTGAATATTCTGGATTCAGTAAAATTTACTAAATCTAGGAACTGTTGCTTGGCTATCGTCAATCTACAGACAACAGTCATGTCCACATGCACACACCACTCTGTACCATCACTATTTTATAACTCTGTTATGAGAAATTCAAGATTTGTCTTATTCCTATTAAACATCTACTTCGTGTAAAACCTTGGAAGGTTGGATCATTGCATATGTGCAAGTTAGTCCATCCTTATTCCATCCTTCTCTGCAACCAAGCATGCATTATTCATGTACCTCATCTTTATATCAACCACTGCAACTGAATAGCTTTTTATAATTTTGTGACACTTCCAAAGAAAAATGGGCAACTATAGCACCCAGAAGTGTTTTAGTTTTATATAATTTTTGTTCTTTTTGTTCGTGTGTTCTATCTTTAACTTGTCACTTCCTTTTACCATTATGCAACACAATGCTTTTCTGACACTGAACACTGTTTGCTTTGTGTCCTACAATTTGTTTGTGTCTGTGTGTTTGTTGAAAGGTCCTTTTCTCGAGTCTACACCATCCATGTACAGCTGGAATAGTAGATGGTATCTGGGAATTTACACTTCCTGAGCATATCTAATAATTAATTCAAACACATTGGAACACATTGAGTTGTGGCTTATTCTTGCCAGAAAGTGCTTCCAGGAAAAGTTCCCGTGAGAACTTTGAGACTCTTCCTTAGGATCCTCCATGTCCTGACTTCTTTCTTCATTTCCCTCCTATAATTTCCTGGGAAGACTTCCAAGCACTTGCTTTCACAGGGGCATTCATATAAAGTCCATCTCCTGAAAATCCAATCTAAATTGGGCACTGTGGAGTACTTCTTACCTGCTTGTTTAGAACAGCAGCTCAGGTGGAAGACCTCACACCCACACAGCTTCAGATACTGTGTCCACTCAGTCATTATACTAGGATCTTTCCTCAGAAGCTAATTTCAGGCACACCATCATCAGGTTAATTCACTCTGATTGTCCTAGTAATTTTATCCTTAAATTTATATTTTAATAGTGAAATTTTACACAAGGGCATGTAGCCTAGAAAATGCATGATCCTGGATTCTGCCAACTCCTTACCCCACAGGGCAGGCAGGTTCTCAGGCTCTCATTTCCACTCTGAGCAACCAAAATTTCCATGTTTCTACCAAAAGGAGTTTGGGTGTGAACCTTGGGATGATTACAAGGAGTTGCAACACAGAGATACCAGTATCCCTGAGTATCTGTAACCTACCCTAATATTGAATTGAAGAGAAATAAAAGTTCACCATAGCAGGTCAAGAGAGAAATTACAGAAAATGACAAAAGGTTTTAGAGACCCTCTCCCAAAATATTGCATGACCCTATTCATTTTCTTTTATTTCTAATGAGAAAAAAAAACTTCAGAAGAGTAAATGAAAAGTGTTACTCATGTATCTACAACAAAGAGATTTATCAACTGAAGCAAACAATGAAATGCAGTCAAGTAGTTAGCTCTTGGCCTTGGGGCAGACACTTCCAATGATTTAACATAACTTCCATTTTCTTCCTCTGATTTTTGTCCAAGGAACTAATTCTCTTAGCTCCGTTATTTAACATGGATCAGAAGATTTTTTTTCCAGTCCCCTTCATGTCTACATATGGTAATAGACCTAGGGTCTGCTCAGGACATGTGAGGAAGCATGTCCATGAAAACCGCTTAAGGTAACTCACAGAATATTTTCCTCATTTATCTTTTATTCACCTTATAGGATCCAGCCTCTTACATGAAAGCAACCATTTTGGCTCATAAGGTAACACTGAGGACAAAACCTATGGGCTAAGCTGGCAAAGTAGAGACTGAAGGCCAGATCTCAAATAAAGAAATCTTACCTGCCCTGGATTGCCTACAACCCAAAATTTCCTTATCCAACATAAAAAAAAAAATTCCATATCACTCATTATAAAGGTCTTTTTTTCCTGTTATTTGTAGGCAAATTTAACTTTAGTTAGCAAAATCATTGCAATCACTTTCTCTTAATGAAAGTTCTAAGATATAATCAATCTCTGAGGTGTATTCTTTTAAAAAATTTGGAGAAGTTAAAAACAATAAGATTGTAGAATTTGTTCAATTCTTTGATTTGAAAACAAGCCTAATAAGAAGTTAATTATCCAAGCCCCTTTCTCCAGTGAGACTGACAACTTTCAAGGCAGCAAAAAAGAATGGAGACCACGTTTGGCACTGTCTCTGGTGCAGACATCCAGAGATACAGAAACCAGTGAGTCACAATGGTGCCTGCTGAACCTCTTTGTTCCCTAAAATTGCAAATGCAGAGGCATTGCCAAAAACTGCAGGTGTCTCATCTATGCAGAGTAACAAGATATTCTTTCCAGTTGAAGTCTGGATTGGCACAGGAAATGTTCACCATCTGAAGATACCAAAGGCCTTAACAGCTTTAAAAGGGGCTTACAGAATAGAAATTCTCCATTCATGTTTGATGTGTGCACATAAGAGCTGGTTCAACTGAAGGACAGCAGCAAATTCATCTCCTATACTGAGGGGCAATAACAGCTGCCAGGTTCTCTGTGGTCCGCTTCAAAATATTAAAAAGAAAGTTTAGTGGTTCTAAACTATGTGTCATATTACAGAGAACCACATTCAACTCACTTCCTCATGCACCACTGTGACATTTCCAGGACATATGGCTTTACCAAGTGCTTCCCAATGTGGCTGGATTTTTTTCTTTTAGCACTGTGATAAGTAATTCTGTAAGAATGCTTTAAGACCAGGCTTTTGATTATCACTAGTCCAAATTTTTGATAAAATTCTACCGTTTTGAAGTTGAGACTTCTCATTAAAATACCACAGGATGGAGGTATTTTCCTTGTGGGTAAATAAAACATGTTTCTTAAACTCTTCTGGCATTATATAAAATTTTGGCAAAACTTTATAGGCATCACAGCTTTTACACACCATCAAGCTTAGCAATCAAATTAAAATTAAAAAAAACATATAAGCTTCATTTCTGTTTCCAAATCAAAATCAAAGTGATGTAAATAAACACAGATGTTCAGAGTTATAAGAGTGGCTAATTTTTGTCAATTCCTATCAATGGAATCTTATTCTGAGTGTTATATGATATGAAATTCATGAACCTGATTTTATTCAGTATTTTATAATATCCTGTGGAATAGATACTACTTCAAGATAATAAAAATTTGGTGATAAACTTTGACCTTAATATTTTTGTAAAGACAGAGAAAATGGACAGAATGAAATATGCCTCCATCAGTCTGCAGGCTGGAGGTTAGCAACCTTATTGTTCAGTTTTCAGGATTCTCCTTTACTGTTGCCATGAGCATAGTTACTCTATTTATGTTCTTTCTGTCCTCATTTTTGCTCATGCAGTACAAACTTTTTATCTATAATACAGTAGATGATTTAGTGAGCTACAACGTTCAGTTTTAATTCCAAGTTTTCTTAGCTTTGTTTTGGAGTCATATCTGCTTATATTGCAAGTTTTGTATAAAGGAAACAGGCACTCGGCAATTCAAAAGCTGCTTTGTTCCTACCCCTGCAATAGTCATAGTTTCTCAAATTTATATGCTAGTTTGACAAGTCTAACATAAAGTTATGACGGGGAGTTAAATTTGGACTGATAATTTAATCCTAATATAGGTTTCAAAACATACATACGTAAACCATACAAATTTTAGTAGATAGTGATCACCTTAGAGCAAATTTTGAAAAGTCTCAAACTAAACTAATAGAAAACAGTACCTCAGATAACAGAGATTATGACAAAATGTTTTTATATTCTATAGATCATATTTCTCATATTACTTATAGTCTTGAAATAAGGAATAATGGTGAAATGTAGAAATATTTTATGAATAATGAGAAGTGCTACATAAAGTGCAAGACCATAGAACTTGATTTACAGCTCAAATAAAGTTTTTGGTATAAAATATAAATAATAATGATTCTTCCAATAGCTGAATGACTTTTACATAGAAAAGTTACAAAAGTATCTGATGTTCTCAAGAAATAGAAGTAGGAAAAGGCTCATGATGACATATTTTATTTCAATTCAAAAAGTACTTTCTTATAGCCTCATATCAAAGCAGAGGTAGGTTTTACAGGATACCCAGGATTCCAGCCTGTTTCTCCTAAACCATTTAGCATGATCCTTTCATGTGTGTACAGCATTGTGACTTGCTAAGTATGTGAAGAATATCCCTCACTGTCCCTAATGAAGGTGCTGATGTCCCTAATTGTGTGCTTCCCAAGTGTGGTCCTCATAGCAATGTAGGTTGACTAAAAAGATTGCTTGATCACATTCAGTATTCCCACAAGCTCATATAATCCAACACTTAAGTCAACAGGGAGTGGCACTATTGTGAGGTGTGGCCTTGTTAGAATAGGTGCTGCTTGTTAGTAATAGTGTGGCACAGCAATTGGGCTTTGAGATTTCAGAAGCTCAAGGCAGGCCCAGTGTCACTCTCTCTTCATGCTGCATGTGAATTCAGACATAGAAGAAATAACTCCATCTCCAGCACCATCTCTGTCTGTGTGCCTCTGTGCTTTCTGTCATGCTGATGATGGACTAAACCTCTGAAACCATAAGCAAGTCCCCAATTAAGCGCTTTCCTTTAGAAAGTTGTGGTTTAGAAAGAGTTGCTGTGGTTGTAGTGTCTCTTCACAGCACTAGAAGATTGACTAAGACACCCCGATTCTACAATTGATCTATTGCTTTGTTTTTTGAGCCATTTAGCTTCTAATGTCGTCTTTAAAAAACAAGTGCAATCTTCTCACAACTGTCAAACCAGTTAAGGACTGGGAGCACAGTTCAGTGGTAGAGTACTTGTCCAGTATAGATTACAGCCTGAGGTTCAATTCAAAGTTCCACAAAATTAAATTAAATAGTGAATTAAATCTGGGTAGAGTCACTATGAATAGCTTTGCATTTCATCAGTTCTATGATTTACCATATTTTTCTGGATATAAATGATGGATTCATCTTTGCAATTTGTTTCAGTGCTTTAGAATGAAAGTACTTTATTTTAGAACTTGAATTTATTTTGACATGTTTCTACTGAAATATTTCAAGTAAAAAAATACATTAGTAGATAAAGAACTTAGTCGTTTCCAAACATTACATCATCTAGTTATCTACTTATATGATATAAACTTACCTACTCTTTTTTTATTATCTTCCACATTATAAAAGTGAACCTAATTTTTACTGGGCTTAGTACTTTCCAGATTAATTTGCGCTCTTATTAAATCTCAGCCTGCACTCCTCTATACATTATTAGCATTGGAGTAAGCAAAAGTAAGTTGCTGATTTCAGAAAACACAAAATGACAGCATTCGCAAGAAGTTTTACCCCGTGATGCTTAATATTAATTATGCTATTATTAATGATATGTACCAACGTTAAATAAGATCATTATTAATGTATGATCAGAAAGATATGCAGGACATTTTATGTAGAGAACTGGAGAAAAACAAATTTAAAAGAGAAATTACATAGAATTTTTCTAGAATGTGCATACCCATATAAAATCAAATTTAGAAAATTTAAAAACTGTTTAGTTGAGAACATAGGGAGGGTTCAGTGTGGCACAACCAGAGACTCTGGCTTTCTGGGATGACCTCAGTTTATATAAGCTGACTGACATCTGGTCATTGTTTCTCTCATATTGAGATTGATCCTTCTTTAGATGGCAAATTATGTTTTCATCTCAATGGCAAGGAATTGTTGATTTGGAAGGATTTAGGAGGAGTGCAAACTGAAATGATACTCTTTAATAATGATGAATTAAATCCCCAAGATATAGGTTGAATTATATAATCTACTTATGTTAAGTCAAGTACCTCAACCAATTCTAATTAAATATCCAAACATGAGAAACTGGTTTCATAACAATCTGTAGACTAGTCAATATACTGTGTTTTTCAATTTATAAAGTAATAAAAACCTTCATTTTTCTTCACTTTCAAGCTTTTCAATGAGCAAGTTCTTAGGTGTTTCTTATGAGGTAATACTGGGTGAGAGCAGTAATGATCAATAACTCTTTTTGAAAGTATTAAACATATTTTTCATATTTAAAATAAAATTCATAAAAAGCATAATCTCTTGATCAACCCAGTAGTTTTGGTAAGTATTATAGTAGTTTTCACATATATGAGAGCTAAGTGAACATTTTAGATTCTCCCCGTGATATTTTTCAAACCAGAATTAATAGTGATTAAAGATCAACAGTTTGGGGCTTGAGGAAATGGCTCAGTGAGTAAAGCGCCCACCAATTGGGAGCGTGGTATGCTGAGTTCAGTCTCCAGCTTCCACTTTAAGAAGCCAAGCACTAGGGTATGTGCCTGTAATTCCAATGAAGAATCTCTGGGACTGGCAGCAGCCAGTCTTGTCAACTCAGCTTGTTGAAAGTTCAGTGCGAGACAGTGCCTCTGAATGGAAGATGGAAAGATTCTGAGGAAGATACTGAGGAAGTGACTCACAGTGGGGGGCTCCTGACCTTCATGCTAGCACACACACATACACAAGCACATACACACACATGTAAGGTACAGTAGTTAGTCTCAAATGTGAAGAAAGGACTTAGAGTGTAAGAAACCAAACTGTATATAGCTCGTATACAAATTACCTTTAAAGTCATAAGGAAAGTACCCAGAATTTTCAGACTTGTAATGAATATTTAAGGTCTGTTCTGGGCCTTTGTCTGAGAACCTTTTCTGTTCTTTCTTTCCACATGACAGCTCTTTGTACTGTTACAGATAACACGGGGCTTCTTAGTGGCAAACTTTGCTTTGGAGATTGCACACCTCACCCTGTGTTTTTTGGTGCCTGCTGTAGCATGCAGTATATGAAATAGAAATTGACACCCTCTGCTTCCCAACTTCTGTACTCTGCTCTGGGAGAGAATTGTTTCATTGTGCCTTTTGTGAATATTTTAGTGTGGCCAGATAGCAGAATTAATGTCAGTTTCACTGCTGAAAATATGACTCAGGAATCTGTAGATTTTTTTTTTTTTAAATACACTGTGAAGGCAAGAGGAGAAGCCATTAATGCAATTATGCCTTGAACTTTGAATTAATAAAAAAATGTATAAAATATTGTTAATTCTGACAGGCAAAAGCCTTGGCTTCTCATGTGATGCATCCCTGAAGCTTCAGGAAAGAAGATGAGACTTTACCTCTGATACACGGAAAGGTCTGACCATCACTTTCCAGTGTTTCTTGATCTTTCCTACTAGCATCATTAGTCACAAAATTGGTTTCTTTCAAAACAGATAAACTTTAAACAGCTTCATTATCCTAGTCTCCCTGAAAGGAAGGAGGCAGGAGGATTACTATGAGTTTGAGGGCAGATTGGGCTATAACTGAGTTTTGGGCCAGCCTAAACTATGAGACCCTGTAAAAACAAAATGGAAAGAAAAAGATTAAAAAGAAAATATGCCCAGATGTCCCTCAATAGAGGACTGGATACAGAAACTGTGGTACGTTTACACAATGCAGTACTACTCAGACATTAAAAATGACTTCATGAGATTCTTAGGCAAATGGATGGAACTAGAAAATATCATCCTGAGTGAGGAAACCCAGTCACAAGAACACACAGGGTATGAACTCACTGATAAGTGGATATTAGCCCAAAAGCTCAGAATAACCAAAATAGAATTCACAGATCACATGAAGCTCAAAAAGAAGGAAGACCAAAGTGTACGTGTTTTGGTCCTTCTTAGAAGGGGGAACAAAGTACTCATGGGAGCAAATATGGAGACAAAGTGTGGAGCAGAGACTGAAGGAAAGGTCATCCAGAGAATGTCCCACCTGGGGATCCATCCCATACAAATCCACCAAATGAAGACACTATTGTGGATGCCAGTAAGTATATGCTGACAGGAACCTGGTATAGCTGTTTCCTGAGAGGCTCTGCCAAAGCCTGACAAATACAGAGGTGGATGCTCTCAGCCAACCATTGGACTGAGCACAGGGTCCCCAATAGAGGAACTAGAGAAAGGACCCAAGGAGCTGAAGGGGTTTGCAGCCCCATAGGAGGAACAACAATATCTACCAACCAGAACTCCCAGGGAATAAACCATCAACAAAGGAGTACACTTGGAGTGATCCATGGCTCCAGCCTCATATGTAGCAGAGGATGGCCTTGTTGGGCATCAATGGGAGGAGAGGCCCTTGATCCTGTAAATGATTGATGCCTCAGTGTAGGGACATTTGAGTGTGTGGAAGGAGGTGAGTTAGTGAGTAGAGGGAGGGGGAGGGGATAAGGGGTTTTCAGAGGGGAAACCAGTCTAGGGGAAAACATTTGAAATGTAAATAAAGAAAATATCCAATAAAAACAAAAGCAATGAAAATTGGGAGTTTGGTGGCTAAAGAGATGGCTCAGTGGTTAAGAACACTTGTGGCTCTGATTTCCATTCACAAAGGAAAAATTAATGTTCTACAACAGAATCTCACTGGGGATACAAACCATACTTACAGACAGTCCTCACGCCTAGCAGTAAATAGCCAAAAGAAAACAAATTCAATGGTAATTTTGTAGGTTTTATTTTGTTTGTCTTGTCACATGATGCTTTGTCAGAGTATTTAATATTTAATTTTTTAACTTATAGAACTTTCATTTACATATTATGGTTTCAAATTTTGTTTTTAAGGGTTTTCAGTATGTGTAAAGATGTATCTCCGGCTCTGTACATGTTTCTTGTGCTTTTTTAAAAATTTTTTTTGTTTTGTTTTGTTTATGCTTTTCAAGACAGGGATTCTCTGTGTAGCCCTGGCTGTCCTGGAACTCACTCTGCAGACCAGGCTGGCCTCGAACTCAGAAATCTGTCTGCCTCTGCCTGCCAAGGGCTGGGATTAAAGGCATGTACCAACACTGCCAGGCTTTCTCTTACTTTAAAAAAACTGTTTCTTTATCCTATTCCATTTTGTTTATATTATCTAATTTATTTTCTTATTATCATTTAGAGGCCTGTTTGTATCATGACAGGGAGAAAGAAAAGGCATTGCAGAAGTGGGAATTGTCTGGGAGGGATTGGGAGAAGGAAAACCAAAATCAGAATATATTATATAAAAAGATTTATTGTCTTTGTTTTAAATTATATTTTTAAATTCTTATTTACACATTACATTTCTAATACAGTTTCCCTTCCCTCCACACTTCCAAGTCCCTCTGCCCACATCCTCTATCAACCAGATCATCTATGTTCAATTAAAAAATAGAGAGCAATGCCCAGACTGTATATAACAACAGAAATATATTCTGAACACAAGTTCAAGAAGCAAAACTATGTCTGTAACATCCACCCCAGAATCTTTGAAACAATTGGCCAAAGAAGATCATAATTTGATCAGTCTCTACTAAGGTTGTCTGATACATGATTTTTTTATTTTTATTAATAATTTTTGTTCGCCTCTTTGTTTATTTTGAGACGGGGATCTCATGAGACATAGTCTGGCTTTGAACTCTCTATTTCATGGAGAACAACCTTGAACCCTTCATTCTTTCCTTCTAGTTTCTTAGTAAATTTTTCTTTGTTTTTTTAATACACAGTAGAGCCAATTAATAAAAGTTGAATAAGTAGAACAGAGTGAACAAATAAAAGGCACAACTTCATGTAAAGCCGACAACATTCTCATCCCAGTAACCATGCATGAGGACACCAAGGAAAGCCTTCCTTAGTAGCTTTGTTCCTTCCTCTGCTAACTTTTGAGGATACCATAAGCATATGATGTTGGGTGTTTGCTCCCTTCTCTGTTTTAAAGTACTGACAATTTTGAAATGTTAAAATCAACCTATTAAAGGATATATATTTGGTTAAAAAATTATGTTTGCCATAGAATGAAATTCCATATTTTCATTTAAAGGTATAAAGTAAATGGGGGTTTATAAAAACAACAATGTTTTTATTGATTACATTATTTTACTTTATTATTTTACATTCCTATCACAGCCTTTCCTCCCTCCTCTCTGCCCAGTCCTTCTGTCTCTCACCTTCACTCCCCTTCCATCCATGTCTCCTCAGAAAAGGGGAGGTCTCCCATGGATATCAACCAGCCTTGGCATATCAAGATGCATTAAGACTAGGTACATCTTCTATTGAATCTAGACAAGGCAGCCCAGTTAGGGAAAGGGATCCTAAGGCAGGCAATGTAGTCAGACACAGCCCCTGCTTCCACTTTAGGAGTCCCACAGGAAGCCCTAACTGCACAGCTGTTACTTATATGCAGAGGGTCTAGGTCCATCCCATGCATGTTCTTTGCTTGTCAGCTCAGTCTCTAAAATCCCCTATGGAACCAGGTTCTGTAGGTTGTCTTGTGGTGTCCTTGGCCTCTCTGGTTCCTTCAATCCTTCCTCTCCCTCTTCCACAGGATTTCCTGAGCTCTACCTAATGATTGGCTATGGGTCTCTGCATCACTTTCCATCAGTTGGATGAAGGGAGAGTGTACTGGAAGAGACAACTGGATTGTGCTGGAGGGCATCTTGGAGAAGAGCTAGAAACCTAGGACAATGAAACTCCAAGGAATCTATGACTATGACACCTTGCAGTAGGAGATATGGAGCCTGAAGCAGCCATCTCCAGTAACCAAGCAAGGCTTTCATTGAAGGGACTGGGGCAACTTAGCCATGAAACCTTGCACCCAAAATTTGTCCTGCCTCAAGATGTGCAGGGATAAAAGATGGGGCTGAATTTGGCAAAAGAGTCAACCAATGATTGGCCCAGCTTGAGACACATTCCATGAGAAGGAGCCCACTCCTGACATTATTAATGATATTATTCTATACCTTCAGACAGGGACCTAGCGTTATGGTCTTCAGGGATATGAAAATTTATATTTATTATATTTTGAAAACAAAGAAAAAATCATTGTGCATCAACTCCCTCTGCAGTTTCACTAAAATTCTCTTAGGTGTAATTTGCATGATATTTATTTTATACACTAACACATGTTACTGCCTTATAAGTAAAAAAAAAAAAGTTATAAACTTATAACAACAAAACAAATAGTACCCTGGACTATGTGTACATTGACTCTGACCTCCTTGCCCATTTTTGATAGTGAAATCATGTCACGTTTCATGGTGATGCCTTGACATCACCTAACTCACCTAGTACTCCTAACACAAAAGAGCCTGCAAAAGTAACCAGGTGATCTTCTTCACTGATTATATTTATTTGTGTTGCAAAGAAATTCTATTTTTAGTGAGTAAGCACTCTTTGAAATGAATTTACATGTCAAACAGTCTTTCTAACAAAACCATCATCATCATCAACAACATATACCTATTGTTGTTTGGACATGAAATGTCCTTCCATAGGCTTCTTTTTGTCAATATAAGAGAGTAATTACAGAAAGTCTATAAAAAGTGGAAGTGATGACAGCAACTTTTATTCTGTAAGCCTATTGTATTTGCATAACATTAGAAAACAGATCAATGAATACTTTAAGTAAATGTAAGTAATAAGGCTCCTGGCTAGATCTGTGGTTCACTTCTATAAACCTAGCACACAAGAGGTGGTTTTAAGAGGGTTACCATGAATTTGAAGCCAGCCTGGGATATAGATTGAATTCAAGAAGTTACTGACAGTTTTAGAATGAAGGATCTATTGCTATGGTTTGTGTTTAATTTCTGGTCTGCTTTGGGTCAAAGATGTTGACACGTGTGTACCAACAATAGCTTGGAAGTTGCTTCTGTAATGGGCTGCATTTCAAGCACAAGCTATGAGTTAATCAAGAAAGGGATCCTAGCAAGCTACTTTGTATAGTACAGAAAAAGGTGTTTAGACACAAACAGGGACAGGTCCAACAGCCATGGAGGTGGGAAACATTTTTTGCTAACACCCAGTCCACTGACATGGCTGAACAAAATCTACTAAGTTCCTTAGAGCTGTCTAGCTAACTATCCATCATTTAAGCAACATATGTTTATTATCTACTACCACAGTGTTATGGATTTTCTTTGCATTTTATAAATTTCATATTAAATTCCTTAAACCTTTTTCTAAAAATGTAAAAATTGTTTTATTTATTTACATTTCAAATGTTGCCCACCTTCCCCTTCCACTCTTTGAGAGTTCTTCACCCTATCCTCCTTTCTCTTCCTCCACCAACCATTTGAGACTTGTTTTCTTGAATTTCTGCCAACCTAATGGATGGTAAATGGTATCACAATATTACTTTAAAAGTTGTTAATTCTATTTCAAGGGAAATTGAGCTTTTTATCTATAGAAATTTTTTATATTTCTTTTTGAGTTGCTAATAATCCCCAGGTCATATTAAATCATGTCTTCATTTTATTCCATGATAAATTATATGGTATATTTTGATTTTAGAACTTTATATTTTGTGTACTAAAATATTTTATTATTGTAGATTCCTCAGTTGAAATACGATTGTATTATTTCTGGAAGAACATTAAGAAACAAGGTAGGGTGTTACTGAAGTATGGAGAAAGCTTTTACACTTTCAGAAACACTGAAAATTGACAAAGATCATCGGAATGATACAACTTCTTTGGGAGAAAGTAGTAGGATCGTAGCAACTTCTAGAGGGAGCATTTATACAGACATTTAGTTCCAAGGTAAGTGTGTTTGTTTACTTTTTCTGTATTGCATACTTATCTATAAAATCCTCTTTCTCACAGTACATTATGTAGTGGACACCAAACAAAATATTGCCAACATAATACATGTAATATTTATTGAATCTAACTCAATAAAAATAGAAGTTTCTTGATCATCTACTCTAGAAACTTTCCTAATTACACTCATTTGTAAAATAATTAATGTAATTAATTTTTGCTCAATTTCTGTACTTTTCTATTTCCTATATATCTACTTTGTGTTAGTCATTACTTTTCCATTACCAAAGTGGAAATCCAAAACATAAATGCTCAAAATGAGTACTCATTTTTACTTTTAGTAGCATGTTCTATGCTATCAATAGTATAAATTCAAGATAGAAACTATGGACATTATGATAAATAGATGATACAAGTGTGATATACGTTTAGTAGATTGCTTGATTAGTGGCATAAAATGATTTGTACTTATTATTTATACCCTAATATAATCCCATTCATTTGATATGAGTTTGTCATTGCCTCATTTTAATTAAAAAGTCTTTAATTAAAATAAATTAAATTTATATCAGGCCAATTCTGGATCTAAACCTTATGAAGAACTAGTGACTTCAGCCCTTGTATTCTGAGTCTTCTAGGGTCACTAAGTAAGAGAGGATCTGACTGAAGAGATCATTCAGATGGGTCATGTGGGGATAAACAAGTAAAGGAAGTATACAGAGTAAGAATTGAGGCCAGGCTTAGGTAAGCTGTTAGCCAACAACAGTATCATGATTGTCCATCAAGGAGGGCAACAGAAGCTGATTATGGGCCTTGCTTGGGATTTAAACCATGAACAGTCACAATAGTGAATGTATTTAAGATTTAAGTTTCAGGATAGTTACATATAGGTCTATAGACAAGTCTTTATTATGTTCCCAATAAGCCATATATATATATATATATATATATNTGTGTGTGTGTGTGTGTGTGTGTGTGTGTGTGTGTGTGTGTGTATAGATGGATATGACTAGAATCAACATAGAAAAGACCTTTCTGGAGGTTTCTATGATCTTGTTTATAAAATGGTTAAAATGAAGAGGGGCGGTCCGCCTTGAATATGGAGAGCACCTTTCCTTGGCTTATATACTAGACTGAGTAAAAGGAAGAAAGCAAACTGAGCAACAGTGATCGCCTCATTTCTTCCTGTCTATTGATACAATGTATCAGTCATCCCAAGTACCTGCCACCACAAGCTCCCTGCTGGGATACCCTGTAACTTCTGAACTGAAAACCCAAACAAAAATTTTCTTCTTTAAATTGCATGTAATTGTCATTTTGTCACTTCAATAAAGAAGTAGCCAGCTAATAAATTCCTTAATTTACAATGATGATGGAAATAGGACTGAGGAAGAAAATTAAGAACAGATTTTTTTTCAATAGAAGAAATACTTAAGACATATGCTGAACTTTTCCCTGAATACCAGTTAATTTTTTAAAAAAATTCTACGAATAATACAAGGATTAATCCATTATAATTTCGAACATGAAAGAAACATTAAATAGCATTCTGTCATTTATAAGTTCTTGTAAAAATAGTGTAGGAGTAAAATATAAAAGATAAATATTTCAAAAGCATGAAAATCACAGAAGTCCTGCTATCTCATGAGTATTCTATTTAATAATCAAATTGCTTTCAGAACAAAAACATTCTAAAATTTTTGGGTAAAGGTCAGTCTTGTTATTAATGGCTACTTTTGCATATAATGATTTAAGAATGCTAAGCTAAAGAAATATTTCAAAATGTAAAAATGGTACATATTCAATCACTAAAGCCAGAAGTACTCCTAACACAAAAGAGCCTGCAGAAGTAACCAGGTGACCTTCTTCACTGATTAGATTTATTTGTGTTGCAAAGAAATTCTACTTTTAGTGAGTAAACACTCTTTGAAATGAATTTACATGTCGAGATGTTTTGGAGAAGGAACAGTCTATCTAACAAAACCATCATCATCATCAGCAACATGTACCTGTTGTTGTTTGGACATGAAATGTCCTTCCATAAGCTTCCTTTGGTGGACTCGGGAACCTTGTGGACAAGGGAAATATATGGCAAACTGAGGGCCATGGGGATGCAACTTGAATGTTTTAGGTTATCCTTAATTCTAGCCTGAGCACTCTACACCCTTTTCAGGTATGATGGGAAATCTACAGACTGAGCTCCAGTCACCACAATGTCCTTGTCATGGTGGAGTACTGCCTGTTAGTCTTGATCCTAATACATTTTTCTTTCCCTACGTTGTTTCTACCAAATGTAGCATCACAGCGGCAAGTAGAGTTTATAACGTATCTACAACTCTCTATGAATGAAGAATATATCATATCCCATTAAAAAAGATAACCTATTGAAAAATCTGGAACTCATGAGTGAGAATCTAATCAGACTCTGTGAAGACTCCCATAAGATAACACAAAGCTGGGTATACATATATCATTATTATTATAACAAAAGGGAAAAGTACTTCTCAAGTAGTCAAAGTCTCAGCTTAGAACACACACACACACACACACACACACACACACACACACACACACTGACACTCACTCTATATACTGAGACCCAGAGATAGAGACAGAGAGGCAGACATACAGATAGAGACACAGAGAAAGCAAGACAGAGACTTACAATAGATCGTTACGTTTATATTGCTATTAATTTGGGTGATTTGGCCCCACTAGTTCCACTGTATTCTAGGAGTCATCCTGACAAAGACTAATAGAGAAATCATTTAAGGACACTGTACTAATAAATTGCCTTGCACCATCTGGTTAGCAAATGTAATGAGGCCAACTTTCTGTGCTCCAAGCTTGTGTTCTTACCTACCTTCTCAACAGAGCCAGGAAACTATTCATGCATTAGTGTTCTCCAAATTGTGAGAAGAATCCCGGGAGGCTGCCTTCCCCAGAGCCACCTTCTGTCCATACACACATCTGTGTAGTCTCTGTAAATATCAGATCCTTGCCAAAGAACAAGGAGTTTGTGGTTCTTTGAGGAATCCCTTTTTCTCATTTTACCTCCAGCAGCCAACAGTCTCTGTAGTTTTAACAAGGTGTGGAATTATATTCCAGTGAAGAAAATGACCCCCAAGAACAAGGGACTAGGTTTTCGTGCTTCTGGACATAGAATATCTTTTGTTTATGCTCGACATTTTAATTTTTATTTTACAATTGCACACATTGTAAACATGTTCACCCTACAACCCTCTTTTACCTATCTTTCACTGCTAAAGATTACCTTCCTTTTGTGATGTCTTACAGTTTTAAAATATGTTTTATATATTCATTGAGAATTTCATACAAGTATACATGTATTCTGATCACATCAATCCACCTTCCCCTAACCATAGCTTCTTTCCCAGTTTCTTCTTCCTACTTCTGGTGTCCTTTTTCTCTTCCTTTGTACATTTGTTTTATTTATATTTGAACTTTCTATGTCCAATTTGTGTTGCCTAGATATACATGGGCATAAGACTATGTACTAGAGCGCCATATCTCTGAATAAAACTCTGTCCTTGGCCAGAACTATCAATTATCAATAGCTTTCAGTTAGAGGGGGGGAATTCATGAACACCTCTCTCACCAATGCTGGAATTTTTACTGGTCTGATCTTGTACCAGTCTTGTGCAGGCTACAACAGGAACTGTGAGTTCATATGTTCTATGGCATGAGTTTCTGTGCACAATAGTCTTGTCATGTCCAAAAATTATATTTTGCTAACATATCAGCACATGGAAAATGAAGCAACACATGAAAAGTTTTTTATCTAAATCGTATTCACGCCACACTCTTTTAAGTTATCCAGAATGATTCCAAGACAGCTTTTGATCTAGTCAGTAATAACTTAGAAATAGAAAAAAAAATGTAAAAGAAAGAAAAACACAGCAACACTTTGACCTAAGAAGATTCACATACTTTCAGAAAGCATATGAATGTAATCTATAATTTAACCTACTTGATTATTTTAAGGCCACTCTACAAAGATATCAAAGCACCAAGGCATCAGATTTGGTTTACAGCAGTGGGGAAAAAAGTATGTGCTAAGAGTCGACTGATTTATAAATTGTGTCTCATTTGCAAATTCATGAGGCGAGCTATGTGATCATTCCTGAAATTAACCATATCTGGCACCCTCATCCTGCCTCACAATCCATTTATACAGAGCAGAAACTGGATTTTAATGAGGCACAAACCGCTGCTACAAATCATCACCATACAGGTGGAATGCTCAAATAAGAACCAACATTACAAAAAAAAAAAAAAAAAAAAAAAAAAGAACCAACATTTCAAGCTTCTGTTTCAATTATCCAGCACTCCGTCTCAAATCACAAAGTCCTTCTTCTACACTGAAAGCTTTTTCCAAAATTGTTTGTCATAGCTGTTATTGCATAGTTTTGTTGGGAAAGATAATATAATAAAGATAATAGAAGTTATCAGGAGGAGGGTCGAGCAGTCATCAAGCGCCCTTCCTTTCTCCCCTCACTAGAACACACATCTGAATAAGAGATTAGACATTTTTTAAGATGCTTCTACAGCCGCTTCTTAAAATGGTGAAGAAGGAGTTCCGGTAGGAAAGATACAGGAAAGCTTTATGTATCATCTTTATGGGACAGTGAAACAGTTAGATGCATACTGGGTGCAACTGGAATTTAAAAAGTTTACATGTCTTTGTATCTATGCAGATGTGTATGCTTGTGTGTATGTGTCCTTATATTTGTGTGGATGTATATGCTTGTGTTTGTGACCTTTTATCTGTGTGTGTATATACTTCTCCATGTGTGTGCTCATATCTATGTAGACATATATACTTCTATATGTGTGTCCTTGTATCTGTGTAGATGTATATACTTGTGCGTAGGCAATCCTCTATTTGTGTATATATATATATATATATATATATATATATATATATATATATATATGATTGTGTACATGTGTTCTTATATCTATGAGTATGTATATGCTTATATATGTGTGTCCTTGTATCTATGAAGGTCTGTATAATTGTGTATATAGAAGTTAGTGGTCAACAGTGAATATCTTCCTCTCATTTTTAGAGACAACGATTTTTTTTACTGACCCTAGACTCATCAGTTTTGATACACTATTTGGTTAGTGAGTTCTAGTGGTCCATCTAACATTGACAGGCCCCTAGTGCTAATGTTCTAAATATGTACTTTCCATAGCTGGCTTATGTCAGTGGTGAGTACCTGAAGTCAGATCTTCAAGCTTATATAAAAACTACTTTAACCACTAAGCCATCTCCCTTGTCCTTCTCACATGCTCTCTAAAGAAGCATTTTAAACTGAATGCAAATTACATTTTGACTTTGCCACAAGGTAACAAGAACTGGTACCAAGGGCTTGGTCAGACGAACCATGCACACAGAGAGGAAGTATTAGTTTTTGGTGCAGAAAACAATATGATAGGTGGAATGATGGCAAAATTGTGCATTTTAAATGTAACTGAACAGTATAGTTCAGAACATTTAATTCATCTCTAAACTACATATTGACACATTTATCAATCCTTCAAACATTCCTTAAGAGTAAATCCTTGAGAGTAAATGCTTGTTTTGGCTTGATTACTGGATGCACCATAGGATACTGTTTCCATCATAAATTTGAAAAATATGATGACATTTTACAGAAAAATAGATCCCCAAATAACCCTTAGTAGTAGCTTTTCACTGTACAATATTAAACTTCAAAGCCCAAACTAGAGGAGCGTGTCAAATCACCTGGAGAGCATGCACACTCCATAGCTTTCTCCATTCTGCTTCCATTATCTTAACCTAAAGCAGAGATCTCTCTCTACTAAGCCTATATTTATGTATATGTTATAAAATTGATTGTTTATGTATAATGGATACTCTTCTTACATTTTATTTATATTTAGTGTGTGTGTGAGTGTGAGTTTTGTGTGTAAGCATGTCTATGCATGTGAGTATGCGTGTCTGTGCCTGTGCATATGTATGCCTGAGAAAGAGAGAGAGGGAGAGAGAGAGGAGGGAGAGGAGAGGGGGGAGGGAGAATGGTACATGTCATGGAATGCTTTTCTCAAAAGTGGAGGTTCCTTGAGTTGGTAGAAAAGCTTTAAAAAGCAGTGAGAAGGTTCTGCTGCATGCCTGACTCCTTGCGTGACCATTGTCTCTTTGGAGGCATACTTCATCTCACAGAATAAGAGTAAAGGTTGTGACTGCAGTCTTTTTCCCTACTAAACTCCCTATAACCAAGTATTTTTTAATAAAGAAATCTCCCTTTAAAATATTAACTTGAAGTCATAACTTATTTTGTTGCAATTATGTCATGGAACTATAGAGTATTTACCATAGTATTATATATTTTACCTACATCTTACAAAGATTTAAATAAATAGTGAAATGATTTGCAATTGAATATTTCTGATAATATTTTTTAAAATGTTAATGTAATAGAATTATGTTATTCTCTTCTTCCCCTTCCTCTCTTTAAGCTATTTTGTGTTTATTCTTCTATAAAATGTCAATCCCTATTTGTTCTCTTTCAAATATGTTTTAGGTATCTTAAATTTTAGAGCATGTTGTTAAGTTTTACATTTTTAAGAAAAAAATGTTAAGGCCGGGTGGTGGTGGCGCACGCCTTTAATCCCAGCACTTGGGAGGCAGAGGCTTGTGGATTTCTGAGTTCGAGGCCAGCCTGGTCTACAGAGTGAGTTCCAGGACAGCCAGGGCTATACAGAGAAACCCTGTCTCAAAAAACTTTAAAAAAATGTTAAAGTTCATGATTTGTATATTTTTGATAATGGTGTTTTTATTTTGAGAATTACTTAATTATAAATACAATTAGAGTTACATAAGTTTAGGAAAACAAGCAATTATACCATGTTATTCCAAACTAGTAGTTTATAGAAACTGCAAATCTGACATCTTCAAAAGTGGAGTCAGTGCTCATAAAATGCTATTTTTTAATGTCATATTTCAATTATAAATATTCATACTTCCTCAAGTCAAGGGAGACTTATTATAAAGTAAGCAGTATTTGGCAGCTAGAGTCCAGTGCCAGGCATTCCTGTTTCCTGGTCCTTTCACTAGGAGTCATCTTCTGAATTTACTTTATCCAAATCAGTTTTACTATAACAGCAACAGACTGTTTCTTACAGCATCTGAGGTACAACAGGGCTGCCAAGCTGAAAAATGTGGGATATTTTAAGTATGTAATGAACTTAAAGCAGCAGTCAGTTGCTAGTGTTTTACTTAAGGACTTTACTATGAAGCCCATAAAGCCCAGAAATCTTTTTTTTTCTGTAAATTACTACATTCTGCTGTTTGATTTCTTAATATAAATTGACCATTTAACAAGACCTTTTGTTCCCATTTACATTTCTTTTTTTTTCCCCACTATGTGACCCACTTCAGGGCCAGCAGCCTACAGGGACGGAGGCTAGACAATGGTTAGGAGCCACAGTTTACTCTAGCATGGGACACTATGAGAGGCCCATGGGGACGAGCCTGCCATAAGTCCAAATCTATGCATTCAAATGTCCATTTCTAATGTTATTGTTTGTTTCTTCTCCTGAAGAGCTAGGAATGGAATTTGGGCATTGTGTATTCTGGTAAAAGCATCTTACCACTGAAGAACACTCCACATCTTATTTCCCGTTTTTTTCTGTTGACATAGTCAAAAAGATAGAACTAAGAGTTCTATCAATTATATGTAAGAGTCTATAAATTTGAATTGCAATAATATTTGCATTTAACAGTTATATTTAAGGTATTTTATCATTTAAATATTAATTCTAACTTATTTACAATCCCCTTATAAGCTAAAAAAATTAATTTTATGAGGCTTACTTTTATCCAATAGTTGTAAGGATGTAGAATTTTAACTTTTCTCTTGCCTAAAAGATTTTTCAGCTCTTTAAAAAAATATACTCTGGGAAAATATCTTATTTTTCTCTCTATGTAGAACTTAAGATAAAAATTAAAGCTCTGCATGCTCATGCTGAAAAGGATTATATTCTCCAATCCAATTGCACAAAATAGTCATAATCACTACTCATATTGTGCTCTTAACAATAATGCATTTCCTTACCCCAGTTCCATTTGCCAAATTCTCATTGATATTACAGCATTGATTGAAGAAAAAATGTTGTAACTTAAGACTTTTGTGCATCAAAAATAATACATAATTATCAAAAAATAAAACTATTGGGTACTGGAAGTGAAGTCAGTTATTGTGGATTTCTCAAAGGCAAATGCCAGTTGAGGCTTTTTTTTTATGTACTTGTAACAATGCTGCAGTACAATTCTAAACCCTGCCCTGGTGCACAAAATCCATTTCTATTATGGCCGCACCATCATCGTTACCTTTCTGAATACAATGTAAAAGAGAACTTAGCGCTGGGCAAAAGTAAATTTTGAAATATGAGAAAAATATGTCTTACCAAAATGTCCTACTCCTATGAGTGGCAGAGTATTTGATTTGGAAATGAGCTGTGTGAAGAGAACAGGGGATGAATACTCAGAGGAATGAATATGACTTTTTGTCTATCCATCTTCGTTTTAAGTTCCTAAATCACCTAGGAAAAAGACCGCAGTTGATATTTAAACCCAGTGAGAAATCTGAATTATTGTTTGAATTAATGAACCATAGTGTCTGGTATGGGTTGATTAATTAATGGGTTGTAGGCAAACTACTGATACCATTACCATGAACTCAGTTGTATGCATTGATAGCTTGTAATTATGACAGTAAACAGAAATAGTTGAATATCATCCTATGATGGCTGATTATGGTTCTAGTTTCTGTAAACAAAAGTAAATATAACAATAAGAAAATATTAAAGTGCAATAAAACTAATCCTTTCGTAAATATTACTACAATATAATGCCTCAGGCTGGAGAGGTAGGTCAATGATTGAGGGCACTTGCTGCTCTTGCAGACACTGTAGCTCACTACCATCCATAGCTCCAGTTTCAGGGGACATGGCACTCTATTATGACCTCCGTGGGCACCAGACACTCATTATATATATATACACACAGACACACATGCAGGAAAAGCTCTCATACTCATAAAATGAAAATTTAAAAGATTGATATGTATTATGTGTGTTAGATGGACTTATACATACATTATATTACAAGCATGCTATCCCATACCCAGGAGAGCAAATTCAGGGATTTGTGTCCTTTATGCAGAAACTCTATTTCAGTCCTAATATGATATGTTCATAAAAAGAAAAGTGTTCCCATTGTATTTGTTAAGAGTAAGAACCAAGAAGACATAGATCACCAAAGTGTAATAAGCAAAGTATAAAGATATGTTGACTCTCCGCTGGCCATAGGGGAATCTTTTGGTAGGTAAGGAGGCATTTTTGATACAAGGTCTCACTATAAAATGCTGACTGGCCTGAAGCTTTCCATATAGACCAGGCTAGCATCAAACTGACAGAAAGACATCTGCCTCTGCTTTCTACTTGCCAGAATTACAGGTGTACACTAACACACATGACCATCAGTTTTCCTGCAGATTAGAGTGAGAAAACACATGGAATCAACTGAAATCATCTAAAGATGACTGTGTCCTACCAAATCTAATTGCCACTTCAATCTTGTAGCATCCCCACTAGATACATCCCAGAGTAGAATAATATAATCCTCAAATTGAACACAAATCCAAGGGAATTTTAAACAAATAGCCTAGTGGCCTTATCAAGGAACTAACAAATATTCAGTAAGTACATTTCATAATTGATAGACTTTAATCATGTTCTCAAGGATACATATCCATTTTGTAGAGTCATATATATATATATATATATGGCTCTACAAAAATATGTCATGTTTTATTTACCAACTGAATAATTCCATTTTCTATTTCTTTTGCTGGAAAGAATGAGCAATACGGAAAAGTAGCAGGAACTTAAATTGGAATGTACTCTTCAGATACATGGAGGCATACAGAAACGAGAATTATTTCCATTCCAAAAGAACAAGTAAGGAATAGGAGCTAGGACCATAAATTGCCTATATAATGTCAGTGGTTCAGTGGTTAGAAGACTGATAGTAAGTTCCATGGCTGCCTGAGTTGCAGGTGACAGCAGATGCTTGCAAGGACGTGGAGAAAGAGGAATGCTCCTACATTTTTGGTGGGATTGCAAGCTATTTCAAATACTCTGGAAATCAGTCTGGCAGTTCCTCAGACTATTGGACATAGGACTACCAAAATATCCAGCAATACCTTTCCTGGGCATATACCCAGAAAATGTTCCAACTTGTAATAAGTACACTTGCTCCACTATGTTCATAGCAGTATTACTTATAGTAGCCAGAAGCTGGAAAGAACCCAGATGTCCCTCAACAGAGGAATGGATACAGAAAATGTGGTACATTTACACAATTGAGTACTACTCAGCTATTAAAAATAATGAATTTATGAAAATTTTAAGCAAATGGATGAATCTGGAAGATATCATCCTGAGTGAGGTAGCCCATTCACAAAATAACACACATGATATTCACTCATTGATAAGTGAATATTAGCCCAGAAACTTAGAATACCCAAGATACAATTTGCAAAACACATGAAACTCAAGAAGAAGGAAAACCAAAGTGTGGATACTTTGTACTTTGTTCCTTCTTAGAAGGGGAAGCAAAATACCCATGGAAAGTTACAGAGACAAAGTGCAGAGCTGAGACAGAAGGAACAATTGTCACAAGACTACCCTACCCGGGGATCCATCCCATATACAACCACCAAACCCAGACACTACTGCATATGCCTGCAAGATTTTGCTGACAGGACCCTGATACAGCTATCTCTTGTGAGGCTATGCCAGTGCCTGCAAAAACAGAAATGGATGCTCACAGTCATCTATTGCATGGAACACAGGGCCCCTGATGAAGGAGCTAGAGAAAGTACCCAAGGAGCTAAAGGAGTCTGCAACCCTATAGGAAGAACAACAATATGAACTAACCAGTACCTCCTAGAGTTGTGTCCTTAGTTGCATATGTAGTAGAGGATGTCCTAGTTGGCCATCAATGGGAGGAGAGGCCCTTGTTCTTGCAAATATCATATCCCCCAGTATAGGGCAATGCCATGGCCTAGAACCGGGAGTGGGTGGGTAGGGGAGCAGGGAAGAGGGAGGGTATGGAGCACTTTCAGAATAGCATTTGAAATGTAAATGAAGAAAATATCCAGGAAAATAAAAAGAAAAAATTAAAAGTTCCAGACAAAAAACATCTAGGTAAAACAGTACACTATACACCCATTCAAATCTAAGGATAACAGGATAATAGGTACAAAGGAAGAAGAAGAAACCCAATTTAAAGTTTCAGATAAGGGTTTCAATAAATCATAAGGTATTCTAACCTGAGGGAGTTGCCTATAGATGTAAAGAAATATAAAGGACACCAAATAGATTACACCAGAAAAGAAATCTCCTTGTAATATAATAATCAAAACACTAAACATATCGAACAAAGAAAGGATATTGAAAGTTGTAAAGGAAAAATAAAGGGACATATCAGGGCTGACCTTTTAGAAACCCATGTAATTTCTCAGCAGACATTCTAAAATCCATAAAGGCCTGAATATTTGTGATATAGACTCTAAGAGACAACAGATGCCAACTCAGACTCTTATATCCAGCAAAATTTTCAGTCGCCATAGATAGAGAAAATAAGATATACCATAATAAAGTCAAATATAAACAAAATTTATTTATAAATCCAGTGCTACAGAAGGTGCTAGAAGGAAAATAACCTAAATAGGTTAACAATATCTATGAAAACACATAAAACAATCTCATACTAGCAAAGTCAAAAGAAAGAAAAAGCACACATACACTACCACCATCACTACAACCTCCACTACCACAATCACCACCACACAACCACCACCACCACCACCACCACCACCATCACCACCACCACCAC
>NC_034608.1:80617894-80649347 GCF_900095145.1 Mus pahari | reverse complement strand
TATCACCACCACTACCACCACCATCACCAGCACCACCATCACCACCACCACCACCACCACCACCACCACCACCATCACCACCACCACCACCAGCAACAAAAACAGCACTAACAAAATATCAGGAATGAGTAGTAAGTAGTAAGTGGACATTGATATCTCTCAATGTCAATAGTCTAAATTCCCCAATAAAAAGACACAGACTAAAAGAAATTATGGAAATCCAGGATCCATCCTGCTGAATCAAAGAAATACACCTTAATATCAAGTATAGACATTACCTCAGAGTAAAACTTGGAAAAAGATTTTCCAAGCAAAATGACTCAAAAAGTAAGCTAGTGTTGCCACTCTAATTCCTAACAAAATAGACATCCAAACAAAATTAATCAAAAGAGACACTTTATATTTATCAAGAAAAAAATACAAGATGGTTTCTCTATTCTTAACACCTATGCTCCAAATGCAAGTACACCCACAGTTTGAAAAGAAACATTACTAAAGCTTAAATCACACATTAAACCTCACACACTAATTCTGGGAGTCTTTAACACCCAACTCTCACAAATGGACAGGTTATCCACATAAAAACTAAATAAAGAAATACTGGAGTAACAGACATTTTAACCAAATGGACCTAAGAAGTATTTACAGAACTTTTCACCCAAGTAAATAAAAAACAATATACTTTCTTTTCCAAACCTCATGGAACTTTCTCCAAAACTAATAAAATTAATCCTAATGATACTCTTCTATACTCATAGATCAGTGCCTTCAGTCATCATCAGAGAGGCTGCCTCTGGCAGCAGATGGGAACAGATACAGTCCCACATGATATATCTGTATCTCTAACGTAAGTAGAAGGACTCCATCAAATCCCTCTCCCCGAGCTCACAGAAACTAAAGAAGCAACAATAGGGCCTAAATAGGTCTGCACCAGTGATAGATTCGCTTACTGTCTTGACTGTGGGAATATTTTGTGTCTGGTCTTGGCACTGTTTTCCACCTATTGTTTTGTCCTGTTCAACTTTGATCTGATAATTTTTGCTTCATATCATTAATTTTATTTTAATCTGTGTGATAATTGTCTCTTAGAAGCCTATTCATTTTTATTAAAAGACAAAATGGAAGTGGATCCAGAAGTAAGAGATAGGTGGGGAGGAACTGAAAGGAATGGAAAGAGGAGAAACTGTGTTCAGGATATACTATATTAGAAAATAATATATCTTCAATAAATGGAAAAAGTAGAAAAATGATAATAAAATTTAGTGGGAAAATGAAAAATACATAAAATAACGAGAAAACACAAAACTAAAATTAATGGAAACCTTACAAATACATAAAATATGGAGAAAGTAAAGATACTAAAGAGAGATGATCATAACCCAGTTTTTATTTTGTAAATAACTATATTAAATGATGATTACAATTAGATGGATTGTGACATATGTAAACACCTGTGATGTAATTGGTATCAGGGCTTTCCAAAGTAAAGGGGTTTTCTACTGAAGACTAATAGATAGATGAATGGATGATTGATTAATGGACAAATGTATGAATGGATAGATGCATAGATGATGGATAAAGCATTTTAGAAATTGATCCATGCCATTATAAACACCAAGATGTCACACAGTTGATAATCTGAAACTTGGAAAAGCAGAAGTGTTGTTATATTTGTTAATCTGACAAAAGTAGGGAAAAAAATTGTCGAAGGCAAAAATCATAGTGACTACAAGTAGGAGGGAAAAGAATCCAAATTTCAGGAAAGAGAAAACAAAATCATTTTTCCTCTGTGTTTTGTTTGATTTGGGTCCATCAGCAAATTAAATTATACCTGCCCAGATGAGAAGTGAGTTTTCCCCAGGAAACACTCACAGGCTCACCTTTCATACAAGGCTTCCTTAATCCAGATCAATTGATGCTAAAATTAGCCATTACACTATCACCATAGAAAAGTAGCCAGTAATAATACACTAACTTAATTTTTCAAAGGCAAATATTTTCAGAATTTAATAGGAAACTACAGTGTTGAAAGACAAAAAATTATGGGGGAAGAATTTTCAAGAGAGGGAAGATAGAATTCAAGAAACCACATTCATTTCAAAAGTTAAACCATGTCAATTTCCAGTAACACGTGAACTAAATAAAAATGCAAATCCAGGATATTCTCAACAAGTATTGACCTAAGGTGCAAAATCACATAAAAGGAATAGAAACTGTAATTCAAAAATAGAATTTTTGGTTTGTCTACAAGTAGTTTTAGCCAAAGTAGAAATTTTATTTTGGAGGCAATTATAGTGCCACAGATTTTGTCATTTGACTAAATTTGGCAGGTACTATTTGACATGAAAATGGTATCTAATTCTTGAAAGTTTAAAGAGAATTGGATAGAAGAAATATTGTCTATGTTGAGCATGACATGCTAACTAAATAAAGGATGAAGGAAATAGAGAGAGAGGAGGAGAGACAGAGAAAAGACAATCACAATCATCAGTTGTGAGAAAAAAATGAGATGACTGAAAATACCCATGTCTGACATTTTTCCTTATCTCATAGACATAAAGAGTCTCTTCAGGCGTAGTAGACCCCGAGAGTAGTTGTTTGGCAGAGGGGTGAGCTATACAAAGATGTTACAATTTGGTCTTTCCTCATCAAGGCTTACTTGACAATCGCATAATCCTTAGCCGTCTGCAGGAGTTTTACTTACAAAAATTTTGACTTAAGGGTCACAACTTCTGTACGATAAAATTCTGCAAAAATGTCATTGAATATTGCAAGTGCTTTGGAAAGAATAAATTATTTTACTGATTGAGTTGATTAACCCAGTTATTATAAGAAAATTGTTAACAAAGATAACTTTGGTTACACTACACATTAGGACCCAAAGGGTTATATCTGGGTCCGAAGGATATCTTTTCATCCAAGGTTAAGAATCAATGGAAAGTTAGCCCAATCTCACTAGCACAGAATAAGAGAGTTTAGGACCCTGTGGAAGGAAAGATTACTTGTCAGATAAATAAGTACAAAAATTTGATGTTGTAGTCACAGGGAAAGGCAGAATAAAGGGCAGAAGAAGAAATTTTCATCTGAAGAGGTAAAGCAGTACAAGCCTATTGCAATAATTTCTTCCATATATTTGCATTAACATACTTTTCATTTTGGTTTTTCTTATTATCTTGCATAACAAGATTGAATACAGAATAACTTCCTTCTAAAATCACATAGCTATAACAACTAAAATGCGGCATCTATTTGTCTATAAATTTAGTAGTTTTCTGTATCTAGAGTGTTCTTTGTCAAACAGTGAATATAAAAATTTCTCATCTTTATGGCAATATTCTAAGCAAAAGTAGAGCATACCCAATAGACTAAGAGGAGAACTTATAGTCCGTAGGTTGTGTTCAAATCAGCCTTTGGATCTTTCTTAAGTCTGTGTAGATAAGCTCTCGATAAAGAAAGGATTGACTAGTGGTTTCAGTCGGGTGGGGTGGTTAGGCAGAGAAACATTTCTAAGCATTTTCAGTGATTGGTTTCAAGACACAGACATAGGAGACAATAGCTTTCTGTAAAAACAAGTTAGAGAACCAATAATGAAGTTACTCTAGATATTGTCCTATTTATTGAATGAGAACTTCTCTGGAGAAAAAAGTAGATCATATAATTTCACAATTCATAGTGCAGCTAAGTTTTTTTTTTTCTCTGTAGAGTCACCTAGTACATTCCAAGAAGTGAGTGTCAATTATCCCATTTTATCACTCATTAACTTGAGACGTGGTCGCCTTAAGGAATGTGGGAAATGCAAACCCTCCTTTCTTACAAGTGATGGTTAGCTATGAATATGTCTTTTAAAGTACCAGTATTTCTCCATCCCAGTCTAGCTCCCAAATAAATGAGACAGAAATTGTTAGATTTATATAATCAAGCTTTATGACACAAGAGCTTGGCAGTCATTGATCTATTCTAATCCTCTAAGATAATCTGGTTACCTTTTGACCAAAATCTCTGAGTTGCTTCCATTTTAGTACTGGTCTTGCTCTCATGGCATCAGATATTTTACCATGATGTCTGCTAGCACCCTGCTTATGGCTGAATCCCTTCTCTCTCTCTCTCTCTCTCTCTCTCTCTCTCTCTCTCCTTTCCATGTCTGGCAGAAGCCAAGTCTTCTACTCTCTTCTGACCAGACATTGGCTGATCAGTTTTTACTGACAAGTCAGGGAATAAATGGGGAGCAATGTTTACAGTGTTTACACAAACTTGAGACAGGAGATTCTTAGAATAAACATTACAATTCCACATAGCCTCCAACACTGAGAATTATTGAATGCTATCCTCATAAATAAAACTTCCATTGTAGAAATGGCATAAATCTACTTAACCATATGAATATAAAATTCAAGCAAATTCAGTTCAGGCAAATGAATTTTCTTCTGTATTAGAATAGTTCTTTCTATATTTTCTCCCATATTATAATAGCAATGATCATGCTGTTAAAGTCTTATTGATAAATTATTTCCTTGTGTGCTGAATAATTTTTTGCCAACCTGTCATCTGAGAGGAGGGCACCTCAATTAAGAAAATCCCTCTGTAATATCAGGCTATAGGCAAGACTGTAGGATATTTTCATAACTAGTGATTATTGAGAGAGGGCCCAGATCATTGTGGGAAATGCTATCTCTACAGCTGGTGGCCCTGTGCTCTATAAAAAAAAAAAAAAAACTAGGCTAAGTAAGCTATAATGAGCAATACAGGAAACAGTACTCTTACATGCCCTTTACTTCAGCTCCTGCCTCCAAGATCTCACCTTGTTTGAGTTCCTGTCCTGAATTCCTTCGATGATGAGCAGTGCTATGGAAGTACAGGCTAAATAAACCCTTTGTCACTAACTTGCATTTAGTCATGGTGCTTTATCACAGCAATATAAACCCTAATTTAAAAATGTATATCCATAGTTGTGTTTCTGTTAGTAGTCACTTGACACTATTCAAGGACATATGTGAGAAGCCTCTGGGACAAGTAGAGATATCTTTGATTTATGAAAGATAATGTTATTACCCAAAACAATTTACCAAAAGTTTATAATAAACAAAAAATTAAAGTATGACTTAGAGTTACCTGTCATCACCATTACCTTAGAACAATCGATCAGACTTTTATTAATACAAAAGAATGCCAATGAGTAATAATACTTTGACAGAAGTGAGAATAACCATTTAAAGAGATTTCTCATAGAGTAGAAAATAAGAGCCTCTGAAAAGAAGGTAAGTGGGTCACTTGTTGGTCACACTAATGGAATTAGTAAGTATTGTGTTAAGTGAAATAAAACAAGAAAAGAAAGTCAAAAACCCACATAATCTTCCCCATGTCAACATCTAACAGCATTTGTTCCTCTTCCAGAGCACCCTCAGTCAGTCCCAGCACCCATGTCAGGTGGCTTACGGCCTCCTAGAACTGCAGCTTGAGGGATCTGATACCCTCGTCTGGCCTTCTTGGGTACCTGTACACATTTACCCACCCCTACACCCAGAGATAAATAGATGCTTAGAATGTCCCAACAATATAAGAAGTTGTTTTCACAGAAGATGAGAGTGGAATAATCCGTTCATCAGGAATATGAGAAGTAGGCAGGAGGAAAATGAAAGTTGACCACTGGATACTAAGTCATTTTAGCTAGCTACTGTGAAAAGTCTGTGTGGTGTTGCATAGTAAGGTGATGATCGATAATAACAAGAATGTTCTGTGTTTTACGGAAAGCTAGGGAAAAGTTTTGAAAGTTTCAACATAAAAATGAAAGCTAAAGATTGACACGCTTGAGTTTGTTTATATAGTGGATTACATTGATGGATTTCCTTATATTAAACCATCCCTGCATCCCTGGGATGAAGCCTACTTGGTCATGATGGATGGTCATTTTGATGTGTTCTTTGGATTCGGTTTGCGAGGATTTTATTGAGTATTTTTGCATCAATATTCATAAGGGAAATTGGTCTGAAGTTATCTTTCTTTGTTGGATCTTTGTGTGGTTTAGGGATCAGAGTAATTGTGGCTTCATAGAATGAATTGGGTAGAGTACCTTCTGTTTCTATGTTGTGGAATACTTTGAGGAGAGTTGGAATTAGGTCTTCTTTGAAAGTCTGATAGAATTCTGCACTAAACCCATCTGGTCCTGGACTTTTTTTAGTTGGGAGACTATTAATGACAGCTTCTATTTCTTTAGGTGATATAGGACTGTTTAGGTCATTAATCTGATCCTGATTTAACTTTGGTACCTGGTATATGTCTACTGCTTGTGGACGTTGTACATCGTGGTGCGCACTAGGCTCCGCACCACGATGTACAACGTCCAATAATTTCAATATTTTTGTATCTATGGAGGCCTGTTTTGTGACCAATTATATAGTCAATTTTGGAGGAGGTACTATGTGGGGCTGAGAAGAAGGTGTATCCTTTTGTTTTAGGATAAAATGTTCTGTAGATATCTATTAACTCCATTTGTTTCATAACTTCTGTTAGTGTCCACGTGTCTGTTTAGTTTCTCTTTACAGGATTTGTCCATTGGTGAGAGTGGGGTGTTGAAATCTCCCACTATTATTGTGTGAGGTGCAATGTGTGTTTTGAGCTTGACCTAACCAGTACCCCCTGAGCTCGAGTCTCTAGCTGCGTATGTAGCAGAAGATGGCCTAATCGGCCATCATTGGGAAGAGAGGCCCCTTGGTCTTGTAAACTTTATATGACAGGGGAATGCCAGGGCCAAGTAGTGGGAATAGGTGGGTAGGGGAGCAGGGGCAGGGTGGGTATAGGAACTTTCGGTATAGCATTTGAAATGTAAATAAAGAAAATAACAAACAAATAAATAAAAAGATTGACACGCTTCATGTGATTTGAACATCAAGCAAAAGATGCATATCAAAATATCTCATGGCTATCTATTAATATATGTTTTATGCATAAGTTTAAAAATTAACTTAAAATGCATTCGAAGTTTGGAGACATGGATCAGTGATTGCTGTATAACCATAAAGGCAGTTTATATCCCAGTATGCATGCAGCAATCTGAGCTTAGTCTCATCCATACCAACAACATTAGCACTGGCGGGTAAGGAGACAGCTCTAATAGTAATAGAGACAGTATAGCTATTGCTTGGGATGATAGTGATCCCAATAGCAAATACTCTAGATTCAGGGAGAGATACTGTCTCAAAAGAATAAGGTGCAACATGAAAATGAACTGTATTACCCTAATCTGTTCCCCTTGCATGCTGCACACAGTGTGTATTTAAAAAATTTACCATACACATACATACACATACTCAAAGAGAAAACCATATATGAGGTATTAAGTGTATTTCTCTCTTGTGAATATACTCACTCATGTGACCTTGATCAAGTCATATCCTTCACTTCATTATATACCCGTTCAGCATTAGACTGGATCATTTAAAAGACAGAGTAATTTTTTTTTAACCTTAAGAATTCTATACACTGTATTTTGATTATATTCACCTTTAATTCTTGCATATTACTCCTTCTGTATTTACTCCCACTACCAACCCCTTTCCTACATCATCATATGGCCTTTTAAATTAAAAACAAAAGAGTACCAAGTTTGATTTGTGCTGTCCATATATCTACCGGTACAAAATCCCACATTGGTGTGTGATCAACTTACTAGGGACCAAACACTTATAGAAAACTGACTGCTGCTACCCCAGAGTACATCAATTGTTAAATGCTCTTCAATCAGGATGGGGGTTGTTGAGCCCCTCTCTGCTCCATATTAGAACATTAATTGACTTGATTTTGTTCAGATCATGTGAAGAAAACTCACCTGATCTGTTGTCGTGAGTCCTATCAAGACCAGAAGCCTCTAACCGATGCCACAATCTTTCTGTTCCCTTTCCCATGATGGTCTCTGACCCTTTGGCAGAGGGAAGGGCATTTGATATAGATACCTCATTTGTAGCCGAGCATTCATTAATAAATATTCTTTACATTTTGGTCACTTTTGAATTTCTAGGTTAGCCACCATTCATTGCACAAAGAAACATTTCTGATTATGTATAAGAGTTACACTAATATACTATGGGTACACTATACCCTATGGGTATGGAGACAATTGATACTATATTAATTCATCAGAAGAGAGTACTAGGATTTCCCCTGGACCCTGAGGATTCTTCAACTAGCCATTTTTAGCTAGATATACAGTATCAGGCATATATTTCTTTCTTGTGGACTGAATTTTATATCTTAAAAGAAAGTATTTAGCTATACCCATAATATTCATGTCATGATGGGATTCATGGGCATATCTCGCCACACTGATCATTACTGAAATATTACAGCTAGGTAATGCTGTTGATAACAATATCATGTTTTTATCATCCACTTAGTTGAAGGTCATTTAGGCTGTTTCCCATATTCTAGCTACTGTGAAAAGAAGGAGTATGAACATTGAATGGGCATACTTCTCTCTATTAGGAAACAGAGTTCTTTGGGTACATGCTCAGTGTTAGCTTATACGGGTCAATTGCTTTAGGGATGTCTACAGTGCTTTCCATAGTGGCAGCACCAATTGGCTCTCCAGCAACAATAAGAATTTTCCATTCTCCTACATCCTTGCTAGTGTGTGTTGTCTTCTTTTCTTAATCTTAGCCATTCTGAATTAGTAAAGATGAAATCTCAAAACAGTTTTAATTTGCACTTCCGTCCTGGATAAGGATAGTAGGCACTTAATGAGACTATCAAAACTCAAAGGGAAAGGCCTTAGAAGAAATGTCCTACAATGAGGAGAGGGGACTTGTAGAGTCTACCACTGATAGAAAGACACGGGATCCAGTGGAGAGATGGGATTGCTATCCCACAGTCAAAAACTCTGACCCAGAATTGTTCCTGTCTAAAAGAATTGTGGGGACAAAAATGGAGAAGAGACTGAGGGAAAGGAGGTCCTGTGACAGGCCCAACTTGGGATCCAGCTCAAAGGGAGGTTCCAAGGCCTGATTCTATTATTGATGCTATGGTGTGCTTGTAGAAAGGAATCTAGCATGGCTTTCCTCCAAGAGGCCCAACAAGCAGCTGATTGAGACAGATGCAGATACTGTTGGACTGAAGTCAACTATTCCTGTGGTTGAATTAAGGAAAAGCTGGAAGAAGCTGAGGAGGATGGTGACCCCTATAGAAGGACCAACAGTCTCAACTAACCAGGACCCCTGAGATCTCTCAGACACTGAGCCACCAACCAGGTAGCATATACACACTGATCCAAGTCCCCCACGCTGACCCCCGACACATATACAGCAGAGTCTATCTGGTCTGGCCTCAGTGGGAGAAGACATGCTAAACACTCAAGAGAGTTGAGATCCCAGGGACTAGGGAGGTCTAGCAGGGGTGGGGATGACTCTTGGAGACAGGGAGGGAGGGAGGAGGAATGGGATGAGGAACTGTGGGAGGGCAGACTGAGAGGAGATAATGAGTGGACTGTAGAACAATAAATGTAATTAAAAAAGAAAAATAGAAAAAATATATTATCTTAATCCTTTATCTTTCTTCTAAAAATTATCTGTATAGCCCACTTCATAATTTTCTCAATCTTTTCTTTTCTTTCTTTTCTTTTCTTTTTCTTTTCTTTCTTTCTTTCTTNTTTTTTTTTTTTTTTTCTCAAGACAATTGTTTGTAGTTGGCAAATACTTTTCCCTACTATTCAGGGTTCCTGTGAGTCAATTAACAGTTTCATTTGCAGTGACTGCCAGTGTGTTTAAATAATATAATACTAAAATAATTTTACATACTATTGAATTGTGGGGAAACCCTGCTAATTGAGGTCACAGTCTACATGTCCAGAAAGCTCCTCTGAACTCAATGCAAAGTGGAGGACTCCTTTTAGCATCATGGTTTCCCCTTCTCTGATCTCATCTCTGGTGCCTTACCCCTGTCCACAACCCGAGGAAGGTCAAGTAACCCTTGGCAGACCTACATGTTCAACTTGTACCTGAAAAGCAAGTACTTGGGATTCCTGGAATGCCTCCCCATACAATTGAGACATTTACAGCCAATGATTTTATAATCGACCTAAAAACAACTTCTCACTCTCCAATGTTTTTATATAGCCCTTGTATACCCTAAAGAGTATGCATACAACACCATCTCCAGTAAAGGTATGCACACAAGCTAAGATCATTTAAGAGAGCTGTTTCATTAAAATACTTGGAGAAAGCCTTCTCCAGTCCCTCCAATACCATTTCCCAGAAACCACTCGCAGCTGAACCAGGATCCTGTAGACCCCATGCATTCCTACTGGCCAGGTGTGCAGTGGCATCTGGACACACTGAGAGGGAGGAAATGGAAGACATGGAACCATGGCAGGTCCCCAACACCCATACCACGTGGAATAAAACAATTAAAACAGATGAGTGTATAAGTTACTAATTATGAACAGCTTCCATTACTGTCGGTCACCAAATACTCATCTCTATTTCCAAGCATATTCTGAAAAAAAAAAAAAAAAACAGAATAAAAACATCTAGGATAACATTTAAACAGTTTTTATTTCAAACCTGTGCCTCTAGAGCCTTTCACTTTCTAAACAATGTACAAGAATAAATAATTTCACACAAAGAAAAATGAGCCAGAGCTAGAAAAAGCACAATTTAAAAACAGAATGAAAGGAATTTAGTGTTCTATGCTAATATTCAATCCCATTTCACTTGGTACCCATATGGCAATAACCTCTTATAACACATTCATTATTCTGAATTTCATTTCATAAAAAAACCATCATTCTGCCCTACAAACATGATACAAATAGAAAGAAATGCCACTCTTGGGAGCCTAAATGGTACTTGTTTTTCTTTGTGTCTAAACTATGAAAGAAACCATGATGTCTCCATAGGAAGTAGGGTGACCCCAAGCAACTTGGGACAACTTTGTCTCACCAATTCTTGTGGTTCTATGAATTTTAGTCATCACGGAAAACTCATAAAATTGTGTTCATTATGATTAAGACATTAAAAATGTGCACATGTAAAAATGACGACAGGGTAGATGGTCAGAATCGCTTGCCATGTTACAATACAATATCCAGATGTATTTCCTAGAACTTATAATCTTGATCTTAACAAGTGTGGGTTGTGCCTTGAAAGGAGAATGGCTGTCCCTGAATTTACAAATTCTACTCATGTTATTTATGAGTAGAATTTAGAGGTTTGGTGTATGTGCATGAGAAAATTATATTTTTATTTAAATAAATAAAATTTTATATTTCTTGAATTAGGAATTTTGTCAACAAATCACAAAAGCATTATCAGTACCAACCCTGATATTATTTTTCCTAAAACTCATTTACTATCATATGTGGATTGTGCATGTCATTGATTTTATGCTATAGTATTTTGATGATTATTTTATCAACCAGAAACTACAATTATCACAACTTCAAATTTCTGTTATAAAACCCTAACCTATACGGTTTAAATGCCTCTTATCTAAAAATTCCATTTTTGAGTATGCTAATCAAAATAAAGAAACTGGAATATCAAAAGGCTCTACCATTTTCATTGAGGCACTAGAAATAAGAAACAGATGTTATCCAAGAGTCTAAAAGTAAGGAAAGAGGGTGTGTCCAGAAGGAGAAGCCATTCATGAATGGGGGCCAAGTTACAAAAGGCTAGGAATAGACTGCTTTGGTGTGATGTTTCACAGTAGGATGAAAGAATATGGATGGCATATGCTACAAGAGAAGAATATGGAAGGAATAATTTTTTAAAGCCTTCGCCATAAAATAATAAAATGATTTAACCTGATTTTAAAATTTCACATATATGCATATATTAAAGTGAAAGAACACCTGCCAACCATTCTTCAGACAGGAGATTAATATACAGAGGATGCAAAGAAATGTAAAAATCAAATACAGAAAAAAGCCCTCACCTCTTCAAGCTCATAAATAAGCCATTACACTTCTAACAGTTCTCAAAGGAAATGCAAATGGCTAATGAATAGTTTTAAAAGTTCTCAGCAAATCCAACCATCATAGAAGTGAAAATTTTAAGTACTCTAAAACTCTGTCTCACCTTTGTTAAGAATGACCATCATCAAGGAAACAAATGTCAACAAAAACATCTGGAGAAAGATTTGGGAAAAGTGGAGCACTTTCTCAATATTGGTTTGATCACTATGTGAATAAGTGTGTAGGCTTTTAAAAAACTAAAACTAGAACAAACATGATGTAGCTATACACTGCTAGGCATAGCCCAAACGATCGTGATCCTATTTCCTCCTATAAAAACACTTTCATTTTCACATCTGTTCTTGCTTTCTTCACAGTTCTAAGGAATAGGATCAGCATAGGTGTCCATCAATATATGAATGAATAATGAAAATACTGTATATGAGTATATACAATGGAATCTGATTTAGGGTTGAAGAAAAACAAAATTGTGCACATCATAGGAGAATGGAAGGAACTGGAAAACATTTTATTAAATGAGTAACACCAACTGAGAAGAAAAACATCACATGCTCTTGAGTGTGGATTCTAAAACATGTTTACTTTGTATAACCTGGTACAATAAATATTGGAAAGTTCAGGAAATTAGAATAGTAGACCTAATAAAGCTTTAAGAAAGGGGAAGAGTAGAGATACAACAACAACAACAACAACAACATAGCTTATGGTATAGCAGTAATACAAGTATAAGGAGAATGAGTGGTGAGATGGGAAGGAGAAAAACAGAACTAATTGCTTATAAGATAAGAACAATGAATTGTAGTGACCTAATTATCAATTAACCAGCGAAATCAATAAAAAAGAGGAAACAACTCCCTTCCAGATGTTGCCCTAAAACTGGGCACAGAAAAGTTTACCAAACATGTTTGTTTCAAAGGCTGAGAAAATATTGTTGAAAGACATAGTTTAACTCAGCTTTCAGTTGAGATCACACCATACTGCATATATTTTAGATCAAATGACTTATATCTTGGTTCTACACTGGTGCCACAATCAATAAAGCACCCACTATGCCAGCATACCTAGCACGTATACCAGGTAGCTCACAACTGGGTGTAACTCCAGTTACAGAGTATCTTATACTATTGTCTAGATACCTGTTCTGACATGCCCATACCCAACCTCACTCACACATGTCCAGATCATAAATTAAAATATTCCTATAAGTAATGAAGTGGAGAAAATGAAGAAGACACCCAATGTTGACCTCTAACTGCCATGCCCACATGCACACATATGCATGTACCCATATGCACACACATGCATATACCCACATGCACACATATGCATATAATGACATGCACACACATGCATATACCCACATGCACACATATGCATACATGTATCTGTCTCACACACAATATCATAAGCAATGTCCCCAGCCACTTGAAAGGATGAATGGGTGTCTTCATGCCATCAGTTCAGGCCCAGTAGAGAAAGACATGCTCACACGTGGAAGCCCTAAATATGAAAGGAAAATTTTTCAGGCATTTGGTGTGTCATGCCGGGAGCTGTCTTTATGTTCCAACTACTCTCTGACCAAGAACATGGTGTGAGGTCTTCAGCAAGACATGTGATCACTTTGATTTTACATTGAATACAGATAAAGATAACATGTTCAAGGACATGTAAATAGCCCACTTTTTCCTATTTTTGTGTCTTTAAAAGACCAAGAATTTCCTGTAACACTGCAAAGCAGAAAAGATTGCCTTTGGCATTCTCAGTGACAGAAATGTGACCACAGTTGTCTTTCTCTGAGGAATCATCAGAACACAGTAAAATGCCACCATTTGTCATCAGTGGTGCTTTGATTCACAGTCACCACAAAATAGAACAGAGAGATTGAAAGCAGTATTCTGAGCTACACAAATAAAAAGGTCTGGCTTATACAAAGAACTCAATCCACAAGAGACACAGAATAGCAAAGAAAGCATTCCAGGCTAGAAAGTCATATATACATATATATGTATATGTATATATACACATATATACATGATATATTTATGTGTGTATGTATGTATGTATGTATATGTATATGTGTATATATACACACACACACACACACACACACACACACACGGGGGGTTGGGGGGGTATATGTGGGTGTGTGAGGGGGTGTGGGTACATGTGAGTGTGTATAACTTTCTGCTACCACAAAAAAATTGCCAGAATCTCTTTTCCATTCAACAACACCAGGCCAAATGTTAAAACATTTGATATTATGGATATTTTAGAATACATGTAAAATATTTCTTGCATATTTGTATGGTATCCTATTTTTTTGTAATTGCATGGATTCCTCTGTTAAAACTACTTTTATATTGATAATGACTTTAGAAAAACAAGTTCATTTTAAGGTAAACTATTTCCTTTAGTGGTCTCAGATATTGTGCTATATAAGAAACTATAACAGGGTTAACTGTCTGATGTGTATTGAGAATCACTGGTGCATAAAACACTTCAATATCACTTTCAGCGCAGGACAAAAGGTAGATTCATTTATCTGACTATTAAGACAAATAGAATAGGAAGTTGTAGTTCTTAATTATACCAGGGAAACAAATTAGAGATAGTCACACTCAAAAAATCCTTTCAACTAGAGATTGTTGAAAAGAAAAGAAAATGCTATTCATATTTTCCTAAAACTGTATTATCATGAATATGAAACAATTTTTAAAAGCTTTGAAATGGAAAATTGAGTGGTTTTAGTTTCGTTATATTTTTCTCTTTCAATGCCCACAGCTATAAATGATAGTAATTATGAACTTCCCTATCTATTCAGATATTCAGAAAATCAATGGTCATTTTAGCAAGTGTTTTAAATTTTGTTTCAGGGTGTTTACTTGTGGCAAATAAGCAAGACTTTAGGTGGCAGATGTCCCTAGCATTTTTCAAAAATGATGCTGAGAATCTAAGTCCTTATTTCAAATGTGTCAGTATGTTTCTTAGCAGAGAGACAAGACAGAGAGACAGAAATAGGGACACAGAGGAGCAGAGAAACAGATAGAGGAAGAGACATGTATGTCTACAAACTATTATTTGTCTTGCAAACAAGGAGACTCCAAAGTTCAAGAATACCCCCAAGCATAATTATTTGTGTTTGATTTCGATGTACATCATCATCTGTAAAATATTCTACTCTTCTGCTACAGTGAGTAATCTCTCAATGAGTTTTGGTTTGTGGTATGCATTTCCCTTTTAGTAAACAGGTTTTGCCAACTATCCCCAAATACCTTTATAATTATATAAAGATATCAATATATTCAAAAGACAGTGATTAACAGACCTAAAACTAGAACATGAAATGCTAGTTTATATAGTTAAAAATAAAATCATTATTTTGATTGGGGTTCGATTTTTAAGACAAGGACTCATCATGTAATGTAGCTCAAGTTGGCTTAGAGCTTGCTGTAACTTGTGGAACTTCCAAAGTGCTGAAATGACTCTTATTTTAGTTCTTAGAAATCTACAAACAGGGTTGGGGAGTTGGTTCAGTAGTTCAGAGCACTGACTGCATTTCCAGAGGTCCTCAATTAAATTCCCAGCAACCACATGGAGGCTCACAACCATCTGCAATAAGATCTGCTGCCCTCTTCTGGTGTGCCTGAAGACAGCTACATTGTACTAACATAAATAAAATAAATCTTTAAAAAAAATCCTACAAACCTAGAAATCTACTGCCAGTATTATTAATATTTTAATATTTTAAAAATATTTATTTATTTTTAATTATGTGGGTGTGAATTAAACACAGCTTCATGGGAAATATTTGTGATTTGTTTAAAGAAAAGTAGTCATTGAAGTTGATAGGGATTACAATCAGCAGAACCACTAGGCTCTCATTTATATATCTGGGGAGAAAATTTTAAAGGTGTTTGACTATAAATATTTTCTCCTGTTTTTTATATGCCCAGTATGTTTTTGAAGCAAATTGTTCCCTTTAAGTTACTGCATAGGTTTCCAGAGCATGTTCTGACTTTTGAGCCAACTTTCCAAGTTGATGTCCTCATCATCATTAGTGGCATGCAAATACTGGGGTACAAAACCTTCCCAGTGAATGGCAATTGGGAGAACTATTGACCTCTGGAATTTAGAACGTGATAGGCATTTTTTTCATCTAGTTGACCCTCCATTGATTTATTGTGAGGTTTCACAATAATAATTTTTGTCTTGCTTAGTGGATATAGTCTGAGTGAATGAAAACTCAAAAAAATATTGCGAAAACAATATATTACATTGACTCCAGGTATTGGGGGTATCATAAAAAAAAAAACCTAATTAAGGACAAAGAAACTCATTTATCACAACATCAGAAAGCAGCTTATGAAATGGGAGAAAGTCTATTTACTTTTGCTGTGTTCCTGAAACTGTGGGATAGCCAAATATCAACTGTGAGATAATCAGAGGAATTATAAATTGAACGTTCCAGAAGGATTCAGTTCAATGTAATTCATGACTATCTTCCACACAATAGGCTTGCTTGTTTGCTCTGCATCAAATGGAATAAATGAGCTCTCCAGTCTAAGATATCAAAGCAGTCTAACACACATCACAACTCAATGATGTAATCAGTGTAGTGCATAACACAACATGATGATACAAGTTACATGGTGCATATCACAACATGACAATGTTAGCTGTGTAGTGCATAACACAATGTGATTATGTAAGCTCTGCATTCATATCACAATGTGATGAATGTTAATTCATGAATGTAAAATCTAAACATTAAAATAAGATAAATCACGTTTTGAAGACAGTATTTAGCTACCTTAATACAGCCTTAGAGGATAGTTACTGCAAATAGAGATTTGTTTGTTCGTTGTAATAAAGGATTAATAATTATAAGCATGTTTGCCCAGGACAAATCAGCATTCTTGACAGTACCATCTCTTTGAACTCAAGCATTAGCTAATAAGGGTTTTATCAAGAATCACTAAACAATTGGCTAATAATTGCAAAGAAACAGTAATAAAGGAATGTTCTTTATTACTGAAATCAGATAAAGTTAAAGGAAAACAAAACTTGGAACATATAAAGCCAATTAAGACCTTAATTAAAACAAAATTCATCTACATGCAAATAAGAAAAGCAGTTCTCTGTATCAGAAAGACATCTTCAAGACAAAAACAGATGGACTTACAAAATATGGCAGTCTCTTGCTTAGTCACAGTAGGACAGCAGAAAACAAGCTCTCACAACTCTTTTTGGGTACATTTCCTGAAATAGAAAATTAAACAAATAAATGTGAAAGTATAAGTTAAAATGAACAGAAAAAGACATTGTAAAAATATCATGACTCTTACAAAGACCACATTTTACAATTTAAATTATAAATATGCCTATGTTTGAAGGTTATATATAATCACCACTTCTTCTGAACTGGTAGCTGATGTACCTGTTTAGAAACCAACTGACTGCTATACCTGTGTGTGTGTGTGTGTGTGTGTGTGTGTGTGTGTGTACACATGTACATACAGATTCATAAACAAACAATATTCTCTTGGACATTATTGAAGTTCCCATTATCTACTTGTTTCTCTACTTGTATCACAGGGATTAGGCAGTTTTAGGGCAAAATTTTAACCATATCAAAATTAAAGCCTGAAAAAGCATATCTTGTTCTCTTTACTTGATACAAAGGATTTCATATTCAGTCTGCATTGTTTACACTGATTTTGAAAATAGTAACCAACATTTCAGAAAAGAAAATAGTAGTTACAAGCAGTGTTAAACGTGAGAGAAATGAATCGTACAATGATCACAATATTAGATGTTTTAAATCAGAACCTAGCTTGGTGCCAGACGTGTTGGCAAATATCAAACTTGATGATGATCACCAAACTTGGGATGCTGGAAGAACAGAGAAACAATGAGAGTTCCAGGCTAGTCTGGACTACAGAGCTAGATACTGCATCATAACAAACAAATGAACAACAAACAAACATATACATAGAAAGAAAGAAAACTGGCTTTGAAAGAGTAAATGATTATTTATATTTGAGAACCAATTTTAAAAAGTAGTGGCAAGCCATTGAACAAACATGTTCAGAGAATTATTGGAGAATGGTTACATACATATAGTTATAAACATGTAGTCATTCAGTTTAAAGTAAAAGTCATGGCCTATCTAAAAAACAAAACAACAAAAGAAAAGAAACGAAAACAAAAGCACCTCAGTACTTATCAGCATGGGAAATTTTTCTTGGAGGTGCTGAAGAGCAGAGACACTGAGCACAAAACAATATAGGCATTCATATTTATTAAGATACAGTATAAAAGTCAAAGAAATACATTATAAAGTATCTTAGAAATATAATATAACAAAAATAAAAATTAAGATTCTTTTGTTATAAGCAAATGTTTCTTTCCAAAAATCATTAAAAGTAACCAATAATAAAGGTGTCCTTCCTGTCAAAATCAGGTCTGCCCGAAGCATCTGGCCTTTTCCTTATGCAAAAAGTGTGAGCCTGATGCAGCTGTCTCCTGAGAGGCTCTGCCAGAGCCTGACAAATACAGAGGCGGATGCTCGCAGCCAACTATTGGACTGAGCATGGGGTTCCCAATGGAGGAGCTAGAGAAAGGTCTGAAGAAGCTGAAGGGGTTTGCAACCTTACAGGAAGAACAATATCAACCAACCAGATCCCCCAGAACTCCCAGGGAATGAACCACTAACCAAAGAGTACACATAGAGGGACCCATGGCTCCAGCTACATATGTAGCAGAGGATGGCCTTTTTGGTCATCAATGGGATGACCAACATCAATGGGAGGAGAGGTCCATGGCCCTGTGAAGGCTCTATGCCCCAGTGTATGGGAATGCCAGGGCAGGAAGATGAGAGTTGGTGGGTGGGTGGGTGAACACCCTCATAAAAGCAGGGGGAGGGAGGATGGGATAGGCGGCTTCAGGGGTACCAGGAAAGCGGATAACATTTGAAGTGTAAATAAAGAAAATATCCAACAAAATATACTTTTAAAACAAACAAAAAAGTGGCTATTTGTCTCTTCTGTATGTTAGTGTATGGGGTACATAATGTGAAGATGTCTGAAATTGCTGTTATTCATTTTGTAGGTCAAAGAACAAGTAAATCCTATGTTCGACCTTATCAAACTAATCTCATCATACAAGGGAAACTCAGCGCACTGTGATATCCTTAGTTATGGCACTATTTTAGATCTTATTGAACAGTTCAGGAGGCAGAGCCTCTGTGTGTGCTATAGTGATGGATGCTGAGCTTCAGAAAGTAAGCAAGGCACTGTGGTCTTGGGGTTATTATACCAGAGTCACATGTTACAACAAACTGTGACAGGATAGGTTGTCAGGATATTAAATTGTTGGGCTGTGCCTTTTCCTTACATCTTCATGTGGCTGGAAGATTGAAGCAGCTTTCTGGATTCACTTTGGTAAAGATGCTGTATCCTTGCCACACCATATAGACAGTGACCCATAGCCCCATCTCCCAATACTGCCAGGCCTGTTGTTAGAGAGCATAATACAAATTTTAAAGAAATACTCAAAGACTCCAGCTGTTGCTTTATTGACTCATCTCTTTTATTTAGCTTATGTTAAACATTGTCTTCAATAATTTTTAAAAATACTTTATTGTGAGTGTGTGTGTGTGTGTGTGTGTGTGTGTGTGTGTGTATACAACTGGGTCTGAGCAACCGTTTGCATGCACAGACTAGAGGAGAAGTTCAGGTGACCTGCTCTGTCTTTACCCAGCTTATACCTTTGAGATGGTGTCTCACTGAGGTTGAAGATAGTTTGGCATGCTAGCAGTGATCCTCTCATCTGCAGGTCTCAAAGAAGTTTGTATTTATACACACACACATACATACGCGCGCGCACACACACACACACACACACACACACACACACACATTTAAAAAGAAGAGATCATGAATTTGGGAGATAGTTGTTGAATGGTTAGAATTGGAAGAGGAGTGATGTAAATACAATAGTTACATTAAAATTATAAAAAAATTTAAAAATATGTATTGAGATAGTATACAGTTTTGGGCTATGTGTAGGGAAGCAATGTTCCATATTCAAGTTTTACTGGTGACATTTTACAAAATCATTTATGGATTTTTCCTTAACTCAACAATTGCACTGTGTTCTAAAGATCCTATTCCACCAAGATGAAACACTTCCAGTCTTTTCTGATCCTCTTCTACTTTAGTCTTCTTCTACTCCAAGCCTGCCTTGGATTACCTGCTATGTGAAGCCATCAGGATGCTGCACTTAAGGTCCAGGAGCCCATGCTGGGATAGTGCCTACATTACCAGCTTGTCCTTTACCTCGCTGAAATGTCAGCACTGCCCAAGGCGTCCATAAACAAATGACTATGGTGGTTGGGCGCACTATTAATATTTAAACTGGATTGTGCTTAAAGTTGAGCTTATGCACAGACCTCAATTTGTTCAGTATCTTGGAGAAATTACACTGAAAACATGAAAGAATTATTTTAAGTAACTGACCTTCTAGAATGATGGATTGTAGGTGGGTTTTTGTTGTTATTGTTGTTTATAGAATAACTATTAAAAATGAGAGAACTTTTGTCACTTTAAATGCAATTCAAAATAAAATCCTATAAGTTGATAATCTAAATTATTTTAAGCCTTCTGATCAAACTTTATAAAGCCTGTTAGCACTGTTTCAGACAGCTAAGAATCTTAAGAATTTCTGAAGATATTTGGGCTAATATACTATTATACTAGTATGGATTTGTATTTCCATATATTAGAATTGTAAATAGGGAAAGATTGAAAGATTCAGGAATGCAATGAATTTTTAAAAAATCCACCAAAGGAATGGAACAGTATCAGCGAATTGATATTTTGAAAGCAAAGGAATCAGCATTTTAACATCTAACATTAAATTTACTTTAAATTAGTTGATTATATAATTTTATGTTAGGCATCAAGTCAATGGAAACTGACTAATGGTTAATATTCAACATAGTTCTATATAAGTGAGTACAATCAAGTGTTGAATTTTTTTGTTTTTTTTTGTTTTTGTTTTTCGAGACAGGGTTTCTCTGTATAGCCCTGGCTATCCTGGAACTCACTTTGTAGACCAGGCTGGCCTCGAACTCAGAAATTCGCCTGCCTCTGCCTCCAGAGTGCTGGGATTAAAGGCATGGGCCACCACCGCCTAGCTAGGCAATATTTCTAAAACCATTACATTTAGTGTTAGAAAATAAATCTGATAGTACTTGAAATCTGAGAAAGTACCTTTGTAATTTATGATCCACATATTGTACAAACATTAAAATAATATTTGAATAAAATCTGTTAGGTGGCAAAATTAATGTAGTACTTCAACTCTTGTTATTCTAAATTTGAGCAATAGTAATTACATCTAGAAGGAAAAGAGAATAAAATATTTAAAAAATAAACATACATAAGCTCATGTGGATTTTAGTTTTTACACTTAAGATTAACATAATAGAATATTAATGCATTTTTCAAAATAATTATGTTTGAAAATGGTTACTAGAGTATGCCTATTTGAAGATGCAAAAGCAATTTTCAGTTCAAATGGTGAATGCTGTAGGGTGGAGTGCTTTGGTCTCTCAAGAGAGAATTGATTGTGCAGAAATCAGTTCACTGTTTCAGTTAAGATTCAAACGCCAGTGGTGATTTTACCTGGTATTTCATTGCTGTCAATAAAATGTAGCTTGTACTACAACTGCATTGTTATAGTATGTGTGGATGATACTTTTAATAATAAAATGATCAGCATGTAAGAATAATAATAAGCTTGTCCTAAATAGTGTTTTGTCATTAGCAAAATGGTTTTGTTTTGTGTAGTGTAGTGTAGCGTTGTTGTTGTGGTTGTTGTTGTTGTGATTTTTTTTTTGATTTGACTTGAATTGGTTGACATGCTGATTATCAAAGTCAGGGCATCAAATTCACTTTGTAAGCAAGCACTGTACCATGCATTATATCTTCAACAAAGAGTTTTTATAAAATATCATATTAGTTTTATATTAATTATACCCTAGGAGACTTTACCCATTTTCTGAACTAGAAAATTAAGGATTATAGAAATGAAATGATTTCTTTAAATGGCATGGCCTTGTGGTTCCCATGGGAACTGATTCCTGCGGGTTGGCCTGGCATACTATTCTTCCCAGTGCAAGAATTTCCCAGCAAGATATTTAAAAGTTAATTGATGTAGTGTGGTTATAAATATGAAATGAATGGACTTGAATTTTTCTCTTCTTACTAAAATTCTAAATCATATAAACCTTTATTTCAAATAAATCTCTAGGGGAGAAGTTTTCCTTCAGTTAATAAAGTTTATTTGGCATTGATCAATCTGCAGAGTGGAGACTGGTTTTTATTTATGTTTTATTTATTTATTTTTGGTTTTATTTGTGTGTGCACACGTGTGTGTTTGTGTGTGTGTGTGTGTGAAATACTGTTTTGTTGCCCTCCTTAAAACTCCAGTGTGACTATTAATCTGAGTAAAAGTCAAGAGCGTCTTTGTAAGTATAAAGGAAGGTGTATACAGTGTCTATATCTAATAGAAATTGCTATGGAGAATGCTATCAAAATGATACTCTTCCAAACAATGAGAATTGCTTTTCTTTAAAAGAGTAAGGTAGTTTCCCTAGAAGAAATAAACTCCCTGGGGAGACAGAGAGATTCAAATGCCATTGTGGTTTGCCATGGGATATGATTTTACAAGAGCATTTGTGAGCAGATGGAAGAAAGCTAAGTAAAGTATGAGCAGGTACGAAATGAGAGCTTTTCTATTTAATATGCCATAAACAGAAGAAGGATCTGCACATGTGTCTACATGGAAAGCAACCCTTCTGTCATCACAAATTGCATTTGCTGTTTAGAAACACATGTCATAATTGTAAACCTCATTCGTTTTAAAACTTGAGAGAGTCGTTTTCATAATGGCATCATAATATTCCTCAAAGAAACAATTTCTAAGAGCTGATTGCAAAAAGCAAATTAATAGCATATTTCACTAATATGGAGGTATACTTTGCTCTTTGGTGTAATTATAGGTAAACAGAAATAGGAAACTATTATTGAATGCCTCAAAACCTGAATGGAAAGCACCATTAATAAATCAAGACAATAGCAAACCATTTAAAATTCTAGTGCTAATAGTCCTGTTTGTAAAATGGTTACCTCTGATGGCTACTCAGAATAAGCTTATGGATATACAATAAAGTAACGAACATTTTAATTATGATAACAACTGAGAGGCCCAGGGATAATTAAATAGTTTTACATACAAACAATTTTTTGCATCATTGGGAAGAAAGGCCCCTAAGTCTTGCAATCTTTATATGCCCCTGTACAGGGGAACGCCAGGGCTATGAAGCGGGAGTGGGTGGGTAGGGGAGCAGGGCGAGGGTAGGATATAGGGAACTTTTGGGATAGCATTTGAAATGTAAATAAAGCAAATATCTAATTAAAAAAATCAGTAACACTGATCCTGTCTCTAAAGACATTTGATTAAATTTAAAAAAGAAAAGAAAAAAGAAATGTAATTTTTTTTTTTACCTGAAATCTGTGTGCTGAATGCCTGTGATTCCTGCTGTGGACATTTCTATTAAGAAGGCAAATGCATTTTACAACAATGTTTTGGCTCAGTAGTCTCCACCAGAGAAATCCTGTGAGACTATTCACTTATGAGTCCTGTGTCCAAATATACACTTTAAATTGCCACTTGAAAAGTACCAACTTCAAGTGCTTACATATCCACCACAGAATAACTAATAGAAGAGGGTAAACCAAAAGTGTACTACATGGTGGACTGGTATTCATTATGGTAATGAAACAAAATGGACCTGTCTTGATTCATCCCATCCACACAGCTGATCCTGTGCAGATCTCATAAATGGCAGTTGCTCTGTAATTTGCACTGTTTGAGGTCTGCCTTGGTGATGGACGTTTAAAGTGGCCTAGATGGTCCTATAACTAAATGGAAAAATTTGTGTGGCTTCCATCTGGAGGACGAGCACATTAACAACTGTGGGCTGAGTTTATTCTCCAGCTCAGCTTTTATCAAGAATGAAGTCTGTATCTCATAAGCAGTTATCATAATTGTTGTTTTTCAAATGCTGATAAACTTGGTATGGACAATAATTATCATTTCAACTGATTCAAAGTCGTTATACAATGTATTTAAAAATACTTATTACACTGAAACATAAGAACATGTGCAAATACTAACAAATAGATATGACATTTCACCAAGAGAAATTGTACAAGTATAACATAAGTAAATTCTAATGTCTAAAGATTAATCGTGTAATGATCACATCACTAAAACTAAATTACTAGCTATTCCAAAAACCAAAAGATAACTAAAATATGAGCACTAGATTTATACCAGCAGAACATCAAGCAGCATCAAGTCATAGTCACTTTCCATCTATAGAACTACCAGTGACTTCTCATTGACCCAAGGGAACTCTTGTTCTTTGCCAAAGGGACTGACAGTAGAGGCAGTCTAAACAGGATTTGATTCACAATGCCCACTTAGTGTTGCCTTCATGTCTAATACTTTCTATGAATGAACACTATGTGAAGATTATACTTTGTATGTATATATCATTTCTTAAGCATATTGAAATTTTCTCAATGATGTTCTCTAAGCAGAGCAGTGTCCCATAAATAGTAGACACTCGAGTCAACCTTTATTTTCAACCTCCTTCCTTATTCAATGATTAGTCATGGCATGAATGATTTGGGGACCATTTATGAATGTTTTTAACTTTCTAAAATCTTTGTGTTGTATTATGATGGAATTTCATGAATTGACCCAGATGTGTAATTTTACCATTGTTTTTCTATTGCTTTCTAAATGCATTATTACAACAGGGTACTCATTGATTTTTACACCGCCAGGAGCAATTGATTGTTTGCCAGTGCTTCTACAATCTCAAGGGTTATCTTAAAACTCAGGTAATTTTCATTATGCAAAAGTGCATTCTCATTCACAATATTAATGCTTGCTGAAAGCAGCACTTGCCTACTTGAGGAATACATTTTCTCTGGTTTATATTCTCGGGTGATGAACACGTGGCTACTGTCATTATTTAATATATGACTTCTGAGCACTGGGGATCAAGGAAATTTCCTGATTTGTATTGTTCAGGCTTTTTATCACACCCCTATCTCATAAATACCACAAGCTTTGGTGCAGTCCAGGAATAAAGATAAGAAATGCAAATGCCTAATAGCATTGGCCTTTTAGGAAAAGAACAAGTTGGTTATGTACAGAAGAAAAACAATTATTTTTGCCTTCTTTTTTATAAAATTCATTTTGACTTCTGTTAGTATCTGGATTTGTTACCAACTGAAACAAAAACACAGGATTTGAAGCGTGGCTACACAGTCCCTACACTCATGACTCACTTCAGCTGTGCTGAGCTGCACGAAGCTACACAACATAGTGTCTTGGATGGAGTATGTACCCATGAAGCTCCACCTATCACAAAGTCTTAATTAGAAATTAATGGTTATTGGAAGAGGGGGTAACAACTTTCTTAGTGGTTTAGCCACAAATAAGCTGTTCTTTCCATGCTAAGGCAAGAAACTTGTATTAAACTCAGTGTATGAAATGTGTATTAAACTCAATACATATAAAGAAGTCATGAAAATAGGAAGAAGGAGTATTAAGAAGGACTCCTGTGAGAGAGGGGAAGACCGAGGAGGATAGAGAGTGAAAAATACTAGTAATCCTTGCATAAATATGTGAAACTACCAAAGAATCTAAAGAATGAAATGTGGTATTTAAACATATGTGCTGGTAGCTTGGTCTTCAGAATCATGGATCCAGAGATGGTGGAACTTGAGAGGTGGAGCTTATGCTGTGGAACTGCCCTGTCACTCTGAGCATTACCACAGTTCTCACAGGACTCCAGTTAGATTCTGATAGAATGGGTTGCTATAAAAGAGAGGTTAGCTCCCATCCTGCTGGTGTCCTATCTTTCTAAGTGACATTTTCTTCATGTTCTCTTATCACTAGGGTTCTGCACTCTAGCTCCATTCTTATAACTCTACTAGAAGCTGAAGGAATGGGGCCACCCAGTCTTGTCTTGTAGCTTCAGAATATATGAGGCAAATTATTCTCTTCCAGTTATTCCGTGTATTTCTCATAACGACAGAAAATGGACGATAGTTTGTCACAGAATTTTTCTTAGAAAAGCACAAACTTCCAAGGGTTTATTTCTCCAAGTGTCTAAGGTATTAGCAAATTGACTTTTATCTGAATAGTAAATGTCAGGATTAGGCAGAATAACAGGTATCTTTGATATTTACACCATATTTTCCTATGTCCTTTGAAAAATGCCCATGCAAAATTGGCTTTGATCATTATCTTTAAACTTTTCTTATTCAACTAAGAGGGCATTTTTCCTGGTTGTTTCTTCTTTTCCTTGTACATAAAATACTAGTTAATTTTCATCGTTGTTGATGGGATTCAGGTCACCATGGAAACACATGTCTCTGTATCTATAAGGGAGACAGCAGGGAGGCACTTACTAGGTCTTACTGAGAAGTAAAGGCCCACTCTAAAAATGGGAGCTACATTTCAGCAGGATGGGGCTTACACTGATTGTAAAGGGGAAAGACTATATAATATGTTGGAAAATATCACTTACTTACTCTCCCAAATCTTTCTAACCAAGTTGTTTTAACAGTTACATAGAGTCTGCATCAGTTTATGTGATAGGAGGCTCACAGAATCACCTGCATCCTTCATGAGAGTGAGCATTATTCACAATGAATATTTAAAGCCTTTATAACAATAGTAATTTCTTCTCTCTTTTTGAAGTTCTCCACTAAAGTTCCTATTATACATTATTAATGGTTTCTTTAATCACTAACAGAAGCAGGAGAGAAAAGCCTGTGTAAAGATTCATATGACACATGAGGAAAAAAATCGATAATTACAAGTTTTTGCTTCATCATTTTAGTCAATGATGGGGATTTAAAACAGGCAGTTTTGTAGAAAAGAAGTGTCATTGGCATTGTACCTTTGCGCCTAGTTTATTTCTTGGACATAGTGAAGGTAAAGCTACTTAGGTAACTCACAAGAATTTGATGAGTCTATAAAGAGTATGAATATAGATATTTCTGTTAGAAGACACTTTTAAAGTTTAAAACATAATTCTTTTCAACCTTAAATTACTGGCTATTTGGACTCAGCAACAATTTTTAAACTTTTATTATGTCTTTTTTCTTATTTCATAAGTCAGTCCACCACTCTGAAGCATATAGCTACCAGCATCATAAAGATTCAATAGGGGTGCTTAAGAAAGGAGAGAAAGGGGCACTGTTGAATGTAGGGTGGTGCCACAGTAATGGCAGAACCCAGGTCAAGCCAGGAATTCTCTATTACCAAGAAGAAAACTCTAAGCAAAAATACAATTAATATATCAAACTGGCTTCAATTTCAAAGGCCATAACCTGTTATTTTTGTGTTGCATGCACTATCTTGTACATGCTCACTCCACCTTAAATTTCCCCAGCATCAGTTACTCCAGCCTGCTAAAGCGACCTACTTCCCTCAGGAAAGCAAGGGGCATGAAGAAACAGGATGGTGTGGGGGCATGGTTTTCATTTTTGGTTTGGGTTTTTTGGGGTGGGGGATGGAGTTTAAATACATCAAAAATAAATATACCAATCTAGAAGCTGGTGCATGTCCAATGGAAATATGGCATAGGATTTTTTTAATTACAGATAGTTGAGAAACATAAATAATCCCCACATTAAAACCTTAGCAAGTCCAAAAGAATGGACTGTATGAAATAAACAATTTATTCAGCTAAAGAAAACAGAATGCTTCAAATTCAAATCAGGTGACAGGTTACATGTCAAGGACTTGGTTGGTTTTAGGTCACCCACTTTGACTCAAATGTCATAGCTCCCATCCTCCACTTAAGCACTTTTAGTGAATGTGTAACTGGCATTGGTTTTATATTATTTGTGCTATAGTTTTCTACTTTCATTGTTTGGTGGTATAAGGCACCAAACTCACAGCCTTGTAAATATTAGATAAATGCTCTGCCACTGAGCATCAATGACCCCTCTTATACATTTTGCAATTTAAAATTATCAGTATTTCCTTAAAAACTTTTTTTCACCCTAATAGAAACATTGCACTGAAACACTGCTTATATCAAAAGGAGAACTATTTTGGGTAAATGTGTTGTGCTTTAATGTATTTTATGCTATTATGAGAATAGAACATGATAGACAGAGCTTGATAACTGTCAGTGGTGAGTTTCTTCTCAGCATTTTACCTATGCTATGTGTATGAAGTGGTAGTCACCATGTTGTATAATACAATCTTTGTTCAGAATTCTATATTAACAAATCCAAGAAAATAGTATTAAACTTAACAAAAATAATCAAACTGTTTTCTAGTTCTAAAAAGCTTGATAAAAATGTAATGCGTTGTCTTTCATGCAACAACAGCAAAATCAATATTTTTAAGGAAAATTCAGCTCTCAGCATGATGCCATAGTTTGGATCAAATTCACTGGGTCAATGTCTAATAATAACTCCTCTTGGAGATTTTTTAAGACTACATCAAAAACCGTGCTTCTAGAAAAATATTGTTGCATACAGCAAGAAAGTGATTCTAATCTTGAGAGTTATGTTTAGCATATTTTTAACATTGTAAGGGTAAATTCTAACATGTTCAATCATTTATACTATTTTAGGGGGGATATTTATCTTTTTCACTAAATCTAAAATCTTTCACTCTCTTTCATAAACACATGCACACGCGTGCCCAAACACACACACACACTAATAAGGAAAAACTTGTTAAAATTTATGATTGAGTTTTTAGTGTTTTTAAGGAAGTTACTGTGACAGGAGTATGAAGCATGAGATGAATCAATGCCTAGTTCTGAAGGCTACGTCAGAAGCGTGCTCTGTGACTCTGTAGTTCTGAAGGCTACGTCAGAAGCGTGCTCTGTGACTCTGTAGTTCTGAAGGCNAGAAGCGTGCTCTGTGACTCTGTAGTTCTGAAGGCTACGTCAGAAGCGTGCTCTGTGACTCTGTAGTTCTGAAGGCTACGTCAGAAGCGTGCTCTCTGACTCTGTAGTTCTGAAGGCTACGTCAGAAGCGTGCTCTGTGATTATGTAGTTCTGAAGTCTACATGTCAGAAGCATGCTCTGTGACTATGTAGTTTTGCTGTTTCCTACTCTAGTAGCACAGAGTCAAGAATAAGTGTTTATCCAAGTTACCAAAGCCAACAAAATGGGCACTGGGCAGAAGATAGGACTAGGTGTATTTAAAGTTCATTACATGACTAATCAAACTGAATAAGAAAAATAATTCATAGATTTTTTTATCAAGGTTTTTATATTTATTTTGAACCCTGCCATGATCAAGGGTCTTCTTTTTCTCTGAAATTGTTACTTTCTTTTCCTTTAATTCTGGAAAATAGAAATGCCTATGTGTAAACAGAGCCAACAATTACATTGTAGGCTACTGAATCCCAAAAGTATGCATATCACAGAATAGTAAATCGTCCCTAACACTGGCTAGGCTTGATCTAGTTTCAGCATGTTAGCTCTTCCACCTTCATTTGACCTAGAGGCATATTGATCTTTCTGATTGTCAAAACAATGTTAATAATAGCTGACCTTCCCTGAGCATGAAAGAGATGTCAGACAAAGTTTGAAAAGCTTTACAGACATTAGTTTCAACTACTCTTTACCAGACACCATTAGGAAGGTCACCATTAGTACCCTCACTTGATCAAGGAGGAAACGGGTACAGAGAGTCAGTTGCTCGTCTACTAACCATAACCTTGAGTGCACAAAACTCAATATCTCTACATCGTCCATCAGTCATATTAAAGACAAGATCCCTAGATTAAATTGGATATTATTATTATTATTATTATTATTATTATTATTATTATATATCATCCTCATAGCCTAAAGCAGATTCCATATTGCAAACCCCTTATGTATAAAAAACAAAACAACTACAGCATTGGAAAATTGTTATCAGAAACTATTGATTATTTCCCACAAAGCAGAATATATTTTTGTGGAGCAGGCAACATATTTAATATTTAACATATTTTATCTTTTGTCTTCACAGATAATATAGTGTTGATATTGTAGTGTTTAAACAAGGAGCTGGAAAGAATGCCATTCAGGATGTGCAGAAAAGAGGATCATTTTTTATAATAAGATAGGAAACATGTATCCTTAGAACAGGTGGACTAACAATGAAATGATAATTAATAAACAATTTATTTATTATTTTTGTTGGGTAGTTGGTTGCTGGGTCAGTAAGGAGCAAAAAGTATAGAGGTGTGATCATCTAAAATGATAACAAGCAAGGAATGTACTTGCAATTAGCTGCACGCAGTGAGTTTCCAGTTCTGCAAAATTAATAGAGAAATCAATTTCTCATCTATATACATAGAGGCATTCTCAGTTTTTCAGAGAAAGAATTACCTGAATGCTTGGGAGAAATGATCTTTCTATTTTTCTGTATTAATTTGACATTCACTTATTATTTGGTTCATATGCCAGTCTATTCTTTTAGGACAACCTGAATTAAAGACTCACAGACTTCAGAGAGATTTACTCAAAAATAGCATTTAAAAGAATTAACCTGGGTTTGGGTAAGATCTGTCTGTTGTATAGATCAGATATTCTTTTTCTAGCATTAAGTATGGCCAAACTGAGCTTTGAAAAATGAGCAGATGCTACTGTCCTACATGAGACATTGTTCTAGAACTTGTTCTTGTAGGAGAGATTTCAAGTGCCTGTGAGTTAAAAATTAAAGGTGTGTTGGTCTACTTCTATGTCCAGAAGTAGAGTGAGAAGTAAATACCAACCCTGGGAACTGGGTTACTCTGAAAAAAATGAGGGAATTTGACCAAGGTGGTTTTGGAAGGCTAGAGGAAATAGTGGTGGGGAGTGTGTAGATAGGGCTGCACACTGAGCAATAAACATAGAAGCACAATTCAAAGAGACTCTGTCGGTAGAAGCCCTGTATTTCCTGGAGGTCCTACTATAGCTTAACAATTTCACCTCAGTATAGTTTTTCTTATAGACTTTATCATTAAAACTTAAGAAAAGGCTAAGTAAAAGTATTGAGTTGTATCTTCCTAGTATCTGGGAAATTATGGGCATATAGCTGCCCATAGATGAACTGACTTGCAGAGTTGCAAAAAGAATTAGGACTGACAAAGAGAAACTGGAAGTTCTTCCTTCTGCTCAGTTTGCAATAGTGGCCTGATGAAGGTTGAAACTCAAGAGCACTAATGCCAGACCCACATTCAGAGCTTATTCCTGAGCACATGAATAATAGCTGTTTCTTTGAGATGCTCTCTAGAGACCATGAGAGATAAGAAGATATTCAAAGGCTATCATTGCTGAGTCATTTTTAATGCAGACATTCTTTTATTATTATTATTATTATTATTATTATTATT
>NC_034608.1:80595397-80616807 GCF_900095145.1 Mus pahari | reverse complement strand
GGAGGAGGAGGAGGAGGAGGAGGAGGAGGAAGAAGAGGAAGAAGAGGAAGAAGAGGAAGAAGAGGAAGAAGACAGGGACAAGGAAAGGGAGGAGAAAATAAACATGTACCATGTTACATGCTTTCTGTTAGCCAGAGTTAGGAAAACAAAACTCACCTTTGATATTTATAAAAGAAAAATATAGATCCTAGAACAGCAATTCTCACACTGTGTGTGTATATAACCTTTTCAAAAGTGTTTCATATCAAATATCCTGCATATCCAATATTTACATTATGATTTATAACATTAGAAAAATACACTAATGAAGTAGCAACAAAGATAACTTTATGGTTGGGGGAGGTCATCACATCTTGAGGAACTATCTAAAAAGGTCATAGCATTAGGAATGTTGAAAGCCACTGTCTTAGAAGATAGACAATTCATTCTTATACTTGCCTGTGCATGTTCACTCTGTAAAAACATAAAAATGATTTGAATAGAATTAATTTCCTTTTCAATTGTGTGTGTGTGTGTGTGTGTGTGTGTGTGTCCACGGAGGTCAGAAGATAGTACCAGAGATGGAGTTGGAGGTACTTGTAAGCTGCCCAAGAAAGTGCCTTTGCAAGAGCAGCTCATGCTCTTAATTGCTGAGACATCTCTTTAGCATTGAGAATGTTGTGTGCTTGGATATTCAGATATTATGCAGATATGAAAATAAATTCCTATGTCCTGAGGTTGCCTGTTTACATTCTTTCTTCTGGCCCTCAGGGATATTTTAATGACTCTTGTGAAGGGTGTTGTTTCACTAATTTCTTTCTCATCCTGTTCAAACTTTGTGTGGAGAAGGGACACTAATTTGTTTGAATTAATTTTATATCCAGCTACTGCACTGAAGCTGTTTTTCAGGTTTAGGAGTTCTCTGGTGGAATTTACCAGCAATACCTCTCCTGGACATATACCCAGAAGATGTTCCAACTGGTAATAAGGGCACAGGCTCTACTATGTTCATAGCAGCCTTATTTATAATAGCCAGAAGCTAGAAAGAACCCAGATGCCCCTCAATAGAGGAATGGATACAGAAAACGTGGTACATTTACTCAATGGAGTACTACTCAGCTATTAAAAACAATGAATTTATGAAATTCTTGTGCAAATGGATGCATCTGGAGGATATCATTCTGAGTGAGGTAACCCAATCACAAAAGAAGTCACTAGATATGCACTCACTGATAAGCAGATATTAGCCCAGAAACTTAGAGTACCCAAGATACAATTTGCAAAACACAAGAAAATCAAGAAGAAGGAAGACCAACATGTGGATACTTCATTCCTCCTTAGAATAGGGAATGAAATACCCATGGAAGTAGTTACAGAGACAAAGTTTGGAGCTAAGATGAAGGGATGGACCATCCAGAGAGTGCCTCACCCGGGGATCTATCCCATAATCATCCACCAAACCCAGACACTATTACATATGCCAGGAAGATTTTGCTGAAAGGACCCTGATATAGCTGTCTCTTGTGAGGTTATGCCAGTGATTGGCAAATACAGAAGTGGATGCTCACAGTCATCTTGGATGGAACACAGGGCCCCCAATTGAGGAGCTAGAGAAAGACACCCAAGGAGCTGAAGGGGTCTGCAACCCTATAGGTGGAACAACAATATGAACTAACCAGTACGCCCAGAGCTTGTGTCTCTAGCTGCATATGTAGAAGAAGACGGCCTAGTCAGCCATCATTGGGAAGAGAGGCCCCTTGGTCTTGACAACTTTATATGCCCCAGTACAGGGGAATGCCAGGACCAAGAAGTGGGAGAGGGTGGGTAGNGGAGCAGGGCAGGGGAAGGGTATAGGGGATTTTTGGGATAGCATTTGAAAGGTAAATAAAGAAAATATCTAATTAAAAAAAAGTCACCTTCAGGAATAATGCTCACTCTCCCACACAATTACAGAAATAATGAAAATTAAGTTGAAAAAATATATGTTGCTCATGTGCTAGATTTTGACCTACTACAATATACATCCATTTCAAAGCAACATGCTTTCATATGTATACATGAAAGGCCTCCAGGTTTCATTAAATATACCAAAAGAACAACTCACAGAATACTCAAAATTAATAAATTATTTGTTGACTTTGTTTTTCTTTATTTTTTTATTTTTATGCAACAACAATATGAACTAACCGGTACCCCCTGAGCTCATGTCTCTAGCTGCATATGTAGCAGAAGATGGCCTAATTGGCCATCATTGGGAAGAGAGGCCCCTTGGTTTTGTAAACTTTATATGACCCAGCACAAGGGAAGGCCAGGGCCAAGTAGTGGGAGTGGGTGGTTAGGGGAGCAGGGGCGGGGGTGGGGTATAGGGAACATTCAGGATAGCATTTGAAATGTAAATAAAGAAAATATCTCTAATTTCCTGTGGGCACTGGCTTGGATATGGTATCCTGGCCTGTGAACTCCATTCCCTCACTAAGATCTTTGTATTTAAAAACTGAATTCCTATTAAATTTAACAGACAACATTTCATAAAGATATGAAAACAGAGTAAAGGGCTTATGGATAATGTAGAGCATGCTAATAGTATAACAAGCAGGGGATGGATGGTCCTGTGAGCACTCATTTCTTTATTTGAGTTTTTCAGAGAAATGGCTTCTTGCACAGTTTTTCTTCATTTTAAAGCAAGAGATTTTCATCATGATTTGTCCTTGTTTTTCAAAGCTTGTTTCTTAGCAACAGCTCCAAGGACTCCTTCAGTAAAAACAGCCATTTTTAGACTTGGATTGGTAGTAAAAAATCATATTTTTTTGTTAGAAATACCGGGAAGTCATATAGTTTTGGATATATTTAAAAACAGATAAATCAAATGTCCAGGTGCAATGGGTATTAGAAGCCTGATAAAAAGAAGTTCAAACTGTTTGTCTGAGGTATAGCTTATTTTATGAGTTTCTAGATATTTAATAATTTTATGTCAAATATTCAGGCCTTTGACATTCAGACATCATTAATCATGACTTTTATTGCAGTTATAAGTGTCACACTTGGTCCTGGCCCACAAGAAAAGTAATTTGGTTTCCTGATTTATTCATGGAAATCACTTTGTTATTCAATGGGATAAATTATTTGTGCCCTGAGTTTTTCTGTTTAGACACTATATTATTGCCTCATAAAACAATGTGATGAAACAGTTGCTGCCTCAGAAAAACAGTAAAAAAAAAAAAAAAAAAAAAAAAAAAAAAAAGGCAACTAGTTGGTTTTATTTGCACACAATTAGAAAGTGAAATCCCATTATAAGTTAATTACAGAGATTAATTCTTATTTAGAATATGCCACAGAGGTGAAACAAATAAATTCTGTTATTAAATTTCACCTGGACAGATGCTAATGAATTTAAGGGGTTCTTTATTAACTTCATCCCCCACCCCCAAACTTTGGAGTGTCTCAAGTATCTCCGTGCTTTTCCAGTCTAATGCCTTGGTCTCTGGTCTGTCTAAGGTTTGGGGCTTTCCGCTAAGTAAAGGCGTGCGCTAAAAGATACTGTATGAGAAGTTCTGTTTGAGAGTGGTGGGTCTGCAAATATGTTGTGTAATATAAGGAATGTCCGTGCTTTCTTCCTATGAAGACCAGCCATTTCTCTCATGGGGACTAAAGAGTAAGCTGGAAAACTGTAACTTGAAGCTGTGGCTTCTCTGGCCTGGAAATTACACTTGATTCTCATGATCCTTGCAACCGCTCAGTTGTAGCCTGAGCTGGAAAGGAGTGGCTTGGAGTGGTTTGGCCAGAAGTAAGTGAAGGGGAAAGGTCTTTTGAATTCTGGTAGGAAAGAATCGAAAAAAAGACTTGCTCTTCCTAGAAATGTTTTCATGTTCACACAAGCCCTCATTCTCATAAATAAAATATGTCACATGGTAAGCAAACAAATGTCTCCTCAAGTAGTTTTATTTTTTTATATTTTTTTTTAGTTTTATTTTCCAATATTCCATAGTCTATAGATATGTTATATTGCACAGCAAGTTAAAGTAGCAGATAGAATTATGGATATTCATCATCTTGCCCTATCCTGGATCATCTGAGTCCAGTGTCATGGGAGTTTTGAAGTTTAACTGGGGGACAAATGTCAGTGTCAGAAATTTATGATGTGAGAAAGACTTGATTGTTCTTGGTTGCCTTTGAAGATGGAGATCGGTCATGAACTAAGGAATTCATACAGGCTGAAGAAGCCAGAAAAGGCTCAAAAATATCATGTACTCTAGAGAAAAGAACATCATGCTGGCTTTGATTTCGGTTCAGTGAGACCTGCTCTGAACATCTGACCTTTAGACTCTAAGAAATAAATGTGAGTTGTTATAGCCTTACTGCTACACCTGTTCCAGTGGACAGTAGAATATAAGGGCATGATGAATATGGTAGTTTTGCCCATTTCACAGTGAGAAAGCTTATAGAAACTCCTCCTTTTGGATTTTGAAATACTGATTGTAAGATACTTTACCGTGAAGCTCAAAATGGCAATATGAAAATGTTATTTCTATTGTCAGTCACTTACTTAGTAGCTTCATAAGTTAACTGTTTTCTAATTGGACTGAACCTTTTCTTACCTTTGTAGACTGAAAACAAGTTACTTTTCTATATTGTGAAGTACTATTTTCTACAACAGGAATTGGTCTCATCCTGAAAATACCGTGATCAGAAATTCAGAGTACAAGTGCGAGTGCAATGACCCCTGTTTCTCAGCACTTCAGTGCTCACTAAAGATCACTATGAACATTGGACTTCACTGTTTTACCCAAGTACACACAAGAACTACAAAATTTTTTTTTGGTTCTAGCCTAAAACACTCTTAGCTGTTATGATTTTGTTTTATGCTTTTCTTTAAAGAGAAAAACTAATCTAGAAATATTCTTTCTAGTTCCTTCCACAATTTCTTGCTAGCTCCCTTTATCACCCAGCTATTTACCAGTAGAGTTATTTGCTTGCTATTTTTTTTTAAGATTGTACTTTTCTGACCTTTTAAATTGATCTACTTTTAGTGGCACTGCCCCTCACAGACACAACGCTTTGGTTGGGCAAATAATTTACAGCACTTACAATTCTAGCCACATCTATTCATCCATTTATTCGGTCACTGATTTCTTCTTTATATTTAGTGACTATTCTTGTCAAGTATTGCTCTGAGTACCTGTGTTGCAACAGTGAATGAAATCATGAAAATCTTTTAACTAATGGAAGCTTCTAGAAAATAACAGGGAGAAGCCCTAAGATAACCCACACTATGTGAGAGATGGCCTTGTTCCTTGTCTGGAATGCAGTGGTTTGGGCAAGGGAAAGATGCCGTTGACTTCTACCCCTTGTTCTTTACCACTTACCACCACCAGCAGGTGCAGAGCTGACCCCAGGGTCATGAGAGCAGAAGAACTGTTCCTGCCAGATTACCAGGTACAAGACTTGGGAGAGCGAATCCTGCACCTCACCTGGGCAGCACAGTAGAGCTGGTCCTGCTAGAGTGGGCACAGCAGGTCCAGACCAGAGGGCATGGGAGTGGGAGAGCTGGCTCTGGCCTTTGCCAGCTGTGGCATTGGGTGAACTAGCCAGGGTAGTGCTGGAGTATTTGTTCTGGTGGTGGTGGAGAACTAACTGGTGGCTAATCAGCTCAGCTAACACTCAGGACAAAATCCAGGCTTTTGAGTTGAGCCACCCTAGAATCTGCACATCTATCCAACTGCTGAAGTTCATGAAAGGGTTATTCTTCTAGATCAAGAGCTGTAGGATCTCTAAGACTCAGGGTAACAACAGGATATCCAATAGCAGTCCTGGTAAGGATCCAATATTGACAGTGTAACAGAGCCAGAGGCTTCAGAAACCAAATCAGTGACTTATTGCAATTAACATTTGAAAGTAAAGAAGCATGAACAAAGAGTGTACTGTGATACATGTGACACATGACAGCTTCCACAAGTTTTCTTTTCTTTTTTCTTTTTTTTTGTGGGGAGGACATTTCAAAGGTGGGAGAATTTACAAAGGATGGGAGGATGAGTGAGATTGGGATACCTGATGTGAAATTCATAAGAATCATTTAAAAAGTTAAATAAAAGAAGAAAGGAAACTCAAGCATATTCTTCTATATCTTATGTACATAAAGAATTGAAATTTCATGTGGCATTCTGATATTAGTGAAACTAGACAATAGAAATGAGAGTTGTTTAAAAGCGGTTACTTTAGTCAGAATGATGTGAAAATTATCTATAAATAACTACAAGTAATTTGTTTTTCACTTATATTCCTTACTGTTCATGGGACTAAGGACCTTATGGAATCTTAGGGGTTCATAAGGTTTGTCAGGACATACAACCTGCATTTATAGGTGGAATACACTGACTTAATCAAATCATTAACATATTTATACTAATATGCACTAGACTGTAACTCTCAAGACAGCAGTTTAAACCATCTTAGATTTACAAATCCATGTACTTATAATATTCCCATTTTCTTCTTACCTGTTTAAAAACTACAACTACTTTTGAAACCAATATAAACCATTCTAAAGCATTTTAAAGAGAAGTAGTGATACCCACCTCAGGTTCCCCTTACAAGTAGAAAAATATTACATTACCCTCGAGGAAAAAAAATCAAAATATAGGCATGAGATGTTAACTTATTTTTGAAAAATAGCCAAACACACTGACATTTATTCAATATTAAATTTATACAAGGATATATATATATATATATATATATATATATATATATATATATATGCACATGTAGGCACAACCATATGGGAAATATAATTCTGCCATCTTTGATGTTTTCTTACAGATCAGCATGCATGGACCACGCAACCATTTTATTTAAGAGGTGACTTTATAGGCAGAGCACCTTGACATAAGGAAAATTCATCAGAGAAATAACAAAAAAAGTCACTATAGATTAAATAGCTATTACTTCTTGGGAATTTGAAATAGAATTTTGTTTAAAGCAAATCTTGACTTATGCTTTTGGAATAAATAAACTACTATAAACTCAAAACAGCATGTATGACATTTCTGTGTGTGTATATAAAACAAACTTTATGATACAATGACACTTCACAACTTTTCTTTGACAGTCCATGCTTATTTTTAATAAGAATACACTTTCAAAAATATCCTAGCAAGCTGTGATATGCCAGAGAAGTGTGATTGGCACACTTGCTTGTTCTCGCTTGTTTTCCTTCACACAGTGGTAACCTAAACATGAAAGGGGCACACTTCGTGTATTATGCTATTCAGTGCTTTACAACTGAATAGAATTCATAGGCTACTTTATATATAATTTTTCATATTTTATGGAATAAATATTAGCCATGTATATTTTCCAAATAACTACTTGAAAATGAAAAATGCCTTTCTATTTCCCATTAAGCCATTCTGAAGAAAAATGAAAATGTTTTAGGCATGCTACAAAATTTGATAACATGCCTTGAAAATAAATCACAGAAGTAGAATTGCATCATTTAGAAATATAATACAGTCTAAAACTTATTTATTCTCTGATCTTTATTTTATAAATTATTTTATAATGTAAGGAAGCTGGGGATGTAGATCTTTCATAGCCTTAATTTTATTCAAGATGCCATTGACCAAAAGTGATACATAGTGTTTTACTTCAAGTGCCTCAACTCCAAGCCTAGCTCTTTCCCTAAGTGGTCACACCCTTCTATTAGCCTCTAGAAACCTTACATTGACTACAAGCTTCTAGAAGTTTTATATTAGTTATTATATATAACCAACATAATTTTCTTCTGAAACCAAAAGAAATGAGCTTTCCAATTCTTTTTAATGACCATAACTCAACCTTTCAGGAACACCAATGATTTTTCCAAGATTCCATTAAACTTACTAAAGTCCCAATAATGCTGTGTAACATTTTGATTTCAAACAAATATTTTCTTGTAGCAAAAAACTGTTCTCTGGATGATGTTTTCAGCATACTACAGAATAGGAATGTCTATTGAAAGTTTCTTTGTAAAAGAACAAACATTATTTGCTATGTTATTACATATGAATTCTTTGAGAATTCTATGATGCATACAATGTATTTTGATTATTCTCACCCCTACTTCTATCCCTTGTCCTCCTCAACTTCATACTCTATTTTCTGATACAGTGAGTCCATGTCTTTAGATGTATGATCCAAAGAAAGTCAACCAGATCCTACTGGATAGCCCCACACCTAAATTGTACTTGATGGAATATAAAAAAACTCATGCAGTTTATATCATATAAAAGAAATAGCATCTTTCAGCTGTAATTCAAAGTTACAGTCATTATAAATCATACCTTTTGGGAAGTGTTTAGAGCCATAATGAAGAACTATCAACAGACCTAAATGGCTTTTTCAATTAACTGTTGATCATTTAGAAAACAGGTTTTATCAAAGGAGACTTGTGTTCTAGTAGTTCCAGAATTGCCATAAAAAAAGTTCAAATGCAGAATCTGGATCTACTGCTATCCTACCGAATTTATTTCAGTAAATGAATAATCCAAATATAAAACTTTAAGTTCTTGAAGACAGTAACAGCTCCATATTGTCTTCAATGTCTATTTTTTCAAATATGGTTTACTGTTACAAAATGATTGTACTGTTCAATGAATAATCAAGCACTCTGGCCCAATAAGGAAATGATAGGAGGGTAGTGACAGTAAAGAAACAGTAAAAATGGCCATCTTACCAAGAGCAATCCCATCAAAATTCCAGTTCAATTCTTCACAGAGATAGAAAGAGCAATTCTCAAATTCACCTGGAATAACAGAAAGCCCAGGATAGCAAAAACCATTCTCAACAATGAAAGAACTTCTGGAGTAATTACAATCCCTGATGTCAAGCTGTACTACAGAGCAATAGTGATACAAAACAAAACAAAACAAAACAAAACAAACCACATGGAATTGGTACAGAGACAGGCTGGTTATCAATGGAATAGAAATGAAGAATCAGAAATAAATCCACATGTCTATGGTCTCTTGATCTTTGTCAAAGAAGCAAAAAACCCCAGTGGAATAAAAGACATCATTTTCAACAAATAGTGCTGGTTTAACTGGCAGTCGGCACATAGAAGAATGCAAATCAATCTATTCTTTCTTTGTACAAATCTTGAGTCCAAGTGGATGAAGTACCTCCACATATAACCAGAAATGTTAAATCTAATAGAAGAGAAAGTGGGAAAGAGCCTCGAACACATTGGCACAGGAGAAAATTTCCTGAACAGAACACTAAGAGTTCATGCTCTAGGATCAACAATTGACAAATGGGACCTCATAAAATTGAAAAGCCAAAGGACACTGTCAACAGGACAAAACAGCAACCCACAGATTGTGAAAAAAATCTTTACAAACTCTACATCCCATGGAGAGCTAGTATCCAAAATATACAAAGAACTCAAGAAGATAGACTTCAGAGAATCAAATAAATCTATTTAAAAATGGATTACAGAGCTAAACAAAGAGTTCTCTACTGAGGAATCTGGAATTGCCAAGAATCACCTAAAGAAATGTTCCAACATCCTTAGTCATCAGGAAAATGCAAATCAAAACTACCCTGAGATTCCACCTCACACAATCAGAATTTTAAAAAGTATATTTTCCAGTTATAATCTGACTTTGGATTTCTGCTGTGAATAATGAAGTTCTAAAATATTTTACTTTAAATATATGTAAAATAGCCATTATTAGAAGAGTAGCTAACAAAAATCTTATTGTATAATTTCATGCACTATTGTTAAATTAAAAGAAGCAGCATGACCCCAAATGAACACATAATTTCAACCACTGATAGCTGGTCCTCTCTTTTCTTATTGCAGGCCTCCAACTGACAGCTATATTTTCATCACAATTCAGTTTAAGGCTCAGCTGCTCCATGAAACTTTTAGAGACTAACCCAAGCAAAAAAAAAAAAAAAAAAAAAAAAAAAAAAAAAAAAAAATAAAGACCACAAAGATTTAAAAAAATAATAGAAGACAGACCGCAAAATTGAAAGACANTAAGGCTCAGCTGCTCCATGAAACTTTTAGAGACTACCCCAAGCAAAAAAAAAAAAAAAAAAAAAAAAAAAAAAAAAAAAAAGTAAAGACCACAAGCATTTAATAAAATAATAGAAGACAGACCGCAAAATTGAAAGACATGAACTCTCAGACTCAATATAAGTAAGATTGATTTTTATGTTCTTTGCAGAAGAGATACCTGCTTTGTTTTGTTTTGTTTTTAATGGTTAAGAGTAAAATATGGTCTGTGTTCTAGCCCCAGTTCTCACAAGAACAAGTACTTATCAAACTGAGTTTAGTTGCTGATGTTGGCTAAAATGAGGGAAGATATATTCCTAAATGTTTCCATGTGTTGCAAAGTTACCCACAATCCTCAATCTAAACCTAAGTGAAAGCAGAAACCAAGAATGATTCATGGATGAAAACGTGATTCTTTAGAATAGTAGTTGGCCCTTGAAAAGTTGAGTTTATAATGCCATAACCTTGTGTATAACCAAGAGTAAAAACGTAAAGCCTGAAATACTTCGATTATATAAGAGGAGAACTTTATTTTCTTTATGAAGACCACTTAGTAGCTCTAAACATAGCTTTAAGTTGAATTTCTATCTCAGCTTGAGCTAAGAAGGAGTGATTCTCAGGAGTCATCCTATACATGATGTGAATTGTAATGAATTTTCATTGTAATGATCCTGACAGAGTACATGGAGAGAGACTCAGAATAGTAAAAAGTAATCTTTGAAAGGACCTATATTCGTGGCAGTACTCAGAAAGCTTCTATATATGAAACTACCACTTATGACTTTATATTTTTTCAAACTGCAGGACAGTGGGAGAAATGTATACAAAATGAAATCAATAAAGCAAAATCCAGCCTCATTGACCTTTAAGGACTCCACATATAGGAGTTAATGGTAGCATGTAAAAGAAATATGTTCAGGTGGCTTGAGAGCAAAGCATGAATGAAAGCCACAGAGCGTAATTAATTATACAAGCTCATTACCTGGAATTTCCAGAACTTAACATGCAGAACTCAACATTAGAACAACCACAGAGAGAAATCTTGAACTGGAAGGAATTATAAAGAGTCTGTGACAAACCAGGATGGAGATGGTGAATTTAAAAAGCAAGACAAGTGTCATTTGCTCCATGCTACTGATAGAAGTTGGCTGATTGGGAATTGGGACATGCAGTTAAATATCTGAGAATATCCAAAGAAAACCCAGAAGAGCACAAAAGTACCAGAAAATAACATTTAGAAAACTATGAGGAAAACGAAGAACATTCAAGGCTATTCTGTAATTGAAATTCACCTACATATGCAAAAACTACCTTCAATAAAAACAATCCATTTGGGGCTGCAGAGATGGTACTGGATTTAGCACAGACTGCTCTCACAGAGAACCAAGTTTAGTTCCTAGTAATATCCACATCGGGCAATTAACAACAACTATAACTTCAGCTCTAGGGAGTCAATGTCTCAAGGTAACTCTTCCTCTCCTCACCCTCCTCTCCTCACTACTCCTCTCCTCCTTTCTTCTCTCCTCCCCCAACCCCCCTCCTCCTCTCCTAGGCACTTCTCTACTCTCTTCTTTTCTCTTCCCCCCTTGTCTTCTTCATCCTCTCTCTCTCTCTCTCTCTCTCTCTCTCTCTCTCTCCTATCTCTCTCTGAAAGTAGCTTTCTCTAATTTCAATCACCAGAATTGTAAGAAAATACATTTTTCTGACATTTAACCAGAACAGTGTATGGCATTTGTTATCACGTATACAGATAACTAAGGTATATACAACTTTATTTTCTCTCCAATAAGCAGATATCTTGTGGAAATGCATTAGATATTAATGGATATTTTCCAGAAGAAAATAGTTGGTCATGAAAGGGGTAAAAGATAGGCATGGCTTCTATGTTGCCTGACATTAAACTCTAGTTCTTCATTAATCCTGGGAGATGAGTGTTTCTGTTCAAATGGTCCTTGCTCTGGAGACCTCTTTCATTGCCTCTTCCTCTCCAAACCATCATTGTGGACAATAAACTAAACAGTAGAGATGTGGGATGCTGTTATTTTTTTTTCCTTCCAAGTTACTTGAATCCTATATCAAAGTATAAAGAGTGAATATGCTCAACAAATAGTGTACAACTAGCTTTCTGAGAACTTATGAAATTAATTCATGCAAGAAACAGAGATAGATAGACTCTGCTTTCAATAAGACATACTCTCACTGGAGTTTAGAGTAAGAGATTCAAAGAATTATATGCCTATCAAAATTCAACCTGGGGATAAAATTCTGCCAGCTAATAGGATTCTTGACTTTGAAGTGCTCCTTTTGTCTCTTCATGGCTTCTCCTCTGGCACCCTTATTTCATGCACAGATGATAAATATATGAGCACGATGGATGAGCCTGTTCCGTCTAATAAAATCCTACCACGTCCAAATAATGTATAAAGCTAGTTAAATACTTTATTTCTTGATTCATATAATAAAGTTATCAAAGTATTACATAAAAATGCTCCTTTTATTTTAAAAAAGAAGACAGTCTATAGATTAACAAGAAAGGTAACTAGTCACTGAACTTGACTTCATTTTAAAATATGTTATATAGCTAGTAAGATGGTTTTGTGGGTGAAAGTTCTTGCTGCACACATCTGAGTTCAATCCCTAGGTCCAAAGTAGAAAATATGGATGAGGCCATGACTCTGTAATTCCAAAAATCTTATAGGAACATGGGAGACAGGAATGGGAATGAATTGTTCTGCAGTTGTGTGATCTTTGACTATGGGTTCCATAGCAGAAGCAAGAGAAACCCTGGCTCTGCAGGTGGAAGGGAAGAACTGAATCCTGTAAATTGTCCTTTGGTGTCTACACATGTGCCATGATCCATCTGTACATGTGCTAACACTGATTTAAAAGATATTCTATTGGCATAATGCTAACTTAAAATTTCCACAGAGAGAAGTCTGTGTTATGCTTGTTAAGCTACCACAACATTAAATGGTTAAGAATCAATGAGCCTTTGACATTTTTAAAAGGAAATTCAGGCTAGACAGACTGTTGGGCACACATGGTGTGTTGCTGTTCAACTTGGTTCAAGACCCAAGCTTCTGCAGTTCGTTTTGCTCAAGAGAATGATTCACCCACTTAATAACCCATACATCATCTTTAGCTAGAGAACAGAGTCAGGCGACTTGAAACCACTTGATGAATTAAACATCTCTCATCTCCACAAAACATGTATTTACTCTTCATTTAATGATAGCAGCTCAGATGTCGTTTTCTGGCTAGTTTTTCTTACTCCCACAGCTTCCTATATTTCCAAGCTGCTTAATTGGACTCAGGTGTATTTTGAAAGCCAAAAATTCTCAGCTGTCTTCCCAAAAGGGCAGATGTCCAGGAAAGACAGGGAAAAAGAATGGTGGGGAAGATCTATGAGTCTGCTCTATGAGTAGGAACCAGGTATAATCAGGAAACCTAAACATTTTTATTTTGATGAAAAAGTGAACATATTTTGGAGAAGGTACAATATGACACTCTAAAATCATAATAAACTAAACTGCTCTGTGAGGGCATAAAATATCTCAGCACATTTGCAAAGGCATCTTCTTCTGAGGCTTGAGAGGATCTGATTAGCCTTGGTGCTTAACTTCAGAACTTCAGTTTAGGGCAGCAGAGGTTACCATGTTTCTGGTTGCTTTATACTCAATATCATGTGGGTTATTATGACTCTCATCAACACTATTATCAACAAGTGTTTATTTTGCCTGGATCCAGAAGAGAAATATCTTTCACAATTACTACAACTATGGAGATTTAACGACTGTGCATATGACCATGCAAGGCACAGCAAATATATAACAGGAACTTACTTCAGTCTGCTCTGTAGAGGCTGACCAATCACTGCAGGACCCTTGTGTTCATGGTGGGAGAAGTATTCTCCGTGGTTCTATGGTGGTGGAGCAGAAAACACCTTTGAGTCCTACTCTCTGTCTCTCTGTCTCTGTCTCTGTCTCTGTCTCTGTCTCTCTCTCTCTCTCTGCATTATGAAAGACATACAAAAGTTAGCAAAGTGGAAAGAGGAACATTTTTTAGTACTGATGGGACACGTCCTCCTCTGGAGATGAGAGAAAATACCATCCAGAACACTAAAGTAAGAAATGATCACGCACTGATTGGCATAGAACTTGTGGTCACAGGTCTGAAATGCTCATGAGTAATCATGATGGCTTCTTTGTAGTTTAATAAAGGTGTCAGAGAAAATATGATTAAAGTAATTTAAAAATGAAAGAACTAATTATTGGTTGTTACTAATGGATGCTCCAAAGTTGGCAAGAAAAAAAAAAATAGCTTGGGCTTTTATTCTAATCAATGACTATAGATGTTTATTCATGTGTTCAATAAATATCCCAGTTAATTGAATAACAGGAATAATTAAGTTAACAGGATAAAATGTCTTATGCATTTGTAGTCTGCATATTTGCTCTTTGTGTAACCACTTCTGCTTTATCAGTTAACAGTGCATTTCCAGCATGAATGCTAAAAATCTTTGCATGTCTGTCCCATCACTCAGAATAGGTATAAAGAGCACATGATTATTTATGAGCTTGACAGTGTCTATTACTTGACTTAGAAAAATAACTATAATTGAAGCAACATTAACGATAACACTAGAGAATAATAACCAAAATTCATGCATCTATGTATGTCCATACACTTCCTTTAAATTGTCCAGTGTTCACAAATTATCGTAATGCTTATTACTGAATAATACTAAGTGAATGAATGAGTTAGAAGTTTCTAGGAATGGTTATTTCTGAAATACTGACTAAAGTGAAAATACTTATCAAAATTATAATAGTATTAAAATAAAGAATAAGGATATATTTTTAAAATTTATTAGGAAGAAATTCTAGACTTCTAAGCCTAGCACCATCAAATCCTAAAAGGAATTCAAACATTTTAAAATAAATAATTATTTCAGAAAAGACTCAAAAATACGTTCTTTAGTGTACCAACTAAGCCTGTCTTACAAAATGCTACATCATACTAGAAATAAGGCATGAGGGGTAAAAAGTGGATTGTGCCAGTCATGGAAATTTCTCAATCATTATTCAATTATGAGCGAAATAACTGCAGTGAACGAGTTGATGTTTCTCTGACTTCCCATCACTCTATTGACTATGACAGTTGGAGTGGCCAGAGGTTATTCCAGTCTCAATAGAACTGAACATTGGTTCAGTTCACGCAGCCTGCTCCAGTGTCTCCAACATCCATGTCTCTGCAGTGGCCATCAGACACTTCAGTAGGCTTAGGTATTATACTGCCACTTCTTTCCTATTTGGAGCTTTTCCCTAATCACTTCTATTTACAAGGAAAATCTGCTTCTGTCCTGGTACTCCATCACCCCTGAGCTCTCTAGTCCTATAGTTTGGAAATTACAAAGGGATGCTGTCTTAGTTAGTGTTTCATTGCTGTGAAGGGACAACATGACCAAGGAAACTCTTATAAAGGAAAACATTTAATTGGAGTAAGCTTACAGTTTCAGAGGTTCAGGCCATTATCATCATAATGGGAAGCATGGCAGTTTGGCAGATGTAATGCTGGAGGTCCCAAGAGTTCTAAACCTAGTTCCAAAGACAGTTAGGCAGAAACTGTCTTCCTTAAGCAGCTAGGAGGGGACTGAAATTCCACACTGGGTGAAGCTGAAGCTTAGATACTTCAAAGCCAGTCCTCACAGTGACACACTTAATCTCACAAGGTCACACCTACTCCAGCAAGGTCACACCTCTTAATAGTGTCGTTCCCCATGGGTCAAGCATTCAAACATATGAGTGTATGGGGGCATAACCTATTTAAACCATCACACATTTCCTGTGTAGCTTTGGTCCTTTCCCTAGTGACTTAGAAAATTAGTTTAAAACATCAAATTATGTGATCAAGCTGGATTCTTTTCTTTGAGGTTTTCTAGCTGTCACTTAAGTGTTTGTTGAGTTTGGAGAATATGGAATGACTAACAATTATAGAAACCTAATTTAATTTTCTTCCATGATAAATTAATATAAAACTTAAGGTCACACCTGTGCAAGTTACAATATTATAAGCTGATAACGCCTTCTAAACATCTGTTCTTCAATATTATTTTACCTGCTTTAAAAACACATATTGAAAAAATAAATATTCACTAAAACATGTAAGGTGATTTTAGCTAAAAGTCAGTTTATCTAGTCAAAAGGTTAGATCATAAAATAAAGTGTCCAGCAAGTTACTAGTTGCACATAAGGTGGGAGTATTTTTCTTTCCTCTCAGTCTCTTGCAGAAGGATAGAAAAATCTTACTGTCTCCATCCTCATACAATAATATTCTTTAGGAAATGTATAAAGAATAAACATAGAAATGCATGCATATCAGTATCTTTCACTTTCCCAGGAGTTTTTTAAGTGTAATTTTTCTGGGGATATTATAATATAAAGGGCATTTTAAGGACCATTATAATAGTTATTTCATAACAGGTCTGGAAATTGAAAACTAATGGAATGAAAATTCAGCAATGTGGCCATTATTATAAAGAAGAAACCAAGCACTTATTTCCAAATATTTAAGTTTATATTTTAGTCTTCACTTAGACTCCTTTGGGCAATTTCAAACCATAAGCAAAAACATATCTATAAAAGTATTTGGCAAATAATTCTGAAAATTTTTAAAGTGCATCAGTACAAATTAAGAATCAGTTGCAACTTGGGAGGCAGAGGCAGGAGGATTTCTGAGTTCAAGGCCAGCCTGGTCTACAGAGTGAGTTCCAGGACAGCCAGGGCTACACAGAGAAACCCTTTTTTGAAAAAACAAACAAACAAAAAAGAATCAGTTGCAATCTCATCTACTCAGTTTTGATTAGTTCAATATGGGTCTTATATGGTACTTGCAGTCACTGCTTCCATAGTGTTCACGGTTGACTGCCTGGGTTGAATGTCATCACCACAGATTACTTTTCTAATAGCAGATCAGGCCAATTGTTAGGCAACTGCAATTTCTACCATTTCTCCTCCTTAACACACATTTCTGAAGTATATAACAAGTGCCCTTCTATAGCTAGGAAGGATTTTTAGGAAGCAATTACTCTGCAGAAATTGGCTGACACTGTAATGTCAACCAGGCTACTGAAAGGGTCCATTAGAAAAAGCTACCCCGTAGTTCCTTCTGCACTAAAATAGGAAAGTTCAAAGACGGAAGTGTTTTTTAATGTGTTTCAGCATATGCGGAACCTCAAGTGTGCAATCTTGGGCTTCATGGGTGACAAACCCCTGGTGATACGGGCAGAACAACAACGAAAGAAAGGGCTTGAAATGGTGGAACATTTACCTGCACAATTCTCATCAGCTTTTCACAGCTTCCTAGCAGCCAGTTATCCAACTAAATGGTACGGCATAGGTAATCAGATTGATCGAACTAAATACAAATGTGAAAACTGAAATATTTCCCCCTTGCTAACCAGTATCCATCTTCCTCCCTTCTCCTGTCTTCCCTGTCCCTCCCTCCCTTCTCCCCACCTCCTTCCCTCTTTCCCCTCCCTCCTTCCCCCTAACTCCCTCCCTCCTCCACTCCCTCCTTCTTTCCTTCCTGCCTGCCTTCCTTCTTGTTTTCCTTCACCCCATCCCACCTTCTGCTTTTAAATCCTTCCTGTGTTTTCAAACTTATTTACTGTGTGTTAGGCCTGAACTATGTTATGAGGCTTTAGAAACACAAGTGTATTTTAGCCACTAATGAAAACAAGGACTTGTAGGTACGAACTCCTTCGTCAATATAAGTTCACAAGTCACTAGATATGCACTCACCAATAAGTGGATATTAGACCAGAAACTTAGAATACCCAAGATACAATTTGCAAAACAAAAGGAAACCAAGAAGAAGGAAGACCATCATGTGGATACTTCATTCCTCCCTAGAATAGGGAACAAAATACAGAGTCAAAGTTTGGAGCTAAGATGAAAGGATGGACTATCCAGAGACTACCCCACCCGGGGATCCATCCCATCATCAGCCACCAAACCCAGACACTCAGCTATTAAAAACAATGAATTTATGAAATTCCTCAGCAAATGGATGGATCTGGATCCAAAAGAACTCACATAATATGCACTCACTGATGAGTGGATATTAGCCCTGAAACCTAGACTACCCAAGATACAAATTGTAAAACACATGAAACTCAAGAAGGAAAACCAAAATGTGGAGACTTTGCCCCTTCAGAGAATTGGGAACAAAACTCCCATGGAAGGGGTTACAGAGACAAAGTTTGGAGCTGAGACGAAAGGATGAACCATCCAAAAACTGCCACACCCAGGGGTCCATCCCATAATCAGCTACCAAACGCAGACACTATTGCATATACCAGCAAGATTTTGCTGAAAGGACCCTGTTAGTCTCTTGTGAGGCTATGCTAGTGCCTGGCAAACACAGAAGTGGCTGCTCACAGCCATCTATTGGATGGAATGCAGGACCCCCAACGGAGGAGCTAGAGAAAGTTCCCAAGGAGCTGAAGGGGTCTGAAACCCTATAGGTGGAACAACAATATGAACTAACCAGTGCCCCCAGAGCTTGTGTCTCTAGCTGCATATGTAGCAGATGATGGCCTAATTGGCCATCGTTGGGAAGAGAGGCCCCCTAGGTCTTGCAAACTTTATATGCCCCATAGAGGGGAAGGCCAGGGCCAAGAAGTGGGAGTGAGTGGGTAGGGGAGCAAGGCAGGGGGAGGGGATAGGGAACTTTCAGGATAGCATTTGAAATGTAAATAAAGAAAATATCTAATAAAAAACAAACAAAAAGAATATTGAAAAATATAAGTGGAATATTTTAAAAATTAATGTGATTGTAGTGTAGGTTAAAAGATAGTATGAAGTTGTAATCACTGAGTAAAAAATACCAAATGGAAAATATTAATAAATCAAATCATAAAGTAAAAAAAGAAAGATAAATGAGAAACACTTTTTAGAAAATATTACTAGTTAGAGCCTAGTTTGTAATTTGGAGAATAATAAGTTTATTGCATAAATTATAGTTTAAGATTCTCTGGATCCATCTAGCCAGTGAATGTAAGAATACAATTCTACCAAACTCCCTGAGTGTGTTTCTGGCTGAGTCTGGAGCAAACCCTAGCCTTGTGCTGTGGTTGTGTTAACTTGCTTATTCTTGCTAACCTTGCACAAGTTTCCACCCTCCTTATTACATCTCTCACTACTGAAGTCAAGATGTGGCAGCATCTACTTTAGATGTATGTGATTGAAATGATAAATGTGGGTGTGTTGATAAAGTTGCTAATAATTAATATTATCACAATCATGCTCATATGATAAAATTCTCCCTAATTTTGTTTATTGGAGTTTAGAAAGTATAAGCCTTAAAAATGTAAATTCTGTGTTTTTAAATAGGAACCTACATTAGTGGATCTACCAGTAAAATGTGTCTTCTTAATGTTATTTTATTAAGCTTGTTTCCCTCAAAGTGTTATATAGCTTTCCTCAAACCCCATTTTTATAAGATGCTTTTATGCAGTGTTAATAAGAAGTAGTAGTATAGTTAAAGAAGAGGTTCCAGGAAATGAAAGAATTATGTTTCCAGACTGTTTTTGGAATACTGCAGCATATACTATGGGGAGGAAAATTACCAATTGGGAAGAGGCACTTCAAGAAAATGGCAAGTGTCAGGACTTCTCATCCGTAGTATTACCCTGCCTTATATGTTCTGAGTATGCTGTCTCCACAACTCACAGAAATAGTCTAACTCTAAAATAAGTGATTTTCTTTATCTCCTCACTACTTTCCCTGTACAAGATCACACACAGAGTCTCAGTCTCTCTCTCTCTATCTCTCTCTCTCTCTCACACACTTCTTACTGATAATTTCTCTGAAAACCCCTTACTGGTGCATTTATATAACTTTTACCAGATGGTTTACACTTGGGCCATAAGAACCTGGTAATAGTTTTTAAGCGATTTGTGTACCTTCATCATGCCAACTATCATTAAAAGAAAAGCTATAGTTTTGATAGTCTGGAGCTGAAAATGATGTTAAATACAAGTGTCTGTCAATTAAAAAAAATCCAAGAACAAGCTTTAAAACTTCCTAAACCAAAGAGCTGTCACATCTTGCCTCAAACGAACTGTTGAAGGCACTCGAGGCTACTCTGACAAACAATGGCATTGGTGATAGTCACACCAAGGACTTAAGAGAAAGACGCACCCGAAGCTGCTTTTCACTGACTTTGTACTAACTATACAGCAGCAGCCTTGCTATATTCCACATGCAAGAACATAGATGCACAGAGAGCTTCAGATCTTTAGAATCCAGAACTATCTGAAGCTCCCAGAACATTCACAAATTTGCATTCTGTTCACAGAGACAAATGCATATTCAAGTAACATAAAAGAAACTCATCCCATTTTTATATGACTTTGGGAAACGTCAATCCTCTTAGCAGTCTTAATACTTAACTAACATAAAATAATTAACTCCCTAAGGACAATAAAAGAGATAGAGGATGAGTAAAGGATTATGAAATCAGAGTATCAAATCATGACCAGAATTAATACATGCTTGCTAAGAAAATTTGATAATCAGAGTGCTATGATTACTAGCATAGATCATAGAAGTGGGCTCAGTACAATGGTTATCATGGACCTTAAATAAGAGTGGCATGTAAATTAATGAGGCATCATATAACTTAAAACATACATACATACACACATATATATATATATATATATATATATATATATATATATGTGTGTGTGTGTATACATGTATATATGTATGTATATGTGTATATGTGTATATATAATGTACATATGTACATATGTATATATATATATGTATATGTGTTATGTGTTTGCATGTGAGTGGGTGTGATGAAATAGAAAGGGGGACCACCATGAGAAGGAAGAGAAAAGGTAATAAAATGCACAGATGATATAAAGCAGAAAGAAAGACTATTTGGGAAGCAGATAGAAACTAACAAATGGGTGTAAAAGGGGGAGCACAATGGGTGAGGGGTGAATATGTAAAGACTATAATGACATAAATGTGTAAGAACAGCACAATGGACCCTCTTATTTTACTAGCAGAGAAATGGATAAAAGTACCTGCTTAAAATAGAAAACTATTTCTGAACTCAAAGACCTGAGAAGTATGGATAGCCATAGTTTTCATTGTTTTATTGTTTGCTTGTTTGTTTGCTTGTTTTAACACAGTTGTCTCTTGAAAATATCTTCATTAGATCCAGTGGTAAGAACTTTAATTTTATGGCCTTTCTATCTTTTTAAATAACCAAGGAATAATCCCTTCAAAATTATTTTGTGATGAGTGAAATAACTGTTAATGTTCATTCCTGGTTGTCATTGTTCTCGTGTGTGTGTGTGTGTGTGTGTGTGTGT
>NC_034608.1:80581221-80595132 GCF_900095145.1 Mus pahari | reverse complement strand
ATATGTCTGAGTATTTCTTTCCAACTCTATTGTATCTCTCCCTTTTTCCCAACTCTCTCTCTCTCTCTCTCTCTCTCTCTCTGCGTGTGTATGGCGTGGGTGTATGTGTGTGTGCATGTATATGTACATATAGAGATATAAACATATATAAAACATATAAAAGACTTTCATTATAACAATCTCTGTGTGTGTGTGTGTGTGTGTGTGTATGTAAAGAGAAATATAAACATATATAAAAGGATATTCCATTGTAAGAAAGTCAATATAATAGAGTTGGGGTTTGAGACATTTTTTTCCTCATGGAATTAAGAGTTTAAGTTGACTATATAAATATGTACATAAATAACATGTCATCTAATCCACTTGTCTGATGCTTCCCATTGGCTATACTTAACTGGTTTCTATCATGCTCCACTGAAAGGAGAAAAAAAGAAAGACTGTGCTCTCTCAGTATGTTTTCTGACAAACACATCAGCATCTTTAGAGTGCACTGATGCTGAGCAAATGAATTGACAATTCATATTTCACTGTACTCTTGAATACAAATACCATAACTGTGACAAGAGATACCATTTTGTGAATGATAAACTAATATTTAATGAAGCAAAGTAAAGTTAATGGTTAAAAAGCAGAGAGTGTCAGTGTATTGCTGACACTCTGTCATCAAGGTTAAGAGACCATCTCAATGCAAACAAATAAACAAAGCAAAACAAAAAAACCCAGCAGGAAATATTTTTAAGAAGCCTGAGTCATGGAAGAGCGAAGCAGTGACTTTGGGACATGACAGGACAGCTACACTAAGGTTGTATTTTAACACCGAGTGGGCAGGCTTCCTAAGTCTACATTCTTCTCCAAGGAGCTATTGGCAAACGATGTCTCTGGAGGAAAGGGAGTTCTCTCTAAAAGTATAGCTCCTGGTAGGATCCAGTGGATTCCACCGCCCCACAGACATAGAGGTAGACATATATTGTTGGCACAAACAGAAGCCAATGGGTTATAAACATAGAAAAAAATAGAGAAGAGGTTAAGCAGTTGTGAGGGTAAGTAGGTGGGGGTGAATCTGGGAGGAGTTAAGAGAAAGAGTTTTGAGTAAATATGATTAAAATATATTGAAAAATTCTCAAATAAGCTAAAAATATTGCCAGGCAGTGGTGACGCACACCATTAGTTCCAGCACTTGGGAAGCAGAGGCAGGCAGATCTCTGAGTTTGAGGCCAACCTGGTCTACAGAGTGAGTTCCAGAACAGGCAGGACTGCACAGAGAAACCCTGTATCAATAAACAAACAAACACACAAAAAGATAAAAATATTTTTAATAGAAGTAAAGTTTGGCTTCAGGGTTGACTTAGTGATAGAACCTAGTATTTCTGAGGACCTTGATTCAGTTTTCAGGAATAAACACCTATGAATAAAATTAATTGTTAGAATCATGATTGGTAAAGGATGAAAGTGACTACAACTCATGGTTTTTTACATCCAGAATAGAGTAACATTATATACACAAAAACTAATGTGATTCATGAATCCCAGGTGTTCTTAATGAAGGTAGTGTCAATCATCTCGAACGCTTGATATAGTAAAATTATCTGGTTTTATAGTAAAACTCATTTCCTACATACAAAAAACAAACATACTGAGAACAAATTCAAGGAAATAATACCACAATAGCCTCAGTAAAGTAATATATATTGGGATAACTTTAGCTAAACTGGTAAAAGACTCATATAATGAAGGTGTTAAGACACAACATGAATAAAGTAGAGAATACACCAGAAGATGGGAAGATTTCCCATATTCATAGATTGTTAGGATTATTATAGTAAAAATGGTCATCCTACCAAAAGCAATTTAATCTACAGATTCAATGCAATATGCACTAAAATTCCAACACAACTCTTCACAGAAATTGAAAATATAATCTTGAACTTCATATGGAAACACACAGATACACACACACATACACAGACATCCATATAGCTAAAACCATCCTGAATAACAAAACTGGATAATAAAAGCACTACTGGAGGTGTCACCACCACCAATTTCAAGTTGTACTACAGTGATATAGAAATAAAAACTGCATAGATAGAATTAAAGTCCTAGGCATAAGTTGACATGTCTATAGATACCTGACTTTGACAAAGAGACAAATAAATAAATAAATAAATAAATAAATAACATCTTCAACAAATGGCACTATACAAACAATACCTGCATGTAAAAGAATTGATCTATATTTACCACACTGAACAAAACACCACAACAAATGAATATCACATATCCTAAATCCGATACAAGATAAACTGGGGAGCTCACTTGAAATCATTGGCAGCGTCAACAATGACTTTCTGAACAAGGCCCAGTAGGCACAAGCTCTAAGATTGACAGAGCTCATGGGAGTGGCCAACCAGTGACTGGTATACCTTGCAGCCCAAGCCAGGAGAGGGAGCCCATGCCAAATACTGCCAGGATGACTAGGAACCAGATGTAGAAAGGCCTATAGGTGACATGATTGACAAAAATAAGTCAATAAAATAATTCCTGATGATATTCTGCTACACTCGTAGATTGATACCTTGGCAGATGTCACCAGAGAGGCTTCATCCAGCAACTGATGGAAACAGATACAGGGACCCACCCCCAAACTTAAGGCTGAACTCAGAAAATCCTACAGAAGACGGAGAGAGGGAGGAAGGCTATTATGAGCCAAAGAAGTCAGGAAAACCAGGAACACAGAGTCAACTATGCAGTGTTCATAGGAACTCACAGAGACTGAAGCAGGGATCATGGAGCCTGCATGGGTTTGCACTAGGTCCTCTGAATGCCTGTGCTTGTTTCTCTTGGAGTTTATGTTGGGCTCCTAACAATAACTGTGGGGGTCTGTCTCTCTGCCTCTTTCACCCACTCCTGTGAAACTTTTCCTCCTGCTGAGTGCTTAGTCCAGCTTTGATCTGACTGCTTATAACTGCTTATGACTGCTTATGACTGCTTATGACTGTTTATGACTGCTTATGACTAGTCTTATTGCATCTTGTTATAGCATGTTTGATTAATATGAATGGGAAGTCTGCTCTTTTTTGAAGAGAAATGGAGGACCAGTGGATCTGGGGGGAGGGGCAATAGGAGGAGTGGAGGGAGGAGAGGCTGCAGACAGGATCTGTTGTATCAGAAAAGAATAAAGAAAAAACCTATAGTCAGGTCACAGTTCTTAGAAGATTTGTATCTACATATTATATTACTTTAAATATTTGAAGATTTCATTTTATCTTTTGTAATTGTGTATGTGTTTATTTCTGCAAGTTTGTATGGGCAAGTGCCCTTAGATAAAATAAGAGGCCATTGGTCCTCTGGGGTTAAATTTACATGCAGTTAAAAACCACTTAACATGGTATCAAGAAAAGAACTCTGGTCCTCAGGAAGAACAGCAAATGCTCTTAACTACTACTGAGTTATCTCTCCAGGTCTGTTACTCAAAACAAAACAAAACAAACAAAACAAAACAAAACAAAAAAGTATGTTAAAATTTAATAAAAGCGTATAGTATTAATTATGGTGCAAGAAAGTTAATGTAAAATGAACAGATGTCAAAAAACTAGCAGTAAATGGTACCTCATGAGGTTAAAACTATTCTGAGCTGAAAAAGACACATATCATTTGGGGAAAGAGAAAGTCAGCAGAATGATTTTTTTTAAACCAATCATACAACTGAATTAATATTTAAAATATACAAAAAGTATTTAAGAAACTAAACATAAAGAAAATAAATAACCTAACTTTAACATAGTGCATTAAACAAAATTTAAAGCTCTTATAAAATGAAATACAAATTACATAGAAATGCAAAAAATATTTAGCGTCATTAATCGTTGGGGAATATAAATGAAAATAATTTGGAATGTGAGATTTCTTCTTTTGTCTCTTAAAAAGATGAATCTTTTAATGGAGAAATCAGGATCAATGGTTGCAATGATAAAAATGTTTAATATCGACAAGCTGTTATGTGGCAGCACATTCCCACCCTGCTCATTTTCTCTCTGTGTATGGTATCTACATTTTTGTGTTATGTGCCTGTGTGTGTTTGCAAAAATGTGAAGTTGTGTATATGTTTGTATGTGTATAGTATGCAGGCATGTATGTGTAAATTCCAGAAGAGGATATCAGAATTCCCTCTATCATAATCCACTTTACTTTTTGAGTTATAGTCTCTCACTAAACCTAAAACTATTCATTTTGGCAAACTAGCAGGTGAGGGAGCTCCCAGGATCCATCTGTCTTCATCCCACCTTGTAAAACTGAAATTATAGGTCCCACAGCATACTTAGCTTATATGTGGGATCCTGATATTCAAATTTAGTTCCTAAGACTTGCTGGCTAGCCGCTTTACCCACTGAGCCATCTAGCCAACCTAAAGCTTCATTTAAACAAGGAACATTAAATTCTTCAAATATGGTGTTAATATCTTGGCGATATTTAAAATTCTATCTACAGCATAGATGTATTACTTCTTGGTGGTTTACTCGGGAAAACCATGTGGCCCCATTACTTACCACTTGAGGGCCACCTTTTATGGGAAGTCCATAGGTAATCATATCTATGTCTGTTACCTCCTTAGTTCAACTTGTTAACCAAAAGGAGTTGAGGACACCCCAGTCTCACCCTACTCCTCCCCACACCAAGCATGAGGTTCCTTGAATTCTTACAGAGAACCCAGGTCTTTACTGGAGCTGAAATTCTTCCCCTGTTGTTTATTCATTCTTTTTACAACCCTCAGTCAGGATTCTAATCACTAGTTACTCAATGTTTCAAATCAGGGGCCCCCGGGTAGCTCCAACTGAAGTCAACTTATATAGATGCAGTGATTTGCTATCAGCTAACAGCTGCCCACTGTACTTGACAATTTATACTCAAGCAGATAATTGACACCCTTAGTTGTCCTCTTAAGTTCAAAGACAAAATAATCCAAAACCACTGAAAGGTACAATTTTCCTAATTAATGTTAGGTGATAGTATAAAAGTCAACTCTGAGATGAATTACTCAGAATTAAAATGTGCACACAGAGGCGGCAACAGCACTTAAGGAGAGAGGTTTGTACACTTATGCTTTGTTACAGGCCAGTACAACAAATTTCCTTTTTATAAGATACTATTGATGCTTCTTCTCATTTATGGCTAATTACTCTCCATCTGTTTAACACCCACGAGATTTTCATGTCTCAAAAGAAAACTTTGATTTGCATAAAAACAATCAGACCGTCTGTATCACCTGTAATAAAACTAAGCTAGTCAGGAAAAAAAAAAGAGAGAGAGAGAAAAGTGTCCCTTTATCCAATATATTTCAATAATTTCCAAAGACAAGTTACTTTAAGCATTAACTGGTCACTCATGACAAAGAAAAAAAAAAAGAAAGAAAAAGAAAAGAGACGTATCTTGAGACAAGGTTTCATATCTCAGGCTGACCTTGAATTCTAAGGATGACCTTGACTTTGACCTTGAATCTCTATTGTTTGGCCTCCATCTTTCAAAAGATGGGATTGAGAGACAAGATGCTGCCATGTTTAAGCAGTCCTAGAGATAGAACACTGGCTCACTGCATGCTAATCAAGAACTCTGCCTTCTGAACTACACTCTAACCTAGATGATAAAACTCTTGTGGAAGGAACTCAGCTTTTCTACAGCAGTAAATTCCACCACGGATGCAGATTCAGTTTCTAGATTGAAGTCTCAGAGAACACTGAGAAAGAAAGCTCATCATTTTTAGTAGTGACAGCACTGAATTGAAAAGACACTCAAAAAATTGCCAAATTTTAAAAAAGTGCCTAGATGTTCGGATTAAACACATACATTAAAAACGCAGGTATTATTAGAAATTAATATTGAGTTTTGGCTTTTTCTCCAGTAGAAATTTTTATTACATCTAATAAAGTCTTATTCAATTAATTTAGCAAGTATTAAATTAAAAAAGAATGATTTTATAACTTTCATTTTTCTATGTATTTATAATTTATTCTTGAATAAAATGGAAGATTATTTGTGCAACTAACCTTTTTTAAGGTCTGTTATATGAAATCACAATCAAATTGCATTTCATTTGCTCTCTTTTTATCATTTTTAAATTATACCAGAGAGTCAGGTTGACTATGAATGTTTTCTATAACTTGCTATCAAAAAAAAAAAAAAAAGCATTTTAGGGTTGGGTCATACTAAGAGCTATAACTTGCTCAGAGTGTCCTTTCTCATGGGTAGAGAAGCTATGCAGCAAAAAGACAGTCACATGTCATCTATCACCAAATGCAAGCTGTTATACTTTAAGAAAAAGCATCTACACAGTCACCCTAATTTCTCCTCTATCCTCGGGGATGATGCTCAGTAATATATGTCTTATTTGTCACTCTAAATTATGATACTTTGTAAGATTTAGAATTAAGAATTCAAATTAAGAGCAACACAGCATTTAAGGGACAGATGCTGTTCCGACTACCATACCCTCGTACTATGTCTGTCCTTTTTATATCCAACCTGTCTTTCCTTCCTGAACAGTTTTCTTGATACCACTTACCTACCTAATTTATTCTTCAAATTTACAGACAGAAAACAACAAAAAAAGTTTTTCTAAAATCAAATTCTTGACATTTAATTTTTTCTTCTCTCCAGTTCCAGTGTGCTTCCAGTAAAGAAGCACTCTGAGAATGGCTTGTGAGCTCCCTCAGGCTGGGCCTCCATCAGCTTCTTCACACCAGCCACCCAAACCTTCTTTCGAGCCTCACACTTTCTCTGGTTTCTCTCCCCCACAAAACAGTTGCTCAGACATTGCGTGTCCCTAGAATGCATTTGTCTTTTCCTTTGCTAGTTAAATCCTACTTAGCCTTCGATTTTAAATTCCAAATGAAGGAAAATTTTCATCTGTGAATCTCTTGTGGCCCTATCTATCTCTTTGGTGAAATTCACTTTCTTTTATGTATACATTTACTTTCTTTCATGTATAACTATACATATTCAATTGCAGGTATGTGTATTCATGTATACAGTCACAATATCATAAAATACAACTGTATATACATATTACATATATAGAATACATCTCTATATCTATCATCTATCAATCAACATATCTATTTATCACCTATCTTCTATGAATCTATTTATTCATTAGCCTATTTCTGGAATATAACAAGCTCCTATAGATATGTTATATCAACTATCTGTAAGAATTACAACTAATCCCATGAAGAGGATAGAAAGTTATGTTCAAACAAAAAGCAAATGCCCAAAATAAACAAAACCAATAACAACAACAACAAACTTTCGAGAACACAGAATAGCACTCTGGTTATAAAATCTGACAAAATAAAACTCCAAAGCAAAAAGTCATCTTCCATGTGGTTTACTTGCACAGTAGTTTTGCAATGCTTTTTCCTTATAGTAAACAGAATTCACTTCCATGCTCTGGAGAAAGGTACTGGACAATTTTAATATCATTAAACAAGTGTGCTATGTGCTTCTTAACATTACTACACCCATCCTCTAAGATTTTGTTCAATTAACATACTCTTTTCCTGGCTTAAGTTAAAAACTATCATTGATTTTATAGTTCATGTTGCTAGTGCATTTTAACTGAAGACTAATATCACGGCTTCCTAAAATTTGATTTTTAGTAACACAGTCAAATCCCATTAATGCAAACAAAGGGAAGCATCAGCTTTTCTATCCCTTAGGCCACACCCATGCACGGAGGAACATATAACACAGTGCTTGCTTGCTGTGCTAGTAAGATATAAAAATGCATTCCCCCTTGATTTCCTTGAAACTCACTAAAAAGAATGTAGTCGCTATTCCTGGTTGTCAACTTGACTATATTTGAAATGAACTACAATCCAGAATTGGAAGGTTCACCAGTGAACCTAATCTGGAGGCTGGGAGATAGAAGTTTCTGATCTGGATCTTGGTATGGAAATCTTGAGACACAGTGGTGACTGAATCCAGAAGATTAAGACAGGGAGATCTCCGAGTCCAAGGTCATCTGGGATTAAAGGTGTGGTGGCACACACCTGTAATCTGGGCTACACCTTCTGCTGGGGACCGTATAAGGACATTGGAAGAAGGGAGTCTGGCTCTCGCTCTTTTGCCTTCTTGCTGTGTGGGACTCAGCAACTGCTAGATCCTTGGACTTCCATTTACAACTACTACTGAACCATTGTTGGGATTTGGACTGCAGACTGTAAGTCATCAATAAATTCCTTTACTATATAGAGACTATCTGTAAGTTCTGTGACTCTAGAGAACCCTGACTAATACAAATAACTAAACAAATTCCACAAACAAACTCCACATTGACAGTGAAGTGATTTATAACAATAAACAGAGATAAGTTTCTCCCACACATGGTAGTTAATTGGGCTCCTAGAACTCTCTTCAGATCTCCAGAGTTGACATGTTACAGAGCCCGACACAGATTGAAGGTTGAATAATTTCCTGAAGACATAGGAAAACAAACCATAAATTTGTCTGGTAAATTCACAGTGATTTTAATATTATGAATATTCTAATAAATTAACATTAAAATTAAAATTGGCTATAATTATACAGATTATATTTTCCAAGGTAGAAATCCAGTTATGAAGGAAATTAGACAATCTATGTTTATAGGTATAAATTTGTAAAAATTTAATGTTCCCCAAAAGCCATTGATGGTTTGGTCCCCAGCATAGGACGTCACTTAAAGATGGTAGAGTTTATAAGATGTGGAACCCTGCAGAGGAAGTTAGTCTACTGGAGTCATGCCCTCAAAAGTAATAGTCACAGAGAAGACCCTGCACTCTTGCTTCCTAGAGGTGCCCTCAATGTAGCCAGCATCTGTTTGCAGATCTGGTACCCGACTGTTGCCTCTGGGCTGCACTCCATTATCAATGGGTACGAGCAGGTCCAGCTTTGTCTGTGGAGACTGAGTACACCTTCCCACTTGTTGAAAAGGTCAAGGCCTTCCTGGCTGATCCATCCGTACTTGTGGCTGCTGCCCTTGTGGGCAAGCCAAGGCTTCTTTGCAGCTCAGTCAAGGCTGAAGCAAAGAAAGAGTTGGAGGAATCAGATGAGGATATGTGATTCAGTCTCTTAGAATAATCCCCACAAAGCTACCAAACCAGCCTGCTTAATTTGAGAAAGATGGAAAGATGGAAATGAACACTTACTTCTCTTAAAAAAAAACAAAACAAAAGAAGAAGGAAAGGAAGGAAGGGAGGGAAGAGAAGAGAAGAAAAAGGAAAGGAAAGGAAAGGAAAGGAAAGGAAAGGAAAGGAAAGGAAAGGAAAGGAAAGGAAAGGAAAGAAAAAAAAAGAAAAGAAAAGAAAAGAAAAGAAAAGAAAAGAAAAGAAAAGAAAAGAAAAGAAAAGAGAAAAGAAAAGAAAAGAAAAGGTTAGAAGCCAGCCCCTCCTACCTCTCTACTGGATTTTGCCTTAAAGCAAATACCCACCTCAATGAGCACAATGATACCCATGTGTAACAGCACAGTAAGAGTATGTGTAAATTTGTTTTTCTTTTAAAGTGTGGGTTCATGTAATCCTCCTGTCTCAGTTTCCCAAGTATTTGAGACTAAAAGTTTACATCACAATGCCAGACTCACGTTAATTTCTTTTGCAAAGCAACTTCACTATTTTCACTTTCTACATATCTATAATATTTAATATGCATGCTTTATTAAAAGCCTGCACAATTGTAAATTATCTGGTGTATGTGTAAGATAAACAGTTTAAAATGTGATAGTTCTTTTTAATTATTGGACCTGAAGAAGTTGGAGTCACTTTTATTATTAGTTTTTTCTTCTCTCATATGTTATAGTATGCCTTCCCTCCTCCTTTCACAGTCCTCCTCCCCAATCCATCAACCCTCCTCCTTTATCTTCAGAAAATGGTGGGAACTCCTGGATATTTACCTAACATAACCTATCAAGTGACAATAAGACTAGGTATCTCCTCTCATATTATGACTGGATGAAACAAGCCAGTAGGAGAAAAGGGATCCCCAGAGAGGCAAAACAGTCAGGGACAGCCCCTGCTCCTACTGTTAGGAGACCACTTAAAACCAAGCAACATAAGCATATGGAATGAGCAGAGGTGTAGCTGTTTGTATTCTCATGCTAATTAGGTTCCCCCCAAACCCTGTTTGCAGTGTTCCACACTAAGACTGAGGGACCCTGCCCCCAGTGGTTCTGATTCATAAATAAAGATGCAGACAACCAATGGCTGGGCAGGGTAGACAGAGGAGGGACTTTTAGGGTTCTCTGGCAAAAGAAGGAGAAAGGGAGGGCTCCACTATACTGGGAGAAGGAGAACCAAGATGTCTGCCTGAGAGGTGCAGCAGAGAGAGCTTAGCCTATTGGTAGGAACTAGACGAACAGGGCCTGAGAGAACTGTGAGTCTGGGTCCGGGACAGCAAAGATGGAATACAGGATTAGTAAGTAATATCTCCAGAATATTGGAGGTGGAGCCACAAGGAGGCTAGGACTGGCCCAGCCACTGAGCTGTTTTAGGAATATAAAATTATAAAGGCTGTGTGTACGTGTCTTTCATTAGGGTACCGGAACATTGGGGCAAGGAACGATATGCTCATTTATAAGTGGATATTAGCCATAAAGTACAGGCTAACTACATACAATCCACAAGCCCAAAGAAGCCAAATACCAAGGAGGATCCAAGGGAGGATTGTTGAATCTTACTCAGAAGGGGAACTAAAATAGATATTGGAGGTTCATGAAGGGAAGGAACTGGGTAGAAGACAGGAAGGGGAGCAAGAGGGGAGCAAGGCAGGGGCTATTAAATGTAGGGAGAGCAGGGAGAAAGAACTGAAATCAGTGGCCAGCAGGGGGGCAGGTGGCATCATTAGGATGTGCCAGAGACCTTGGATGGGGGAAGCCCCAAGGTGTCTATGCATGCAAATCATGTGGGGGATATGGATCCTGAAGTGGCCGCCTCCTATATCCAGGCAGGAGTCCCTCCCAGTAGAGGTACAAGGACAGAAACCCACCCATAAAAATCTTTTATTCAAAGTGTGTCCTGCCTACAGGATGTGCAGGTGCAAAGAGAGCAGAGATGGAGGGAAAGGACAACCAATGACTGGCCTAAATTGAGACCCAGCTTGTGGCAAGAACCAATCCCTGATACTAAATATTATTCTGTTATGCTTGCAGATAGGAGCCTAGCATAACTGCCCTCTGAGAGGCTCTATCCTGCAGCCAGTGGAAACAGATGCATAGATCCACAGCTAGACACTAGAGCTTGGGGCGTCTTGTGGAAGGGTTGGGTGACAGATTGAGGGACTTGAAGAGGACAAGGACCCCACAAAGTCAACTAACCTGGGCCAAGGACTCTCCCAGAGACTGAACCACGAACCAAAAGAAAACATGGGTTGGACCTACCTCCTTCCCCTACACATATGTAGTAGAAGTACAACTTAGTCTTCATGAGGGTCCTGAAACTGGAGCGTGGATTATCCCTGAATCTACTGCCTATCTGTGGAGAACTGTGAATCCACTTCCCCTACCTGGGCTTCCTTGTCTAGCCTCAGTGGTAAAGAATGTGCCTCAACCTGCAGTTACTGGATAAGTCCAGGGAGGGTGATTCCAAGGGGAGGGCTCCCCCTTCTCAGAGGTAATGGAGGTGAGGATCTGTGTGACAGGGTACCTGGAGGAGAGGGGGCTGATGTTGGATGTAAAGCAAGTTAATTAATTAATTAATTAATTAATATAAATTTTCTTTATGTTTTCTAGCATTTTGGGATTTTTGTTGTTGTTGTTGTTTTGTTTTTATCCAGAACTGAGGACCGAACCCAGGGCCTTGCACTTGCTAGGCAAGTGCTCTACCACTGAGCTAAATTATCAAATTTTCACCAGTACATTTTTCTGCTTTGGGATCCAGAAATATTCTCAGCCTGGGCATAGAGCTGAGTGACAGGTTATTGTCTAGATACAAAGGTAACTGCTTCCAGGAAATATAAATATAGCAGAGCAGAGTGTCAATAGTAACCTTGATTTAAATAAAGTACAATGAGAATTTTAATATATAAGGTTCAGAAAACAAACAACCCAGTTTAACAACTGCGGCAGGCATGACAGTACAATATGCTGCTTACCATAAACTAATAACAAGGCCTCATTGCTGAAGCAACTACCTATACACCTCATCGAACATGAAGAGGTTGAGCTGGTTGCTACATAGAGCCTTCACCCCTGACTGAGTTCCACTATCTTTAGTAAAAGAAGGTACTTTGCAGGCTCAAGTAAGAGAAACATAAACACCAACCCAGCCATAAACCCTCTGATCTACACTGCTGTCCCGCCTGGAAAAATAGCCTAGGGCAATGTCCACACAAAGTTTATGGGAGTGATCAACCAGTATCTAATTTGACTTAAAGCCTATTCATGAAATTGAACCCATACCTGAAACTTCTTTGATGACCAAGAAACACAGACTGGATTGCCCAGAAACCTAAAGTAAAAAATCAAATAGTATTTTTTTTAACTGTGTTATAAAATGACTCCTAATGATATTTTGCTGTACTCATAGATAAATGAATGCCCTGCTCAGCCATTATTAGAGAAGCTCCCTCCTGCAGCACATGGGAACAAATGAAGAGGCCCACTGCCAGACATCATGAAGAGTTCTAAATTGGACGTCTGCTGAATCCTTCCCCTTAGAGCTTAGGGAACCACATGGAAGAGAAGGTAGAAATAGTTTAAGAGCTGGAGGGTATGTAGGACACCAGGAGGCAAGGTTCTTTAAGTCAACTAAGCAAGCTTACATGCACACGAAGAAACTGAAATAGCAAACACAGAGGCCCCACTGGTCTATACAAGGTCATCTGGATATATATTACAGCTTTAACTTTAGTATTTTTATGCAACTCCTTAGTGGGTGAACAAGTGGCTCTCTGATTCTTGTGTCTTCTCTTGGGTCTATTTTCCTTCTGGTGGTTTTCCTTGTCCAACCTCAATGTGATGTTCTGTGTTCTGTTATTTATATTTTATTTTATTGTAATTCATCGCTGGTTTTTAGAAGCCTGTTTTGTTGAAAGACAGAAAATGAGTGGATCCATAAGGAAATGTATGTGGGGATGAACTTTAACAAGTAGACAAAGGGGAAACTATTTAGGATCTATTGTATGAGAAAAGAATCTATTTTCAACAAAAGGGAGGATGGGACATGGAAATAGAGGGTTCCATGTTTAAAAGAGGTGGGGGAGAAATAAGAAATGTTCAACATCCTTAGTCAATCAGCTATAAGGGAAATACAAATTAAAGCTGTTTTAAGGTTTCCTCTCACTCCAGTCAGAATAGCTAATAATAATAATAGTAATAGTAATAATAATAATAAAGAAAAGACAACAAGGTCTGTAATTGACATTGAGGGGGAGGAGCACTTATTTACTCTTGCTAGGAGTGTTCAAACAGTGTAGTTTAGTAAGGAAATCAGTGTGGAGGTTCCTCAAAAAGAGAGTTACCATATCACCAATCCTGGCTCAAAATACTGTACTTGTTTATCAATGGGATTTCCTGCAACATTTACAGTATCCAGGAAGTGGATGCAGTCTAGATATCCATCACCTACTGAAGGATAAATGAAAATGTTGAATGATAAATGAACCAAGTGGAATTTCATTTACTAGAAAGAAATATGAAATTTATAGGTAAGTTCATAGAGCAGACAATAAACATTTGAATGAGGTTACACAGACCCAGAAAAAGCACATTCCTCATTTTCTCACTCATATGTGAGTTCTAAGATTTGTGTGTTTAAACTGAAGTACCCAAGGAGGCAGAAACCAGTAGGGACCAGGGAAGGAATTTAAAAGGAAGATGCTCCAATACAATTGGTAGGAAAGGGAAAGGCAAAGGAAGATGCTCCAATACAATTGGTAGGAAAGGGA